>NC_050460.1:42693924-43014553 GCF_903995425.1 Onychomys torridus
ACACTTTTTATAGCTCTGTGTGATTATCTTCCAAGCTCCCAGGAAAAACCAGCTATACCCAGGGAGCTGCCAAGGCCACCTGAGTGAGGCGCTCACTTGGCTGCTGCCACCGTCACCATGGTAACTGCAGCACTTGCTAGGATGCTGTAGGGCTTGGGCACTGGCTTGAAGTGAGCCCTGTGTAGGAAAGGTCAAGGGCGTGTTCATTAACTAGCTTACTCAGTTAGCCCCTTCAAGTTCATACTTGAGCTCTGACAATGGGCGAGTTACAGGACCATCTGCAAGGGGCTGTGCCTTCAGTCTCCAGCAAGGACTGCCCTTTATGACACCATCACACTGGTGACAGAAAGTGCCCTCATGGGGTCCAGGCTCCAGAGCAAAAGCAGTAGAATGAGGAAGCCGCCATCATGCACTCAGGAGGCTGACCGCATTGGCTTAACTCAGTTCCAACACTGGCGGTGTGACCTTAGTCAAGTTACTTAGCAGGTAAGTATCTCTATTTCCTAGTCTGCAAAATGGAGAGAATAGTGGTCCTCACTGGCAATGGTGGCTGTGAGGTATGATGAGTTAGAATGCTGCCTGAACTTCTGGAAGCATCCACAAATGTTGGCTGCCCATATGGCACTAAGATGACTGGGTGGTCCATGCTCAGTACTGGGCACCATCCAGTGGGGCCCTGGCCTATCCCTGTTTGCCCAATGGGGACACGCTCTTGATGGCAAATTTCACATTGTGTTTACAAGTTGGTTGCTATGAGGAAGAGGCTTTGAACAGACTCCCAGGTCCACAGGGCATCATGCCCCAACTCCAGCCTCTGTTCCTGCCATCACTTTCTCCCAGGGACTGTGAGCTTGGCATGCGTGTGTGGGCATGCACACAACAACAACAAGGACAACAACAATAACAATAACAACAACAACAACCCTTTTTATCCAAGCCCCACAGAGGCCTGGAGGACTCATGTCACCCATTTAGTCCCACTGCTGAACAGAAGGGAAGCTGTCTCCCCTGTTAACAGGTGATGTCCCATGTGTAGGGTACCCCTGGCCTGTGTGAGGCTCTGGGGTGATAGAAGGGCTACATGCTGAGGAATGTCACAAGAGAAGAATGGGTCACTGCTGCTCCCTCTGGCTTTCTGGGGGATCGCCACCCCTTCAGGAGCTTCAGAAATCTGAAAGGATGTGACTCATGTCTCTACATGGGGCAAAAAGCTGGGGCAAGAAGACACAGACTTTGGTCTCTGACGTGTTAAATGGTGTCTACGGCTCAGAGAACATGTGCCCTACACCAGGCACTCGGCTGTCTACACTGACATTACACATTCTTTACCACCCCCACCCCTGCCACCCCATGAAGACACCCCAGTTTGTGAGAGGAAGCAGGCTCTGGTGTGAAATACCTTCCCCAAAGCACCTCACCAGCCCGACGCATGTGTGTATGTCTCTTCTCATGCATGCACTCATCCTGCACACGCATCTGGCCCCACCTTGCACCCAGCCATGTGTGATGGGGTGAAGACGATGGCGAGGCACTTAAGAGGTCATCATCTTTCAGAGTGAGGTGCCACTGAAGCTGCTTTCAGGAGGTCCCGGAGGCAAAAGACCAGAATGGACATTTTCGAAGGGTGGTACGCAAATGGCCAATAGGCACACAGAAAATAATGAGCACCTTGACCGCCACGGAATACAGGCATAGCCCCAGCCAGCTGCCACCTCACTCCAGTCAGAATGGCGGTTATCAAAAAGACACATCATACCAGGAGAGAAGGGGAAACCCCCACACACACGGTTGGTGGAGACATAGACCAGTACAGCCATAATGGAAAACAGTGTGAAGGGACCTTTAAGAGCTAAAAATAGAACTGCCATAGGACCCAGCAGCCTCCTGCATATGTTCACCTGAAGGAGATGGGATTGGTATGTCTGAGAGATGTCATATACAGGGCTAATGCAGCCCTGTTCACAACATCCAGGCTATGGAGTCCATCTGCGTCATCTACAGAGGAGTGGATGGAGAAGACGTCATATACAATGGAATACTACACAGTCATAACAAGATAAAATTCTGTCAGGGCAATCACATGGATGAACCCGGCCGGGGTGGTGGGATGGCTGTATGGGGTGAGATAAGCTAGGCGCAGGAGGCCACATACAGCACAATCCCAGTCAAATGTGGAACCTAGAAAAGTCTGTCTCCGAGTCAGATGTAGAACAGGAATTAGAAGGGAAAGTTGTGGGGAGGGGAACACAGTGAAATGCTGGCTAATGACACAAAGGTCACGTGTTGGGAAGACTACCATGGTATCCTATTGCCCAACAGGGTGACTACAGTTTACAAAAAAAAAAAAAAGAAAGAAAGAAAAATGCAGCAGCATATTTCAAAAGAGCCAGGGGAGGGAATTTTGAATATTCCTATCATGAAGGAATGGTAAGTGCTCAAGGTGATGTATATGTTAATTTCCCCTGATTTGATGATGATTATCAACAGGGTTTATGCGTTGCAAAGCATCACACTGTATACCAAAAGTATGTGTAATTGCTGTCAGTTAAAAATAAAGAAAATCCTAGATTTAAAAAAACAAAACAAACAAACAAAAAAAAACTTCCTTGAAAGCTCTAGCTGCAACCCTCCATGACATGACACAGTTTCACATACCAGCCGAATGTCTGCATGGTGATGTCTTCCAGGTAGTTGGAGAGATGGCCCATAGTAGGGCTAGAGGGCCAAGGCTGACTGGCCTTAGAGGGATGCCAGTACCACAGTGATGTGACAGACATTGGGTATTGGGGACTATGGACTGGCAGGGGTGGTCTCTGTGGCCCCACAGGGGACATGCAGCAATACTAAAAAGACACCAATGATGCATGAAAAATCCAGGGGGACAGCCAGCCTCGAGTGCCAGGTGCCCTGAGGCAAGAGGGGGCGACCCTGAGAAAGATGCCAGCAGGATATGCAGAAGGGCTCGGTATGTTGAAGATTCCACCGAGGACACTGCTAGGGTCTTTGGCTATCTCTAGAGACTTTAATCTCTAGAGATTTTAAGATCAAAGGGAATTGGGCAGAGAAGGAGGGATGGTGAGAGCCCCCTGTGAATGGCAGGCAAGAGGTGGAGTGCCCCCTAGAGGGAATGGAGCAGGGACCTCTGTGGGGTTGCAGAAAGGAGGTGGGGAGAAGGGAGAGAGAGGGGGTGAAAGGCATAGAAGGCGGCAAGTGGCTCTTTTGGGGTGAGCCTCCTTGGCCCAGGGGAGTACCCTCGCTCTCTCTTCCTATCCCTCACAGGCTTGTGGCTTCCTTTTCACCCCACACCTACATGCCTGCCCACGCCAAATCTCATCAGGCCCTCACTATCCCTCATCTTGTCTATAGCATCTTGACCCATGCTGCTAGGTCTGGGGAGGGAGTGGGGAGCAGTTTCGTGAGTGGCTGACGGAGCATGTGGGAACACAGGCTGATGACTCTGAATTGCCTTATCTGCTCTGCTGGGCTAACAGCCCTGTACCAGCTCTCCCAACTCATTCCCTCTGCTCTGAATTAAAAGGCCAAGGCCCACCCAGCCTTAGTCCTGCTGGTGGGATCTCCAGAGCCACCATGGCCTGCCATGGAAGCTGAACCTCATCTCCTAACCAGAGGCTCTGATCCCCAGACAGCCTGGCTGGCATGCTCAGAACTGTCCAGGCACTCTCCTGTGTTGGGGTGTTCCTGGTTCTAGAGACCAACAGCATTAGCCTTGAGGGTTAGGTCTGGGGTGCTATGATGCTCAGTACACATTTGTTAGTTGGTCTGATGTTGAGACTTCCTCCCTCGGCAGGGATCAGAGAAAGGGGTGACCGAGGCTCAGAAGGTGAGGTATCCTTGGCATCTAGCCCTGGGCTGGGCCTTGGGGCAGGCAGAAAAAGGAAAAGTTGTGACTTGTGCATCTCTTGTAACCATGTGAGTCTGAGTGTGTACCTGCATGGACTGATCCCTTCTGCCTCTCTCTATCCCAGTTCAGCATTAGTCACATGCACACCCCAAAACTGTATGGTCTCCCCCGTCTCAGGCCCTGTCTGTGCCTTGGGATTGGTACAGGGAAACTCAGGTAGAGTCCAATTGCTGAGCACCCACCTACAAGGCAAAAAATTGACCAAGGGTCCAAAGGCATGGCTGCTACTCATGAGGTCAAAGGGTTTGCAGTATCTCCTTAGGCTCTCTGCCATGCTCTGTCCTGTCAGGTACAGCCACCAAGCAGCCATGGGAGTGGCCACAGGCCCTGAGCCCCTGGGGCCCAGGCAGCCCTGGCCTGCAGGCCCATTGCTGCCCACTGGAGCTCTATCATTCTGGCTGCTATAGAATTTTATCACTGTATAATGAAAACTGCAGGTCCTTCCGAGACACAGGCTTTGGGCAAGATAGCTTATGAATTAAAAATTGCTATTCATCTGCCTGCTGACAAAAGGGGCTGAAGTCCTAGGTGAAACATGGGCCGGGCGGTATTCAACAATTCCGAGACTAACATATGGCAACCAGCGGTGTGGGCTATCCCTGCTGTCAGCCTGGGAGGGGACCCGGTGATTGATATCTTGTCGCCCCTCCTAAAGGTGGGTAGGAGGGGGAGACCCCCCCCCCCCATCCCCTGAGTCCTGCTCGAAGCCACCTGGAACAGGATCCTGATCTCAGCAGGTCTCGCCGTGGGGAGGGGGACATTGGCTGATGTGTATTTATGTCCCAGCTCAAATGTCACTTCGTCTCGTAGTCACCATCACCCCCTTCCCAAGGCCATCGCTATTCTGTCATCTTATTACTTCCAAATGCTTCTTTATTGATCTCTTTTTCTCCTTCTCTTTTCTTCTCTTTGTGGGTTTCTTCTCATGGTTTATCTCACAGGAAGGTAACCACTGAAGGGCAGGGACTAGTTAAATGCTCAGCTGACATACAGTAGGTAATCAATAAATGCTTGGTTTTTTTTCTTTTTGTTGTTTTTTTTTAGACAGGCTTTCACTGTGTAGCCAAGCCTGACTCTGAACTTGCAATCCTTCTCTCTCTCTCTCTCTCTCTCTCTCTCTCTCTCTCTCTCTCTCTCTCTCTCTCATATCACACCTGGTTCAATAAATGCTGTGGGATACATGAATGAATGAATGAATGATCACAAAAGGCTGAAGCATACACAATATTGGGGCCACTCACTGTGTCACCCATCACAAAGATGCCCAGAGCCTGGGCAGGAGTCGGGGAGATCAGTTAATTAAAAGTTCTTGTTAGGCCCCTCATGCCCTTCTGATGTCCCCATGACATGGTCTCTGCTTGAGCTGAGCCGTGTCTGATAATTAGAGTTGCCACTATCTACTCAAGTGGAGGGTAGGTGTGAGGTACACCTGCCGGTTGCCCCTCTTCATCCAGGATGGCCTTCACAAGCTCTCATAATCGAACAATGACCACCTCACTAATGAGACTACATACTCGACACTCATTCATTGGCTACCAGTATCTACTGATGTGGGAGCCATCAGCCTGGGAAGATGCGGAAGCCATCAGCCTGGGAAGATGCGGGAGCCATCAGCCTCATGTGTTAAGATTTCCGAGGGTCTGCTAAGCTGCCTCACCTAGTGAACCAGGGGTCTTAGAGACACAGCCCCATCTCCTATGAGGACACTTGAGTGGGGGATCCCTGGTGATATCACCAGACACTGTGGCTTAACTCAGAATCTCCCCTTTCCTCTGCATCTGGAAGAGCTTGGAGAGGAAGGGTCATGGGTTTCACAAATGCAGCCACCACTATTTCATAATGAAAGCGTGAGCCAACCTAGGTGTCCAGTGAGAGGGGACTGTCGAATAAGACACAAAATTCAGTTCGGCGATGAAAGCTGCTGAAGAAACATGTCTAACTGGAAAACAGGGGTTTAAGACATCTGAAAAAGGGAGGCATGCCATCATGTTTCTGTGAAACACTTTTGTTGAAAAAAAAAATACACAGGCAGAAAAAAGGAGCAACCCCCAGCGGGGTGTTAATATCCCTCATCTCTGATCGCTGGGGGTGGTCAGGGATTCAGCACTGCTGAGCTGTTGTGGGGGATTTTCTCGTGCTCTATTCCCCAGATAATACCTTCCTCATGCAAGACAAAGCCACCAAAACACTACCAAATGCCCCTGGGGGTAGAAAGCCTTTGCTTTAGAGTCACCCTAACTTTCTCTCAATTTATCTGAATGACATTTGCCTTAAAAAGAGAGTTGTTTTGAGTCCCTTTAGAAGTAATCCTGAAGTTCTGTCATTAGACAGAGAAACTGGCACATATCTTGAACGCAAGTAGGGTGCTGAATTGCATACTTTGGGTTGGCACATTTTTACATAGTACGTAGTATGTATTGTACCTTGGATGAAAAGTCCTCACTGTGTGATGGTGTGTACCCATGCTGGTGTCTGAGGAAGGTGACTCTGCAAGCTGAATTCTCCTCGTCACAGCACAGTCACAATTCCTGAATTTGATGCTGAGGGCAGGGACAGTCACGTCCCGGCCCCTACACCATCCCTGAGTGAAGGGGAAGCAGTGAGGCCTCTTGCCTTCATGTGACTCCCAGATGATGGCAAGGAAGTGAGCCTTAGGTCAGCTGAGCCCCCCCACCCCTGTTGGATTTTGGGGGACAGGAAGTTCCTGCAGCAGGAGATTGGGGACAGAGTTGGGGATAGGTGAGATGAGAGTCGGCAGGGAGCTAAGTGGGAGCAGAGGGTGGGGGTGGGGAGGAGGGGAGGAGGGGAATCTGCCACCAGCAGGCAGTGGCCTCGGATGCCAGGTATGTGGTTTGGCTGCTGTCTGATGGCAATGGGTAGCAAGGGGTGTCCTCCAAGGGGGAAGGGTCCAGACAGATGTAGGAAGACCCACTAGGGATGGGGACAGGCGCTGGGACAGGAGGAACAGTATTTGAGGGATGGAATGTGCCACTGGCCCCCATGTGCTCGGCAAGGTTCTGGGCACTTCAGCCATCTTTGTCAGTCATATTTTATGGACACTCCAGATGGCGGCTGGTCACCATCCTCACAGTCCTGTCATCATCATCCCCATCGTCACCGACATGGCATAGAGGGATCACGTGATTTCTTTTCTTTCTTTCTTTTTTTCTTTTTTTTTTTTTTTCTTTGAGACAGGGTTTCTCTGTGGCTTTGGAGCCTGTCCTAGACCAGCTCTGTAGCCCAGGCTGGCCTTGAACTCACAGAGATCCACCTGCCTCTGCCTCCTGAGTGCTGGGACTACTGGCGTGTGCCACCACCGCCCTGCCACATGATTTCTTGAAGTCACACTGTGAGCAAAGGGCGGAGCCAGACTCCAGGCCACACTATGTTCTGCCTGTGACAACATGTTCTGTCCCACTAGATGCTCAACTTTCCCCCATCAGGGCCCATGCAGCCACCCTGTCTATTGGATGAAGAAACTGAGGTTCATCGAGGTGAGATGGCACCTCAAAGACACATGGGGACAGAGGGACACAGTGGGCTTAGAACCTGGCATCTCAGATTTTAAACAGTTCTCCTGGCTGTCCTGTGTGGGACAGTCCCTGCCAATCACGGAGAGGAGCTGGGGGGGGGGAGAGAAAGATGGGGGCTACGGGTCCTCTGCATACCTGCTTGCCCTCTGAGCACCCCCACCTCCCTCAGCTGGAGTCCCCTCTGGGGCCAGAGTGGGAGTCGTACCCCTGAGACTGTGCGCGTGTCTGCCTCAGGCCCTCATAACTCTCCCGCAGCTTGGTGCTCAGGACAGGTCTGGCCTTAGGGAGAGTTACTGCTCAGATAAAGTCATCTCGAGTCCAGCATAAGCAGCACTCGCTTCTGATGATCTGAAAGGCCTTGCCCAGGCCCGAGAAGGCAAGGAGGGGTGGGAGGAGGAATGACACTTAAGAAAGCAAAGAGGATCATGAGCAGAAACCCAATGAGACAAAAGCTTTAGAGGGGGACCATAATCCTTTGGTACCTCTCTGAGCCTGCGATGGGGATGTGGGAAAGCCATGGCAACGGCCCTGAGACTGAACTTCAGAAGGAGTGTGGGTTCCACAACATGTGTGGGCACAGGCACTGGGCAGAGAAGGATGGGGATCTTTCTCAGAACACCTGTCATGTGGTGCAGGAGATCCCTTCTGCCCCACAGAAGGACAGACAGGTACAAGCATTAACGAGACCGAAGCATTTACAGGGGACTGGGTATGAGTGAGCTTGGGGCCTGCATTCAGGTCTTCCGGCTTGTGGACCTCTCAGGGCCTTGCTTTCCTCTTTGAGGGTGGATGCAAGCCCTATTTGCTAGGCCGTTTAGTGGTTCGATGACAGGGGATCTAAGATATTTCACAAACTGTAGGGTGCTGAACCCACATCTGACATGTGCCGGTCAAAGATGGCAGCTGGGAGCCTTGAGCAGGAGGAATTGGACAGATTGTGGTGCAGTGGGGTGGGCTGGGGTTGGGGGCTTGCAATGCCCATTAGAGGGGTCACTGAGGCTTACAGCATGAGGCAGTCTGCACCACTCACCTCTTCTTCCTGTCTTATTTCCAGAGCCCGTCATTTAGTCTATTGCCTGCCGCAGTCATGACCACACACAGGCAGTTCTGGCATGTGGGGATGTGGAATGTGAACCTCAGCGCCTTACCACCTTAGCCATGTGGTACTTACTGGGTAAGCGATGCCCCCTTGGGGTCTCAGTTTTCTAACTTGCCCACTAGAGCTGGTACCACACTAGCCACTCAAGGGGCTAGGGGTCAGAGCAGGCACAGAGAAATGGCTCCCTGCTTTACCTAGACCACCACCCCTGTCCTCCCATTCTCTTTCCCAAGGCAGAGTGTGCCAAGCCCCCCCCCCCCTGCCCCGCTGGGCACACAGTCATCCTCCCCTCCCCCACCCCTCCAAGGCTGCAAGTTCTAGAGTGAATGACTTTCACATCTGCAGAAGGAGAATCCATCCACACACCTTGAGCTGGGTAATTTATGAATCAAATTGTGCTCCGTCAGGGCCCCTCGGCCCAGAAATAGATGTGGTCAGACGAGGTTCAAGGAGCTAGCCCCAGAAACAGTTATCTTCATAGATGCTGGCCACCAGCTGACCTTGAGAGTCTCCGAGGGACGGCAGAGTCCCCTCAGTCTGAGCCACACTTGGGGCCTGAAGGGAGGACAGAGGTCTGCCTGGGGCACACAGGACAGCTGGTGACTCCGGGCAAGACACTTGGCTTCTCTGGGCTTTAAGGCTCTCCCCTATTGTGAATGGGGCTTTTTGATGGCAGGGTTCATTCAATGGATTCATAGTCTCTCTCGTGCCCCCTCCCCTCAGGCTTTCACATAGCCAGACTGATTTCAAACTCCCTGTGTGAGAAGGATATCACTGAACCTCTCATTCTCCTGCCTCCACCTCCAGAGCGCTGGATTACAGGTGTGCTCCGTCACAGGTTTATATAGTGCTGGGGAATTGAACCCAAGGCTTCATTCACACTATTAAGCAAGCAGTCTACCAACTGAACCATATCCCCAGCCCCAGCAGGGGTATTCAAATCTGTTTTAGGAATCTATGTTTATTTGTTTGTTTGTTTGTTTTTTACCCTGGAGCTGAGGACCAAACCCAGGGCCTTGCACTTGCTAGGCAAGCGCTCTACCACTGAGCTAAATCCCCAAACCCCCAGGAATTTATGTTTTACTAGAAGGCCCAATGGCAGGCACCCAGCTTCTATTCTGGCGCTTGATGGCCCTCTGGGACTTTTCTGGTTCTAACCTGTCACGGTGGGTTCAGGCATTCACCCAAGAATCTACAGGCCTGTCTTCATGCTGCACAGCCCTACCAGGACCAGGAACTCCCTTCAGAGGATCAGCACACTCACAAGGATTTGTTCTGCAAAGGGCAGATGTACTAGCTGGGACCAGGGTTCAAATCTCAGCATCCCTCTTTCTGAGCTGTGTGATTGTGGGTCAGTGACCTACCCTGTATGGACCCTAGGTTTCCTGTGGAGAGGGAAGGCTGATCCTCATCTCTGGGGACTAACGAGGGGGGATCAGAATAGGGAATACAGTTGACTAGTACAGCACAGAGAAAATGCTTACTAAATATTCACCATTATTTTAACTTCTTCAGGATAAGAAAGGAAATGCTGTACCGTGTTATTTAACCACCTCTGAAGGAACTTGCCTATGTTATATGGTTTGCTGGGGGAGCGAGATGTGAACCCACAGCCTTGGCTGCAAAGAAGTTAGGCCCCTTCTCCTACCCCACCTGGAGATGCATCTTAGAAACATGGAGAATCTGCACCAGGGAGGACACAGATCAGGCCTGGCTTGTTTGCTGACGCGAGTTTCGTATCCGGTCAGTGACTCAGAGTATAACATCAAAGTGATACTTCTGGTCCAGAATGACAGAGGGCAAAAAAAGACATCCAGGAAAGTTCCGACCCATGCAGCACCAGGGAGACACCACAGGTCTTGGCTTCTTTGGATCGTGAGTCAGAATGATCAAACATACAAGAAAAAGATGGATGATTTATCCGTTGAGGAGAAGCCCCATCTGAAAGCAGAAAGGGCAGGGATTCCCCAAAACGCTGGTGCCAGGAAGCTTGAGTGAAACCATCTGTGCAAAGGTCCTAGGGTCAGCTTTAGGGGGTGCTGTACGGCTGTTGTTACTGCAGGACTTAGCAGAGCCATGAATGTGAATACCTGCCAGGTACTATGACAAGGCTGTTAGGATCCATTGTCTTTCTAACCGAACAGGCCCAAATCCCTTTTTGCAAAGGCTAAGCTGCTGGTCTGGGAAGGTTGCTGAGAGGATTGAAGATACCACTCCCACAATTCTACTCTAGAAGGGCCCCTGAGAACCCAATAGGTGTGTCAAGCGTTAAGAGGCGGAAGCAGACGGGAACCTAGAGCTCATCAGTTTCAGAGTTTTCTTGGATCAGAGACCGGAAGTTACTTGGCCATAGCTGCACAGCAAAGCAGAGGCAGATCTGGGCACACATGAGGATAGCTCAAGTTTGAGGCAGAGGCCACGGGCCATGTGTGGATTCCAGACCAGGGGTGAGTCCCCTGGAAACATCGGGGACTACACACAGAGAGGCTAATATTTTCCAGCAGTTTCCAATAGGACCTTACAAGAAAAGGAAAACATGGAGGCCAGAAGAGTGAAGCCCAGCTAGACCACTGCTCAATTTAACCAGCCTGGATATTTGCTGGTCTTACTTACTTTAAAATTATCTCATTGCCATCAATGTTTTCTAGTGAGATCAGACCGAATCGCAGCTCATCTTTACGGTGACATCTCTGAGACAGGGTCTCACGTAGTCCATGCTGGCCCTGAATTCCATTTGTACGTCTGATCCTCCTGCCTCTGCCTCTCACATGCTGGGATCACAGGCACGCACCACCACACCTGGTTTATATGGTGCCAGAGATCAAAGCTGGGGTCCCATGCATGCCAAGCAAGCCCTCATCTTTGAATATTGTAGATGAAGACTCAAAATGCAAGCCGACAGACCAGAATTCCACCATTCCATGTGGGTGACTCCTCCTTGGATGCTGAGGCATGGTCCATGTTCAAGTTGGGGTTTATTTTCAGAGCTATGTAATCATTATGGGCTCCCCCCTCAGTCCCCAGAGGCCTCTGAGGACATGAACATGAACAAAGCAGACCTCTAACCCCTACCGTGTTCCACTGCTTAAGGAACAAAAGAGCAAAGAGGACCTGAATCCAGTGTAGCACTGTCCACACATCACCAGCAGTGCGTTACGATGGTGTCTGGGGATATTTAATAGCCAATGTTCCCCTGTGAACTTGGCCTGCCTCTGTGATGAGAGAGGGTCAGGGGTCCTTGGCTGGGGCTAGATGGGGTGAACAGGCAGTTGGATACTCTGTCTTAACAGCCCTGTTCCAAATCACCCTTGCCCTGCCTGAGGAGCCATGGCCCTGGATGTCACATGATGTCCCCAGCCCCTGGCTCAGTGCCCCAGGCCAGAGAGACATTTGGGGAATACTTGATGAATGAGTCCAGCTAGACAGGGAGGGCCAAGCGTCCCAAGATGCTCCCATCCCTGGCAGCGGACAACTTCTGCTGAGCAAGCAGGAACTGGGATGTTCAGGGCCATCCTTCTGTTTCTGGCAGGGGTGATCCTCAGTGGCTAAAAGGAGAGCGTCTTCCCAGGACTTCTGGCCACTTCTGATGGAGAGGGACATGGAGCAGAGTTTGGGACCCTTCCCAGCTGCAGGGCCTCCAGGTGCTTCCTTCTCTTGGTGTGGGTTATAAGGGCCTGACCTCTTGGCAGGAGGGCAGTTCTCTGGGAACGTCTCAGCATTGGGGGTCCAATAGTACCCACCTCTAAGTTCCGTGAACAGACACTCCTGGAGTGGAAAAGCTCAGATGCTGTGGCATCTTTGGGGTGGTTTTGTAAGCTCTAGGCCAGCGGTTCTCAACCTTCCTAATGCCTTGACCCCTTTAATACAGTTCCTCATGTTGTGGGTGACCCCCAACCATAAAATTATTCCATTGCTACTTCATAACTGTCATTTTGCTCCTGTTATGAATATATGATATACAGAATATTTGATAAGAGACCAAAGGGGTTGCTACCCACAAGTTGAAAACCACTACTCTAGACCTACAGTGTCCACACAAAAGACTAAGTTTGTCCCTGGCTTGTAGAGGAAGCTTTGGCAGAGCCAGGTCCCCCATGACCCCAGCCCAGGCTGGAAGGTGAAGCAGCTGGGCTCTCCAACGCCATCAGAGACTTCTGCCTGAAGGTGCCTCAGCTCTGCCAGCCCTTACCTAGACAATGCCATCTGCAACAGCTCAGTCTGAGAAGATGGAAGATGACCTATGGCTTCTATTACCAGGGCTTGGGTGTGGGCCTCGGGAAGAAAGCAGCTTTACTCACAATGCTTGGCCCATGTAACCGGGCCATACTAAGTTGGTGAGGTTTACACAAATGCCCTCCTCCACCTGTGTGTGTGTGTGTGTGTGTGTGTGTGTGTGTGTGTGTGTGTGAGTGTAGATGTGTGTGTGTGTATGTGTGTTTGATATGCAGGGCAGGAAGAAGCAGGGAAGGCCCTGAATCAGCTAGAGAGGCCACAGAGGCAGATGAACAAACAGCAGGTAGACATGGGCACACCCCCTCTGGCCACCATTGGAGCCTCTCAGCTGATTCCTGACTCTTCCTCATCCTGCTCCAGCTCATTCTACTAGGCAGTGTTTGGGGATCACTTAAGATCCCCCAACTGTCATATCATCTCTGTGAATGAAACAAAATCTTAACTCTTCCTTGACTGTGGGCGGGATCCTAAGTGAACGGCCTCTAGCTTCATTGAAACTCCTAATTTGTTTCCTAAATATGTCCAGTTTGTCCCTGCCCCAGAGCCTTTGCACACGCTGTCCCCACCCCACTGTCATTCAAATGCCACCGTCTCACAGAGGACTACCCCGAGTGCCCCAGCTAAACACCCCAGATCAGCCATTTTCCACCATGGCCCTGTTTTATTTCCCCGTGGGTCGCTGCCACTGTCTCAAATGATCTCACTATTAATCTGCTCAACTGTGGTCATCTTCTCTGGACTTTAAGGGCGGCAGCTTTACCTTCTTGTTCATGGCTGCGTCTCCAGCTGGAGCATGGCGATGCCTGATGACTACCTATAAACCATCAGATGATCCAAAGGAGATGGGGGCAGGGAGGGCACATGCCTGCAGTCTCAGTGCCATGGAGTCTGAGGCAGAGGGATCACCAGTTCTAGGCTACACAGTGAGTGAGATCTTGCCTCAGAAAACCCAAGGGCTGGGACTGTAACTCAGTAGTGAGTAACTTGTCTAGCATTTGCCCTGGGTTCAACCCCCAGCAACACACACACACACACACACACACACACACACACACACACACACACACGGACATATAGACACAGACACATACCCACAGACACACACACACACAGACAGATACACAAAGACACATAGACACACACCCAGAGACAGAGAGACAGAGACACACAAGAACTCACAGAGACAGAGATAGACAGACACAGACACACAGACACATACAGACACAGACATACTGACACACATACACACACACACACAGATACACAGACACAGCCCCCCCCACAGACACACAGACACAAGACACACACAGAGACACACACAGATAAACACACACACACACACACACACACACACACACACACACACACACAACCTGCCCAAAAGTCTATGTGTTACAGAGAATGACCACAGTGTCCCAAAGTGTCCAACAAGCTAGTAGCAGAACCCACAAACCAGAGATGACTATCCCAGTCCCTGCCACTGCGTCCTCTCTTCCTAGGGCTTGGAGACCCAGTTATCATCAGCGCTGGCAATGCCTTCCTCTTGCCCATCTTTGGTGGAGCTCTGAGACTACACTGGGCCTCTAGGCACCCCCACCAGGATGTGCATCTTCACCTCTGGACCAGGTAGAGAGCGAAGAAACAGTGAAGTGCCCAGCTGGGAAGCAGGCTACTCCCTGGGCCTCTCAGCCTCTGTTTTTCTGTCTGTAACTTGGGAGGGCTGGGTGAGAGGCTGGCAGTGCTGGTAGGGGATAGAAAAGGGCCAGGGGTGAGGAGAAACCTAGAGCTTGCTTTTCCTTCCACCACGCAGACCTCTCGCTAGCCTGTGATCAATCTCCCCAGCCGAGGGGAGCTCCCCTAAATGAGCTCTGGTGTCCAGTGCCCACGCTCCAGCAAGTGACTAGTTTTGCCGGGAGATGAAAGATGACTCGGCCATGTTCCCTGGACGGAGGCGATCTCCATAAATCTGCCAGTGTGCTGGGATTACTTTGTGGGATTAATTATCTGTCCTTCAAACAAAGACCTGACCTCAGCGACCGAATGTCCCCAACCCGGGAAGAAGAAGTTCTACGCATCTCAGAGACAGGGCTGGGGTGGGCAGGGCAAGCCCGGTCTTCCCTACATGGCTTCCTCCTTCGCAGCACAGTCAGCATGGTTCGCATGGCCCTTCTTAGCCCACCCGAGGCCTCACATTTGCTTTGCGTGCTAACCCAGGGCAACCCTAGCCTCATCTCCTCCCCTGGTAAGCCTCCCACTGCCCTGGTTCACAGCCAGTGGGCAGAATTGAGACCTTCTGGAAGCCAGCTCAGTGTCTACCACTTCATCAAACAGCTGACTTTGAGGGGTTTTTGTTTGGTATTGCATTTTTACTCTCTGGGTCGTATCTGTAAAATGGGAATAACACAGGCAAGGTCCACACAGGCAGGATCACAGGGCATTCCAATGAGGCAGGAGGCCCTGAGAAAGATAAAGAGGCTTAAGATCCTTAGAGTCCTAGATTTTGTGGTGTCATCATATCTTGGTCTAGTGTAAACCTTGATGACCTCAGTCTCCTCATCTGTGGAATGAGGCATTCTGGTACTCATTGTACAAATAAGATGGAGGACCCGTGAGATGGCTCAGTGGGTAAAGGTGATGGTCGCCATAAACCTGATGGTCTAAGTTCAATCCCTGGGATCCACACAAAGGTGGAAGGTAAGAACAAAACACACAGAGTTGTCCCCTGACATCATGAGCACACACACACAGAGGCACACAATTAAATGAAAGCAGAAGAAGCACCACAGAAGGTCTTTATGACATCCTGGGTGGGACCTCCGGACCTAGCTATGGCTGAGAGAGTAGTAGGGTGAGTCTGGCCCACAGGGCTCACACTGTATATGATCTAGCCAGGCCAGGGCACCCACCTCAGTGCCAGGGAAAGTTAGCATTCATTTCAGCCACCCAGAAGCAGCTACATGTCAGTGGAATCTAGTTAGCTGTTCTGAGTCACCATGCCTTCGAGGACCGTTGGTCTCCAGTTTCCCTGCATAAATAAGGGAAACTAAGACATTCATAGTTACCATGGCTTAGGGATAGCTGTGGTGGGGGCATGACAGGAATTCCCCGGATATGGGAGCAGGTGACTTGGTGCCAACTGCTGTCTGCACCACACTCAGCCTGGACCACCAGGTTGCCACAGCCCCCATACCTCCATGCATCGTTAGTGAAGGAGGAGGGCAGGCCCCTCACACTATTGGTTCAAGAATGGACAATTTGGGTGAAGGTCCCTGGCAGGTGCCAAACCCATGTAAGCCCCTCCTCTCTGGATGCAGAAGTAGTATGTTTGTATGTCTCAGTGGTTCATGTCCCAAGAGCCAGTGGATTGTGGGTTCCCAGGGGTTCACTGGCCACATGACTGGAAGGAAGACAATACAGCAATGAGGTGGCTTCTGCACCTGCCTGGTATTTGTGTGACTTTGGGGAGTCTAATCTCCGGTCCTCAGCTCACGAGGCAAGCACTTTAACAGGTGAGCCACCTCCCCAGCTCCTCACTAGCCCACGTTTAAATCCTAGCTCTGAGATTTACAAGCGGAGTGGCCTTGGGCAAGTTACTTAGGCACTCTGAGCTTAGTTATCTCATCTCTAAAGCGGGTACAGTGGTAGTGCCTCCCTCCTCTGGGTGCTGAGGAATCATGAGTGGGCCCTTGTGAGTTGCCTGGAGCAGGTGCAAGGTCAGATGTTGGGAAAAGTCATTACTGGTGGGTTTTGCCGTTGTCCCATGGTCCCTGCTCCCTTCTCCATGAACACCTGTTCCAGCACCTTGCTACATACAGCTCTGAATATGCATGCATTCTTACTAAATGCCATCACTTATGATTTCCTTCTCTTTTTCTATCTTAGAGGAATAAAATATCTCATCCCTTCCTATTACTTTTATGACTCAACACTTGGCTTTAAATATTTATCTATTTTGCTGTAGGTACACCTATTAAGTTAAACCGTAAGAAAGAGCTGACATTCAACCATTTCTGACCTACAAAAGCAGCAATTTTATGTGCTTTCCCTAATAGCATGGGGCTCCTTACTAATTTGGAATATTCTTTAGTGCAGGGCCTGGAAAACCATCTCTGTAAAATGCCACAGGAAATCCCTTAGCCTTCACAGGCCAAGAGGCAAAATCAAGGATGTTACATTAGTCCCTCTTTAACAAGAAAGAGAAGCAATTTCTGCAAAAAAAAAAAAAAATAAATCCAATGAATTTGAAATATAATAATTGAGCAGTGTCTTCCACTGCAGGCCTACTGAGGACAGGGATAAAATTTGGGGGGACAAAGGAACCGTTCTACTTAACTGAGGACCTTCTAGCATCTTCATGACCTGCAGATCAACTGCAAACAGACTCTCATATTTCAAGTGCTCTCTTGGCCTATAGGCTATCCAACACGCACAGAGGGAGGACCTGGCTCCCTTGTCACTGTGGATGGCCATTAGAGCTGCCATTTGCATATTGCTGATTTCCGCTAGTTTCAGATTCTCCAGAGCCACCCACAAGTCATGGGGATTTCCCACCCCAGGGGTAGCATTTGCCTGTTTTTCTAATGGATTCCCCCAAGTTTGCTCTGTTGGTTCTCAAGGATTCATCATGTATTCCATCCACGAATGCCTTGTTGGTTTTAATTGCTGTAGAAACCGTCTCCCCATATGTCACTTGCTGTTGACTTTGCTCACACATTCCTACGGAGTTGACTGCCTTAGATTTTTGCCCATTTTTCGTCTAGGGCCTGTGCTGTTTGGGTGCCAGCAAGTCCTTTCCTACAACAAGGTCATGAAGATATACTCCTCGGCTTTCTTTTATGGGTTTTGTATTTCTCCTTTCACACTGAGGTCTTTAATCCATCCAGAGTCCATCTGGGTACACGGCGTATGCTGGGGACCTGGCTTTATTTATTTATTTTTTTTCCAGTTAGGGAACTAGATTTCCCTCACGCCAGCCACTAAACAAGTCACCCTTCCCCTGCTGATTTGTGGCTCCACCTATGTCGTCTATCAAGTGCCCGTGCTTATACCTGAGTCAGCTTCTGCAAGCTCCACTGTCTCACAGGCCCAGCCATCTATCTTCAAAGATGCCCAAGGTAGATCAAGCATGGTAGCATGTACTTAGAATCCTAGCACTTAGGGGCTGAGGCAAGAGGACAGATATGAGTGCAAGGCTAGCATGGGCTCCATTTGGGAGGCTGTGTCTCAAAGAATTACCACCACCAACAATGTGTTTGTAGCCCTCTTCTATGCCAGCTACCCAGGGTGACACCATGCCATGCTACCAGTACCTCACACCTCACGGATACTGTGGTGCTGAACTGGCCCCATCATTCCTCTCTCTGGAAAACTAGAATGCAGAGGTGGCTGACACCCATGGTACAGATGACACCTTGGGATCATCGTGGATGAAAACCATGAGGGAGCCAGTGAGAGATGATTGGGAAGAGGTAATGAGGTAGGATGATTGACAGCCATCAAAGGCAGCCCTGTCTTAATAGCTACTGAGTGTCACAGGGCACTGCAAGGAGTGGGTTAGAGAAGGACCTCAAGGTAAGAGACTATTGTGGATTTTCTGTAGGTTCTAGATATGATCACAAGGGTCCTTCTAAGAGAAAGCAGATGGTTGTGAGTGGGCAGGAGGGGTTGGATGAGCATAGCTACAGTCAACAAAGTGTCAGTCACAAGTTAGGAGAGATGGGGGAGTGTCCTGTACCCCAAGGGGGAAATGCCTGACAACATCTGGATCTCAGCCAGTAAGATGTTCCTTCTCCAGAGCTGTGGGAAGATGCTTCTTTGGCTGTTTATTAAGGAAGCAACAGCAAGTGAACGCAGACACAGAGAGAATACAAGAGCAGATGATTGCATACACCAACAGGGGTTAGTACCCAGAATATAGAAAGAGCTAAAAAAAACTCAAATACCCTAAAAGTCACCCAATGGAGCCATGGGCAGAGGACACGAAAGACAGTGCTAATGACAAAGTGTGTGTGTGTGTGTGTGTGTGTGTGTGTGTGTGTGTGTGTGTGTGTGATAGATAAGTGGAAAAATGATTGACATCCGTAGCCATCAGGAAATGCTGATCAAAAGTCCATCACACCCCCTTCAGAATGACCATCATTAAAAATAACAAATAACAAGACATGATGGAGAAGATGGGGAGAGAGGACCCCTTATCCACTGTCAGTAGGAGTGTAAACTGGTCCAGCTGCTATGGAAATCAGGGTGGAGTTTCCTCATATGAAAACAGAACTTCCATATGACCCAGTCTACCACTCCAGGGTGTACATCTGATGGACGCTAAGTCAACACCCCGCACAGACACCTGCACACCTGTGTTTATTGCTGCACTATTCCCAACAGCTAAGAAACAGCTCCAGCCTAGATCCTGGTCGGCGGATGGCTGCGTGAAGGAAATATGGTGCACGTACACAGTGGAGCTTTATTTGGCTGAAAAGAAGAATGAACTGTCATTTGCAGGAAAATGGATGGGACTGGAGATTATGATGTTAAGTGAACTAAGCCAGACTCAGGAAGACAAATATGTAGAAACGATTTTTAAATGCATATGTATATAGACACGAGAGTAGAAAGGGGACCACAAAGGGGGAGGAAGTGCCTGAAAGGAGGGAGGGAGCGGGAACAAGAGAGGGTAATGAAATACATGTAACATAAAGGCAGAAGAGGGAACCGTCTGGGGAAGGAAGGGGATGGGGGTGAGGAGGGCAGTGGGAGTGAACAGGTAATAAGTATGATAAGTATGACTGAAGATGTCATAATGAACCCACTTCTTTACATTAACTATTTTTTTTTTTTTAGAAGAAATATGGGCCACAGAGATGGCTCTGTTGGTAAAAGGCATGCTCTAGCTTAAGTTCAGGGCCCTAGACCCACATACAAGCCTGATGCGCATGACTCTAACCTCAGTGCTGGAGGGGCAGAGGCAGCCATGTTTCTAGAACTCACCGGCTGGCCAGTGTAGTTCAGCTGGTGAGTTCCAGGGTCAGTGGAAGATCTCAAGATATAAGGTGGTGCATACCTTTAATCTCAGCTCTCAGGAGGCAGAGGCAGGTGGATCACTGTGAGTTCCAGGCCAGCCTGGGCTACCTAGTGAGAACCCATTCCCGGGGGTTGGGATAAGGCAGAGAGTGACAGAAGCAGACATTGGACATCGATTCACATACACACCTGGGAGAAGAAATACACTTGGTGTCCCCATTCCGAATCCCTGGGAGATACAAATATGAAAACAGCATGTTCTGGATACCCTGGAGACCCTCTCAGCAAGTGCCCCACCATCTCTCTGGGCACCTCCAGCTTCTTCTAGTCTCAGCTAGATAAGGGAACAATCCCAACTTCTAACTCTCAAGGTGCTTCACCTTGCCTCCCCCCACTCCCCCTCCCCTCCCGCCCAGTTGGTCTCTCTCTCTCTCCATTAGTCAGAACTCACTTATCTTGGTCCTGTCTTCCGGGCCACCTGAGCCTTCTTCTTTGCCACCTGAGAGTCTCATCAGGAGTGCCAATCCTCCACATTCCCACAGTGGCTTCTGGACAATGATCCTGCCCATACAGGGCTGGCATCCCCGAGTGCTTGCTCTGCCCCTGGCGCAGCCGTAAAACTTCACACATAGAGATGTGACCCTCAAGAGTCCCCATGAGTCCCAATTCTTCGTGTCTAGACCATGGAGGGCCTGGGAGAACGAGGCTCTGCTTACATGCTGATTTCCCAAGCCCAATTCTTTTTTGTTTGTTTGTTTTGTTTTTCCTTTTTTTTTTTTTTTTTTTTGAGACAGGGTTTCTCTGTGTAGCTTTGCACCTTTCCTAGAACTCACTTGGTAGACCAGGCTGGCCTCGAACTCACAGAGATCCACCTGCCTCTGCCTCCCGAGTGCTGGGATTAAAGGCGTGCGCCACCACCGCCTGGCCCAAACCCGATTCTTTTGAGCGTCCTCCCAGCTGTAAGTACCCCGTCTGGGTACAACCTATATTATTTTTCTTTACCTTGACTCAGTGCCCCCCTTTCAACAATCCCTCTGAAGGAGACTATGTAAGAAAGTGCCACATGCAGCCAGCTGGAAGACGTGGGGCCCGTGGGACCCTTTGTGGCTAGGAGCGTGTTACCTCCTGAGACCCAGCCTGCTCTGCTCTCTTAGCTCTAGAGGGATCTGAACCAAGGCTGAGAGGTGTTACAGACAGGAGCCCCCAAACAGACCCTTTCCTGAGCGGAACTGACAGAAATAGAATCTGAAAGAAACCAAGAAGAGAATAAACCATTCACCACGCAAGTCAGAGTCATTTTCACACCCCATGTGTCCATAAGCCCTGCCACTGGCCATCAGCTCTTGGGGGTACGTATGTCACAGTTGGGGAGTCAGCACTGGGGTATGCCCAAAGGTCCTTGCCAGGACCACGGCCACCCTCAGCCTCCTCTGGTCCCGGGGAGGACTTCTGGTGGCCACACTGTAGATCCAGTATCTGGTGGCTACCTAAGGCCTCTAAGGCATCACTGAGTCACACCCGGGCAATTCTGTCCCTAAAGACTTCAGGGACAGAAAGCTTCAAGACCCTCATTTGCTAGACAGTCCTGTGATTCTCAACTAAATGGCTCTTGCTGACATTTAAGAACCAAACCACTACGGGGGACAAGTCACAAGGCCTTTTAAAACAACACTTGACCGGCATCATTATTACAAAGGGCACTTCTAGCTCAGGCTCCTGGGCTCCAGAGTGTGCCGCTGGTCAGATCCTCCAGAGTGTGACATCTTTATGTCCTCCCAGAAGGAGGGGGGGGGGGTGGGGCAGGTCCAGGTAGCTGGGCCACAGTCACTGGATCCCACCTGTCTGTTTCCATGACAAAAGCAGCCCCATCAGGGGCCCTAGGGTGGTACACAGCCAGCAGAATGTGGATGTTGGAGGAGAAATTCATTCTGTGCCTTGTTTGCTCGTTTCAATCAATGTCTGGAAGTATCTGCTTGGGAATCTCTGTCTCCAGATATTGGTCAAATATTTGAATGGGGAGCAGCTAGTTAATTGCCTTAGGCAGAGCACTTGACAGCGAGGGAGATAGAGAAGTAAAAGGAGGTCTGCAGGAAGCCTGGGGTGGAGCTCAGATTCCCACAAGGGAATAAAGGAGGGGTTGGAGGACATGGGGTGGGGGGTGGGGTAGGCGTGTTTAGGGAAGAGCTGTACAGGGTAGGGAGCTGGGGACAGTGCCCTGAGCCTGTCTGCTGGCTTCAAAGCCAGTTCTACTCCTCATCCTGTGACCTGGGGCCACCTGGACTCAGTGTCTCCATCTGGAAATGGGTATAATATTCACAACGTCACCTCATGGGGTCTGGAGGACGCAAAGGTCGCGCAGGTGAATTTTAGACTTGTTCTCAAGCACCCATGAGGTGTTAACTATTGTTCCCCATGTCACTACCCTTAGTTCCCTGGAAGATTTCCCAGTGTGAGTCCTAGTTTGCAAAAGGGTACTAGGGCCGAAGGAAGAGGAATGTCCCCCTGAAATGCGAGTCCATACTCCACCCTCTGAAAGGACTGCCTTTCCTAAACTCTAGAAATACTTCTTAAAGAAGCCATTGCTGCAGGCTTGTGGTGAGCTGCCTGTGCTGTGCCCCCCCCCCACACACCCACCCCCGGCTGCCCTGGATGTGTCTGGTGGGCAGTGACACTGGGACTAATGGAGAGATGTCCTCTCCTCCTCTCTCTCTGCCCCTCTTTCTTTTCTCACGGCTTTAAAGCACAGACTTGATAGGAAAGATGGGGCAGGGAGAGCAGTGTTGGGACCCGGTGACCTTGTCTGGCTCCACAGAGGGAAGGACTTGGGGGGGGGAGGTACAAGTGCTGCTTATATGGGGTCACAACACATAGGGCTCTAAGCCGTGACTATGTGGTATTGGTTTAAATATTAAGGCAACTCCAAGTAGCTGAAAGGGAGGTTTATTTCGTGGGGTAACTTACAAGTAAAGGGATAGGGTCCGGGAGAGGTGAAGTGCAGTCCAGGGGTGTTCTCTGGAAAACTGCTCAATCAATCACCAGCGTCCAGGATCCAGGAACCAAGAGAGCCAGCACATCCAGCTCCTGTCTCGGCCCCACCTTGTAGGTGTGACCGTTACCAAAGCCTCAATGTGGGTAGCACTTCCAGGTCAAAGATGGAACAGCTACCCACTACAATGTGGAGACAAGCTCCAAGTGCAGAGTGGGGGAGAAGTCACCCGCTCATTATTTACTGTGGCTTCAGGATCACGGGGAGACCGGAAACATGAGGCCATTCCAGAGATTCTGACAGTGGGGGTAATGAGTCTCCCTCTTCAAACAGGGGGTAATCTGACAGGGGAGGGCAGAAAGGAAAAACCATAGAACACATACCCACCCACAGACACTTCTACAATTCTAGGTGGGGATTTATAGAGAGCCGAGGCCAAGTTATACAGGTAGGGGGGAGGGCATGGGCCCGTGAAGCCTGTGTTTTGAGGAACCCCCACCCCCAGAAATGTTTTTTTTTCCTGTCCTTTTAAAAAAAAAAAAAAAAAAAGAAAGAAAAAAAGGACCAGGCTGGCCTTGAACTCACAGAGATCTGCTTGCCTCTGCCTCCTGAATGCTGGGATTAAAGGTGTGCTCCACACATGCCCTGCGGCTGCCACTTCAGTAGTCTAGTGTGTCCCAGGTTGGCTTGGAGCTCACTCACCATGTAGCTGAGATTGACCATGAACTTCTGGTCCCCCTGCCTCCACCTCCACACTGGGATTAGCAGTGTGCACCACCATGCCTGGCTTATCTGGTGCTGAGGAAGGATCTTGGGGCTTCAAGGATGCTTAGCAAGCACTCCATCATCTGAACCACATCTCTAGTCCCCTCCCACCAGGCTGAGGGAACTGTTTCTTGTAGGTGTTCATCCACTAGACGGCCACCCTTTGACCTCTGATGCTGATGATAGATAACATTTCTTGACTGCCTACTATGCATCAGGCGCACACTATGCATGCTTGGGGGAGTTTTTCCTGCATTAACTTCCTTAGCCCCGGCAATCACCCATCTGGCTAATGCCCTCATCCCACAGATACTGAGATGGACGCACACCTGCTCAAGGTCATGGGGTATTTGAGCCCAGGCTGGCTGTGGGTAGATCTGTGGCTATGGAATCCTCTTTCTCCCCGAGGTCTGGCCCCACAGTAGGCTTCTGATAAATAATGATGACAAACACTCTGGAAGCCACTTAGGTGCAGATGTCAATCCCTTCGGCTCCCCAGGGAAGTCATGAATCACAGACACACTGGGTAGGAGGCTGAACTCCATCTGGTTGCTTACCCTCATTGCAAGGCACCCCAGGGGAGGGGGTCCCCTCCTGCCACCCTGTTCCCATCCTCCACTCCCCGCTTCAGCTAAGCTGAGCCCAGGGACTGGAGAACAGTGATGAGGGGGCTGTGGGTGACTTGGGGCTTAATATCTTTGTAACCATATTGCAAAAGGGCAGGCCTAAGCGGGAGCCTTACGCTTAATCTTTCTCTTTTATTGCTTTTTCTCTGGTATGATTTAACCTTGCACCAGGTATCCAGCTAGATAAATAAAAACTTTTATTTCAGATTAGCCCCAGCTGGGGGGCTGCCTTGAAGCTGAGCACTCATCCAAAGCATCTGAGGAGAAGGGAGCTGGGAGCTGGGCTGCCTAGTGGGGCTCATCCCAAGTTCAAAGGCTCCTAAGGATATCAGATCGGGGACCTTTTCTGAGGTGAGTGCACCAAGGCTCTGATTGGTGCCTATAGCCTGAGGAGGGGGAGGCGGGTTGCTAGGACGCAGTCTTCAGGCATGTCTGTGCACCTGTTACCTGTGTCTTATCACAGAGCTGTTTTATTCTGAGTGCTTCAAAGTCTTGCTGGGCCACACTGCCTTTGCTGATATATTCTTTACTAACCGGTGAGCTCACAAGGACAGCGACACCAGCTCCCCATTCCAAGTTGGTCTCTGGGGCTGAGCATGGGGCCTGGCATATGGTAGCTACTCAGTTACTATAGAGTAGTTAGCTGAATGAATGAATCCTCACTTCCAGCTCTGCACATAGACCATAGGCTGACATGATTGCTTGGTGTCTAAGGCAAAAAAAGACCTTTTAGGTTGAATCCTGAGCATGTGCTTACGTGGGCTTCAGATGCTCTGTGCATTTTAATGTCTTTTTCTCTAGGAGGACTCTAGCCAGCCACATTCTGGCGGGATAAGAGATGATCTTATAGTCAAGCAAAGTGTCCCTCACGTGCAGAGAAGCAGACAAGATGGTCAGAGCAGTGTGAATTGCCATAGCAAAACCCCACGTTTGTATAGATGGAATAACATACAGCAGTGGAGATGAGCAACTGACATTGTATCAGCAACATATGAGGGTTTGGAATGGAGTAGAAGATGCATGTCTCCAAAACAGAAGACTTGAAAAAATAAAGTTCAAAGACAACTAAGTCCAAATAGTGCGTGATGTACGTAGAAGTGACGTTTTCCCAAAGCAAAGGGTTGAGAAAGTGTAGAATTGGAAGGCATGGTTTGCTGCCCTGGGGGACGGGAAAATGGTGGTGGCGGGGGTGGGGGGGGGGGAGGGAGGTGGCTGAGGGAGGACCCACAGGCAAATGTCAGGTTCCAGTAGTGGCCTTGCTCTCACAGAGCTGCTGGGCTCTCAGGTGCTCATATCATTAAAGTCAGGAATGAGCTAGGCATAGTGGTGCATGCCTTTACTCCCAGCACTCAGGAGGCAGAGGCAGTGGGAATCCTGGAAGTTTGAAGCCAGCCTGGTCTACAAATTGAGTTCCAGGACAACCAGAGCTACCTAATAGCGAGACCTTGTCTCAAAAATAAAAATAAAGTCAAGAATGAAATAAAACAGCCGCGCATGAACCAATATTGACAATGGGCAAAGAATCCTGCTTAAATCAATTCTGAGGCATGCCAAGCTAAGGGAGAGAGAGAACCTAAATGACATGGTGGATAGTTTCATAATCCTCCCAAGACCTAAGAGGCCTTGGAAGTTCATTCAAAGACAAGGACGAAAGCCCAAGGAGCCCAAGGAGAGAAACAAACCGCTGTGCAGGGGGCGGGGTGGGGGGGGGGGTTGCAGAAGATGAGGAATCTCCCATCATACCCCACTGCTGCAGCTGCCTCAGTAAGGACTGGGTCAGAAGCTCCCATCCTGAGCTGTCAAAATGAAGGGTCCATGACTTCATTCCTGTCCAGTGGGGCAAACAGACTCAAGAACCAGTCATGGGGGAGGTGTAAGGATGTGTCCATAGGCTATCAGGCACCTACCTGGGAGACCACTGTCCCCCACAAAGAAGGGACACTCCTGCCTGAGATGAGAGTCATAAAGAAGACACAGACTGTCTTTGCCACAAAACCTGTGTAAAGTCCCCTTGTCTTGTTCAAGTCACAGGAAGGAAGCAAACGGCAGGCTGCAGCTTCCTGGCCAAGGGACTCCGGGGTCCCATGTAAGGGCAAGGAGGAGTCTGCATATGCAGGTGGTGGTAAAGATCGTCTGCAGCAGAGTTGGTGCCCAGAGCATCACCAGAAAGGTGATCCTGAGAGGGGAGGGGGAAGGCCTAGGGGAAATAATCTGTAGGCCCTTGGGGTTCACCTGAAGGAATGGAGTACAGCACAACATACTGTCATCATTTTAGTACTGGGGAGGCAGGGAACTGTGAATATCACTCAGTGTGCTTAGATAATTCAATTCATCATTCCCAACCCAGAGGCGATGTCCCTAAATACTGTCAAGAAAAAGAGCCAGGAAATGCTGATAGGCTGAGCCTTGGACAGCAGATGACAGCAGCACATTCCCCGTAGCTGTGGCTAGAGAGCTTCTCAGTAGATAGCAGCTGGCAGAGGGCAAGGGAACGAATCTCCAGAGGCCTGTCACTGTCCTGGGCTCAGCTGGTGATGTCTGCCTGGGTGAGAGATGGGGTGCTCTGGTGCAGGTGCTGATGTGGGTCTAGGGTGGACATTCACAGATGTAAACAGATCTGCTAACCTTAAGGCTCTCAGCCTAGGCCTCCAGCAGAGGGTGTGTGTGTGTGTGTGTGTGTGTGTGTGTGTGTGTGTGTGTGTGTGTGTGTGTTTCCCCTCCTTTACTTGTACTCTCTATTTTCACATTATCACTAGGGCCCGTTCACACCCCTTTAACCTTATTCTGGAGGGGCTGTGAAGCTAGCTACCTTGGTGGCTTGTTAAGGAGCTCATGTTCATGTCTTCCTATCTTGATCCATATGACAGACCATCCTGTGTGCCCCTTGTCTGACCAGCCAGCCATGCCCAGAAACTCACTCTTTTTTCCTTTATGCCCTCAGCCAACAGCCCTGTTACCTCTCTCTGATCTGCCCTCCATGTCTCCTTGGCCAAGCCCCCATAGGTCAGCTACATACTAGGCCCGAAGTCTGGGGCTTTCAGGTGCCCACTGTGCTCGCACAAGCCAGAGGCTGGGTGTGTCAGTCAGATTTCCAAAGTAATTCACCTTCTGCGCTTTCTCTTCCCAGAGGGAGGAAAATGCACAACAGCTTCATCACAAGGGCTTTGATGTGTGTTGCTGGATGCTCCCCCACGATGGCTGCCCCGGCAGGCTGTGGCCAGGGGCCTGGTGTAGTTGCTGCTGTATTCATGTGTGGGTTCATACAAAGCTGACTATAAATAATGATTCCCTCATGTGTAGGCATGCACCAAATGTCCCTCCTAAACAATCTATTTTCAAAAAAAAAAAAAAATCTCATCTGATAGCAAATCCAGGAAGG
The DNA here is from genome assembly GCF_903995425.1 of Onychomys torridus. Classification (NCBI taxonomy): domain Eukaryota; kingdom Metazoa; phylum Chordata; class Mammalia; order Rodentia; family Cricetidae; genus Onychomys; species Onychomys torridus. The sequence continues at coordinate 42,721,485 of NC_050460.1, forward strand.
AGCCCAGTACCTCACTGCCCTCTCCCATTGTGCCTGGCATGTGCCCTGTGTGACCTACAAATGAGGCTGATGTAAGATGACAGGTGAGGGGCTGGAACCAACAAACGTCTCATTTATTCTTCCTTCTAGACTAATCCTTCTTCAGCAGCCTTCTTTTCTCACAATTCCCCACCTGCCCTGTGCCACCATGATGAGCCCCTGGGGACCCTTGATCCTAATTACCCCCTGATGGTGCAACTTGAATACCTCACACACATACATGCGGTTCACACATAAAGAGTAAGATACTTTTCACCCTCCGAAGTAGGAAACTTCACACCCTTGGTCCTTGATACCACCTGTGGAGAACACATGCCAAGCTTCGCAGAGTGAGGTCCTCAGTCTGGCGGTTATCAGTGTCACCTGGCCTGGCCCCCACCTTTAGAGTGGGGCCCTGGAGTTTGCATCGCCAGCAATGCAAAATTTCTTTTTCTTGGGTCATGCCGATGCTGCTGGTCTGGGGACCTCTGTTGTTAACCATACTGGGTGTTCTCTGGAACCCAAGAGATTGGCGCTCAATGCCTGTGTCACTTAGTAGCTCTGGCCCTAGGCCAAGGTAGGCACACTTCTTGTCTTCCCCTGTCTAGAAATGGATTGACGTCTCTCCTTCATCGACTCTTAGGAAGGAGAACTTGTGGTCAAGTCAGGCCAGCTGGGGTCCCCTCTCCTCAGTCTTTGAGGGTGTGTACACAGAGAGCAGATGGGGAGAGAGGTATTGACTGCTGGAAGAGGACCAAGGAGAGGCGTGGACTGAGGGTGAGGCTGGATTGATAAAGCAATGGGAAGCTCTAGGGTGGGCTTGCTAACCAAGTCTATTGACTCTAAATGGCCACAGGCCCGCTGCTGCAGGAAGAGGCTCCAAGAAGGATCACTCACTCTGGTACTTATCAGCAATGGCTGTGCTGCCCAAGGAGACCAAAGGATCCACACAGCCTCATTCTGAGGGGTCCAGGAGGCTGGAGCAACAGGCACAGGGTGGTAGCCTGGGAGGCCCCATACCTAGCAGGCTCCTCGGTGATGCTGGACCAATGAACTCAGTTGGAAGCTACCCTGCAGCTCCCCCAGATGACTCTCTCCCTGGGGAGTGACCAAAAGGAGGGTAGAAATCTGGCCCTTGATGGGAGAGGATGGCAGGACAGAATCCATGTGGTGGACTGTCTTCGTTAGGGTTACTGTCGCAGTGATGAAACACACCATGACCAAAAGCAAGACTGGGGAGGAAAGGGTTTATTTGGCTTCCACTGCCATGTCATAATCCATCATCCAAGTCAGGACAGGAACTCCAGCAGGGCAGGGACCTGGAGGCAGGAGCTGATGCAGAAGCTATGGAGGGGTGCTGCTTACTGGCTTGCTTCTCCTGTCTTGCTCAGCCTGCTTTCTTAGAGAACCCAGAGCCACCAGCCCCGGGGTGGCCCCACTCACAACAGGCTGCCCCCTCATCAGTCACTAAATAAGAAAATGCCCTACAGGGTTGCCCACAGCCCAGTCTCATGGAGGCATTTTCTGAATGGAGGCTCCTTTCTCTCAGGTGACTCTAGTCTGTGTCAAGTGGACATAAAACTAGCCCGCACAGTGGACCTTAGAGTTTATTGAAATAAGGCCCTTACTAGCTCCCTCTTGTGAGGGAAACAGGGGCCAGGCTAGCGATGCAGCTTGAGACAGCAAGAAGAGGGGAACAGCTGACACCGGGTGAGGGCCACCTAGATGTCACCCGCTGTAGGTGACCGCCAAGTGGCAGTCACTTTACACAATGGTCTCACCAGTTTTGCTCAGCTTTGTAGAGGTTTGATTGACAAGTCCAAGTTGTATACGGTCAAGATGTGCAATAAGGTGCTTCGATAGACACATGCACTGTCTCTGAGCCCCACAGACAGGTGACAGCCACACCCCACAGCGTACCTAGCTCTGACCTAGGATGTGTGATGACGCGGCGGCCTGACATTGCTCCTCAGCAGGTTCAGCACATACCATGCCAGCATTAGACTGCACTGGGCAGTCTCCAGGACTTATTCTGATGAATGACCCTCTTCACAGGATCTTCCCATGCCCCCCCCCCACCTCCCCATCTCAAGGAACAGCCTTCACCTCCTCTCTGTTCCTGTGAGTCCTTCTTTATCCTGATTCCACAGAGAAGTCACACCATGTGGGGTTTGTCTTTTGGGATCTCGCTTATTCCACTTAGCTGCAGTGGACATGAGGCTCTTCCTTGGATTTTCACAGCTTCTCACCTGGCCAGGGGAGAAGGTGTCTCTTGGGTGCACGTAGCATTGAACTGTGAAGATCCTCCATCCGGGGCTCTAAAGGTGCATTTCAGGCCAAGGTTAGGGAGCTAGGAATATGGCTTAGTGGTAGAGCGCTACCACATTGAACCCACCATTGAAAAGAAAGAGAGGACAATACAAACGAGGTAGAGCAGTCTCAGACTCCTCCCTGGCCAACACCACCTGGCCATCAGTCATTGGCCTCTCGGCTTCTTGGTTCTCCTCTTATTCTGTTCTGTCCTTGGACCACAACAGCTGGCTAGCTAGGGCTGCCCCACCACTCAGTGGGACCTCACAGCACCCTTCCCGTTATTCTTGCTTGCCTGTTTTTCCCTCGACCCACTGTTCACACTCAGGCCATACCGAGCATCCCCAAAGCATGCCCAGCTCCATCCCTCTCCTGCTGCAGCCCAAGTGGCCCTCCGATGCTCTCATGGCCCAGGCTAGCCCTCTCTGTGCCACACAGCTGGCCCTGCTACCGTCAGTAGTTTGCCTCCTTGCCACCTTGGTTGCTCTGCGCTCAGCCACAGACTCACCGTAGGTGACAGATGTGGCCAGCTCCCCTCACTCTGCCCACCTTGCTAATCGCCATTCATGATCCCCATTCACAATCCATGATGCAAGCTAGCTTTGATGGCCAAGCCTTGGTTCCCACTCCCAATGGCTGGATGTGCAGGATCTCACGGAATTTTCTTACTTCTTACCAAGGTGTCTAGGGGTGCCCCCTGAGGAGCCCCAGTCCATGCTGACATCTAGCCCCACCTCTAAAGATGCAGCGCAGTCTCTCTTCCATTTCCCTTCCTGCCACTGCCTCCTCTTTAGTTACCCTGGAGTTCTTCACAGCTCCTATACAGCTACAGGACCACCTTCCGGGCAACAGGGCAGGTTCCTGAGACTGAGATGGTGACTGGTCCCCACCCTTTCAGGACATCATCACCATTCCTGGACTAGACAGCCCTTGGCCATCTGTGGTAGGTGAAGAGCGAGTGCTTCCTGTCTCTGTGAGCACCTACTGTAGAATCCATGCTCCGTTGACTGACTACTGGCTTGCTTGGTTCTTGCAACATCCTTGCGGGCATAATCACCATCTGGAGCTAAGTCCAGGGAGGCCTTACACCAGAGCAGGGTCTTCTATCTGAGCACTGGTGCAACTTAAAATCCTAAAACCGGGCTGTAGGTAACCCAGGAGATCTGGAAGGCTACCATCTTACACACGGCCAACAGGACACATTGATACTGTTTCTAGGCTGTTCTAGGACTGTGGGTAACCCAGGAGATCTGGAAGGCTACCATCTTACACATGGCCAACAGGACACATTGATACTGTTTCTAGGCTGTTCTAGGACTGTGGGTAACCCAGGAGATCTGGAAGGGCCAACAGGACACATTGATACTGTTTCTAGGCTGTTCTAGGACTGTGGGTAACCCAGGAGATCTGGAAGGGCCAACAGGACACATTGATACTGTTTCTAGGCTGTTCTAGGACTGTGGGTAACCCAGGATATCTGGAAGGCTACCAACTTACACACTGCCAACAGGACACATAGATACTGTTTCTAGGCTGTTCTAGGACTGTGGGTAACCCAGGATATCTGGAAGGCTACCATCTTACACATGGCCAACAGGACACATTGATACTGTTTCTAGGCTGTTCTAGGACTGTGGGTAACCCAGAAGATCTGGAAGGGCCAACAGGACACGTTGATACTGTTTCTTGGCTGTACTAGAATGACACACACATACCTAGGAGCCTTTCACATGCTAAGCCTGTGCCCTCTTGCTGAGCCACAACCCAGGCCTATATGTCACAGGGACTGAACTTCTCAATTGAGACCAGCCAGGGGTCAAGTGCTCAGTAGTCTTGGGGCAGCTGTACTGGCCAGCATGCCTGGAGGTACACCAAGGACAGTGACCCCGGGCCCTTACTCAATGTTTCTCTGTACCTTGAGGAAATGAACCAGTCCCAAGTCCTTGACAATTACAAATCAGTCCTTAGTGTTTTATGGTCCTTCTAGGACCATCAGGTCCACATAGGGATTCTCTTTTCCTTGTTTTTCTACCATCCCTCCCTCTTTCCCTCCCTCCCTTCCTTCTTTTTTTCAATTATTTTATTTTATTTTTGTGATAGACTCTCACGTGGCCCAGGCTAGCCTCCAACTCACCCACTTGCTATGCAGCCAAGGATGACCTCGAATCTTTCTGATCCTTCGACCTCCAGCAAGCGCTGGTATTACAGGTGTGCATGACCATGGCCAGTTTTATGTAGCACCAGAATGCTCAGTGAGCATTCAACCAACTGAGCTACATCCACAGCTTTAGGATCCCTCGTCTCATCTTACAGGTAAACACCATCAAGCCTGCAGCAAAGTCAAACATCCTTCTGCAATACAACTCCAGCAGGGAGCAGAGCATGTCCTCGAACCCACAACTTTGGAGACCAGGTCCAGTGTTCTGCATGGGGACGTCCTTGCAGCAGGACTGTCTATGTTAGAGGAAGGATGAGGCTAGGGAATATCCACTCAGACTTCAGGCTGGGACAGGAGCCTAGAAAGGCCCTTGTAGCCTGGCATGGAGAGGATGATGCTCCTGGTGCCCAGGATGGCAGGCACAGGAAGACAGGCGGCCCCTGCCAAGTCCTCTATGGGAAAGAGCCTTGTCATTCATCAGGCTCAGTGTGGCCACGAGGGGCTGAGGACAAATTGTTGGAGATGGAGCCATAACTTACCACTGAAGGCCTCTTTGTTCTCAGCAAAACAGAGAGGTCATTAGTGGTAGGGAGAGGACTTGTGGGCAGATATAAATCCCCTTGCTGGTGGCTGATAAACAGCCCCGAGGGGCCAGAGCCTCAGGTCTGGACAGGTTAGCTGCATGCTCTGGATCTTAGCTTGGGCCTGTGTGTACCTGGTTGGGGCAAGTGGGTCTTGCCACATATAGCCAGAGCCCTTACCACCAACCAGCCCAGGCTGCTGAGGTACCTGAGGCTCAGTTGGCCCCTGGAACCTGAGAACAACAATCATTGCATGAGTGTACATCAGGGTCTACTCTGGGCTGGATCCTGTCCTGGACACCAGAGTGGGGACCTGGTAGGAGGCATCAGAGGGATTCGGAGGTGCAAGCACCAATTCTTACAGATGCTCAGCCCACACTGGCTACATCCGCTCTGCTTCAGGGCTCTCCAGGTTTACAGCATAATAAGAGTATGTAATTGTAAGTTTCCTGAGGCCCCCAACACTCTTGGTCTCTCTCCTGGGATCCTAGGGATGGACGTGAGGGGCTCTCCTCCCACTTCATCTGCCTACCTTTTTGTCGGCTGCTGGTAGTATTATCAAAGAGCAAATGCTTACAAAATGTTCTCTATGCTTTAGCTAAGCGCATCGCACGGGCAAGTCACGTGATCCATGAACCAGCTCGATGCAAGTACTCTTCCCGATCCCAATATATGAATGACAAGTGAGACAAAGATAAGCCAGCTCAGGAGAGCCTCCCACCTCCCTTCTTGATCCCCATGCCTTTCCCTCTTTTGGGAAATGCTCTGACCACGTCACTCTCTTTCCTTGGGGTGTGGGGTGGGGTGGCCTGATTTCCTCCTCCTCATCTGCCTGGCTTGCCTGGATCCACTGGGATGATCCTTCAGAGACCGCACACTGACCAGTGACACTTGGAGCAGACCATGCATGGTGTGGGAACAGAGCCAGTGTTTATGAGTGGGGGCAACTTAGCCCCTGAGCACCTCAGAGCTGTCACGGGTCGGTCTCTGGGTAAGGCATGCATCTCCTCACTCAGAGCCACCAATTCCATCAGTCACTACTTTGCATAGCCAAGGGATCTATCTGTTGGTGGGTGGGTGCGGGGTTGGGGGGGCAAGGTGTCTCCTGCGATGATTCCCTGGTGCTATCTGAACGCCTGTCGGCTGTAAATGTGACTAGGCCATGAAATCAGTTAGGAGCAGTTCTATTTGTTCCAAAGTGATGCAAAAATTGCCACCTTTTCACCAAATAAGAGAAATCCCAGCGCCCTGAAGGAGGTTAGATAAGGGTCACCACATTCCAGGCTCAGAACCCCAGAAGTCCCACAGCTGTAGACCTTGGACAATAGCACACATTCCTCTTCCCAGGCCCCCTGCCCCCCAGACATGTCCTTTTAACCCTGTTCCCCCCCTTTTATATTTGCCCCCTTCCTTGGCAGGACTGTAACTAGAGGCAGGTCTCAAACGCCATTCCATGCAGTCCGTGGCTCTTTGAGCCTGAGCTGCAGCAGCTCTCTTGGGATATGTGACAGATAAGTGCAGACTTTGGCTTACCTGAGACAATAGTGTAGCCGATCCCCCGGGGTCGCCCTTTATCCTGGTCCACGGCAGTGATCACCCGAACAGTTGTGCCCTGGTTGGGAGGCAGGAGAGGACTTGAGTTCAGTTACCTGGGTCCCTGACTTCTATCTTTCTTTGCAAATGTCCTAGCATTCTCAGCCCCTCCCCAAGCCAACTCCCGACTCCAAAGCTTGCCCAGCAAGTAGGTCCCACGTGACGTTGCTCCTGACTCCCGGTGGCCTTGTCCTCAGCCCCCATTCCCTCACAACACTGATGGTCAAGGGACTGGGAGCTGAGGGAGCCAGAAAAGGGGCTGTGGGCTTTCTTCTCACAGAGCAAAGGGTCAGGGACAGGCACAGACAGCTGCTGTACACATCTGGCAGGGGGGATGAGATGGACAGATGCACAGGGAAGAGTAGGTATCCACCTGGTCCCCCTGGAGGAGCCTGGAAAGGCGTGTCCAGATGGCAGCATATTTAGGATGGGTTGTGAGGAATTAGGAGGAGTTCTTCGAGGATAGAAATGAAAGGGAAAAAAGCACAACACAGGCCAGGGCTTGGCTGTGTGCGCTTCTGGGAAGGGATGCTGGTAAGTAACCACCAGTTGATGGCAGTTCACTGAATGAATAAACAAAGTAGCCAAGGAAGAAACTGACATCGTCACCATGACCACCACTGCTGAGCTGTCCTTTGCCAGGAGCGATTTCATTCCCCCTCTCTAGGCAACATCACACCATTGCATATGTCAGCTGTCCCTGTCCACCCTATATACCCGAGGGTCACGTCCTAGAACTTTTCTCTGGGTAATGGACAGCAGACAGACCCTGCCTCCATCTTTTGGGGGTAGGGTGGGTGGAAGAATCACCCCCCCCCCCCCCCCCCCCCCCCCCCACCCCCCCCCCCACCCCTGTACTCACAAGTGTAGGGAGCCGCCATTCTAAGATGGCGCTGACTTCCTGACAGCTTTGCTGTAAACAACTCCATATTTGGCTATGCTTGCTGGGCTGCGCGCCTGGAGGCTTGCGCATGCGCGTATATGGTAATTTGGCCTTATGTCCTCAGCCTATCCCGTGGCTCCCCGTGCTTGCATTCTGGCCGGATCCAATCACAGATTGACCCGTTCGCTTGGTTCCCTATATAAGCAGCTGCCTTTTGGTTCTTGGGGCCCCTCACCTCCTGCTCTCCCTCAATCAAGAGGCGCTCCAATAAAGTGTGATCTGAGAAGAACCCTCGACTGGTGGTCGTTCTTCCTCGCTGGTCGAGGAGCTCGCCGCACACAAGTCTAAAAAGGACTCTTGTGGCCTTGTCTGCTTCTCACTCACCTTCTAACAACAGTTCTGTGCCTCAGGGGCAAGAACATCCCTCTGAGTCCTCCCAGACTGGCTGTGGAGACCTGGCAGGAGCCATAACCTCCTCCCCCAGACAGCCCTGCTCTTCCCAGATGCCCTGCCAGCCTCCCTTAGCCTCGAGTGTAGAAGATGGAGTGCCTCCAAGCTCCCTGAGGGAATGTGGGAACACCTCAGGATACATGCAGAGGCCAGGCCATCTGGCAAGCAGGACCAGTCCCTTCTTTGTCCTCTCCCCCAGGGAGCAAGAGCTCTGGTCGGATGCTCTGGCCTTGTTAAGAAATTGGATATGAGAAGAACCAACTGGCCACACTGAAGAGCACACCTTCCTCGGCACAGAGGCTTGCTGAAAACACTGGCCCAATGGACTCGGGTACCCCAGCCATCCAGTAACCTAAGACCTGGCCCTTCTCCGCCGATGAAGAAACAGAGGCAGAAAGCTGAGAGACTCCTGGAGGTCTCAGAGCAGGGAGTGAGTGAACAGGAAGCCAGGCTCACATTTAAATGCTCTGGCTCTAATGTTCCTGTCCACCAGGTACTGAGGCAGCAGGGTTCTGCTATAATAATGCTAATGTCATTTCCGAATGTCACTGTTCTGTGTCAGGAACTATTCTAAGCACTGGCACCCGTGGAATTTGGAAATGCCTATGTGCCAGCCATCCCTGGAGATGCCATGTGTTCTAGACCGATCAGGGGCCAAGGGGTAGTCACGTGGTAGACCGGTCACCTTGCCTCCCAAGCTTCCTCTCATGGAGCATGGAGAACTCCTGACTTGGGGTGCATGGAGGCCACAGGGAAGCCCAACTCTAGACCTGAAGGGCCTACACAGCTTCTCCCATCATCTCACTGGAGGCTCTTTTTGGGGGACCTGCCCATGTAGGGGCTCACTACTCATCAGGGGAGACCTGGTCTGTCCCAGTAGGCGGTCCCAAGGGTATACAACTATCCTGAGGCTTCAACTTCCAGAACTAGCTTTCTAGACATGAGAACAGCTCCATTCGGCCTGGGTGCCACATGCATCCTTTAAGAGGGTTCCTAAACTGCCCCTGGGCTGCTGGAGCAGGGATCCACCTATCAGGGTGACTAAGCTCAGAGGTCACTAGAGCTCCAGTACTAAATAATACACTTAAGGGACAGATGTATACCTTGCCCTATCCCAGGTAGGCTGGCTGGGTTCAAAGGAATAGGGTAAGGCAGCTATACTGGCCTGTCCAGAGAAGCCTGTGACTCAAAAGCCCCTCAGTCTTCACAGCCCTGTGGGTGCCATCCCCATGGGCACTCATACCTGAGGTGGAGATCAGAGAACCTCTGGGTGGGTGGGGGGAACTCAGCAGAACTGGCTGTGCGGGACATGAGGACAAGGGACCCCTCTTTCAGCCAGAGTTGGACCCAAGCCTCTGCTGAGTAAGCTCTGCCAGGCTCTCAATCAGGTTTGGGGTTTCATCTCTTTTTGGGTAAATAAATCCACTTTTAATAAAACTCTGAGCTTTTAATACAAGTGCAGACAGAAGGCCTGGAAACGTTATGAGAAGGAATTAACAAGGAGGTATGGGGGCTCTTGGGAGCCCACGGCTCTTGTTTCAGAGTCTCGGTGATTATATTTTCAATATACTGCAACTTATTTCCAAAGATGAGGCATGGGGAGGAAGTGTAGTCTGCCAGCACAGGGCTGGGCCTCCAAGGATGGGTCCCCACCTACAGCTTGTGGCTCTGTAGGAAGCGAGGCCCCCGGGGGCACACCCGGGAGGGTGAGTGGGAGACCCTGCTCCAGCTAGAGGGCTGAAGACAGGGCCCTGCTGAGGGATGCTTCCCTCCCCCGGGGACTCATGTTGTGAGGAGGAGGTGACTTTCTGGGAAGGAAGGCCCTACTCAAAGAGGTGACAAATGACAGGCTGGCTAGGTCCTGACTCCTCGTGACAAGAAGAGAAGCAGAGAGACGGTTACGGGTTTGAGCTCCTGTAACTTTGGACCTCCTACCTCTTGTTTTTCTATCTATAAAATGGGCATAACCAGTTCCACTGTCCAGCAACTGATATGTATATCCACACATATAAACACACACACACACACACACACACACACACACACACACACACACACACACGGGAAATACAAGTGACATTATAAATCTGACTCTAGAGAGCTGCTGTGTACACTTGATGAAATCCTGGGTGCCTGTGGGAGCCCACAGAGGTTTCCTAGTGAGATCTGAGCTTGCTTTACACAGCAGGACTGCATGAGGGGGATGGCTTGACCACGTTTGTGGTTACCATGTGTTTGGGATGGTCTGCACTTTGCCGTGCTGGGGGAGGTCTTTTGCTCAGCCCCTTGGCATTTCTATAAGAAGCCCTTTAGAAGAGAAAGAAGGGGCTGTTGGGTTTTGACCCAGGCCCTCCCGAGGCTATCCTGTGTTTCTGTCTGTCTGTCTGTGTGTCTGTCTGTCTGTCTCTCTCTGTCTCTCTGTCTCTCTCTGTCTCTCTCTCTCTCTGTCTGTCTGTCTCTCTCTCTCTCTCTCTCTCTCTCTCTCTATATATATATATATATATATATATATATATATATATATATATATATATATATATTTCTACCTAATATTTCTCACTTCTCCCTCCTCAAGAGTACCCTGGGCGGAAAAGTGGGGACTGGTCTCTCTCGAGTGCCTTGTCTTGGACTGTGCCTACATTTCTGAACAACTTCAGCTGGTTTGGACCCTTGCCATTCCACATTGATAAGTTCCATTCTCAAGGAGTTTTCTCTACATTTGAACAGCTGACACCCCACAAGGAAGAGCCAGTTAAGTGAGCATCTCCTGGGTACCAATCATGTGCCAGGCATGATGTGGTATGTAGAGATTCTCCCGAGCCCCCAAAGGAGGACATATACTTGGAGCTTTCAGGAATTTGCTTAAGCTCACAAGGCATGGTGGGTAGGCAGAGTGTCAGTAACCGGGGAATGGGAAGGTTAAGCCTGGAATGAGCCTCTACCAGCAGAGATTGGAGGGCCAGGACTCTGCCCGGTGGGCAGGAAGTGGGGCATGAGCTGGGACTTCACTAGAAGGGGCCATGTCTCTGCCCTCTGTGGTCTGTCCTCAGGGAAGTGGCTGCTGCAGGGACCAGACTGGGCTGTGCTGGGCCTCAGAGACCACTACCAATTTCATTCTCTGTAAGCTTAGCCGGGACACCCCAGCCCCCATGTCTCTGACACTATTAAAGACTTGAAAGGTGACATGCAGTTTGCTTTGGAGATGGGGGGGGGGGGAGGGAGAGTTACTGGGGTGGGGGCTGGCTGGTGGGGACTGCTGGGGACTTCCGACGAGAGCTGCCACAGCAGATTCTGAGGCAGAAAATCCTATTTCTCAGTCCTTAATTCCAGTCAATTCCAGTCAAAGGGCTGATAGGCATCGCCGGCAGTAATTTGTGCAGCCTATCCGGTCCTTTCACCTTCTGTCGGCCCCTCACTGACGGGCAGGCCGACATGCTGCTGTTCGAGTGAGGAAATTAAAATTTGATGCAATAATCCCAAATAAGAAGGATTTTATTAGGTAATATATACACTTTAGATGAAGCTTGCTAGCCTGATACACTGATAGAGGGAGACATACATGCTGGGAACCGCAGATAAAGAGGGGGAGCCGGGAGGGTGGGGCAGGGTCTTGACAGGGCCCCTGGGAGCAGCAGAGACAGGGCTGGGCATGAGGAATGCCTGAGTCCTCCAGCCTGGGATTCTGAACAGGCCATGCTGCATCTCAGCCCTGGCCCAGCTAAGTAATGACTGTGTTGAAATCAGCGCATCACACTAAAGGGACATGGAGATCCAGATCGAGGTATGGAGACTGATTAGCAGCCCGGAGACATCAGGCCTGCAGTCTCTGTGGGAACTGGCTTGAAGGAGAAAGGCTGTAGGGGATGGGAAAGTGGGGATTCCTTTTCCAGTGAGGAACTAAGAGAAGCAGATCCACACAGAGGCTATGGGGCTGGTCAGTGCCCAGAAGAGGCTGGAACCCAACTCAAAGCTTGATCTGTCTTCTTCAACTGGGCCATAACCCTTGTAAAAGTGTATACCATGCCCCTAGAGCCATAAAGCACACACACACACACACACACACACACACACACACACACACACACAAGGAATTCTAAGATCTCTGAGATAAAGAAGACAATCACACAGAGGGGCATGGGGAGAGTGGGTGTGAAGGAAGACACACATCTGGTCTGCTCCACAGAATTCTCTAGACGTAGCTTACTTAGCCCAGGGTCCTACATACAGGACACCTAATAAACACCTGGGAGATGGGGATGAGTCTGAAGGAGTGAATGAGTACACGGAGGTACAGAGGAAAACTGATCATTGACATGAAGACCTGTGTGAGTTATGAAGGCATTGCCATGGGTTGAAGACATGGTCTTGTGACTATCTCACGAAGCAGTGGCTAATGGACTCATTGAGTCACCAGCCACCACAGTTGGATATCTGTGAGGATGGGTTCTTTCAGGAACCTTCTACCCTTCCCCATTTCCCAGGGTACGTGTAGATAGCAGTGTGTAGGCTTCTCAAGGTTCCTCTGGTGACTCAGCCAGTGTGTACCAATCAAGTTGCCTTTAAGCATCTTTCCCCCATTCTCTCTTGGACACAGTGTACTGGGATCCCGAGTTGATGTTCCAGAGGCAGGGCGTTTAGATTATTCAGCCTGCGTTCCTATGTGAACCTTACAGAAGAGATGGGATTGACTGATAAGTTACATAGCTTAGAAGTCGGTTGTATTGCAGTGGGAAGGGGTGTCTACCTCTGAGATTAGTGAGAGACAAGCCAGGGAAAGAGCTGGGGACTGAAGGTCAGGTGATCTCTGGGTTGGTGACCAGCAGCAGGACAAGAGGGGTGGTATGACCAGAGACTGTGTTCATTCATTCACTCACTCATTCATTCCGTAGATGCCTCTCTAACCCTACTACACCATGCCCATCAAAGACTGTCGCTGCTGAACCGTGATACCAGGCAAGCATGGCAGCAGATGCTAGCCAAGTTGCTTTCAAGCTCTGAACACTCAGAAGGAGAAGCCCAGAGCTGGAGACAGGTGGCAGGCCTGTAATTGTCTGAAGATGGCCGTCAGGTCTGGCCTAAGGCTGAGAGGCAGGCCTGGCAAAGCTGCGGTTGGCACAGAAAGGAAGGGGAAGTCCTGGATATGGGTGGACTGAACACATGCAGCCTGGACTTTAAAAGCTGGGGACCTGGTATGCTTAGAATGCCAAGGAAGGGAGTAGCAAGCCCGAGATGACTCTGTCTGTTCCCCAGGCAGCTTCAGACACCCAGAGTAGCAAGAGGATAAGCATCTTGCTTGTGAGACTCTTCATTCCATTTCTGGCCACCAAAGCAAGTGACCAAGTGCCAGATGCACACCTTTGGTGCCGGGGATGTCTGTAGTCAGAACAACCATGGTACCCAAACAGGGCCAGGCTTCCCTGGCTGCGCTGGCCTAGGACTCTCTGTCCATACCCACCTCTGGCCACGTTTGAGGCTTTGAGTAGTGCATGGGGCCGGGTGGGGCTCCGAACATCCCCAGCCTCCAGGGGTCCCCCACTTTCCCTCTGAGCTAAGCCCTTCTGTTCTTTTCACAGACACTCTCCCAAGCTGCATGTTGAAATGTCTGTCTGGGGATGCACCCTGCTCTCCTTCATCAGCCCATAACAGGCATCCATTCCAGTCTGCACATGAGTGAGGCAGCTACCAGGCACTGACAATCACCCAGACTTTAGCCAGGGTCCCAGCCAGGCCCTTGTGGAGTGTACCATGGTCTATTTCTGTCCTCTGAGACCTTCCCCCAGTCATAGCTCCCTGGATCAGGGACAGCTGTATAGTCCCAGAGGAGCCATAGGATAGGCTTGTGACATAAATACAAAATCAGACATCTCCCCTGAAACCTGAACTTGAGAGCCTCTAAAGAAAGAGTTATTAGGGAGGGCAGATATGGTGGTATTGTGTTCCCTGAAATAAACAAATCTGGGGTCAGAGAACAGACAGCCACTAGAACAAAGCCAAAATTGGTGGCTAGAAAATGGGAAGGGTAAGCCATAACAGAAGTTGGGTGGTGGTGGTGCATGCCTTTAATCCCAGCACTTGGGAGGCAGAGCTAGTGGATCTCTGAGTTCAAGGCCACTTTAGAAACAGCTAAGCATGGTGACCCACACCTTTAATCCCAGAAACCCAACCTTTAATCCCAGGGAGTGGGGGCAGAAAGAGAAAGGTATATAAGGTGTGAGGACCAGGAACTAAGTGAGTAAAGCATGTAGTTAGTTAGCATCTGGTTGGTTAAGCGTTCAGGCTTTGAAGCAGCACAGTTCAGCTGAGAGCCATTGGGATGAGGATTCAGAAGCTTGCAGTCTGAGGAAACAAGACCAGCTGAGGAACTGGCAAGGTGAGGAAACTGTGGCTTGTTCTGCTTCTCTGACCTTCCAGCATTTACCCCAATAACTGGCCTCAGGTTTGTTTTTATTAACAAGTACCTTTAAGATTCCTGCTACAGGCAGATTGTTCCAGGAACTCCAAAGGACACTTTGAGCCTGAGAGAGAAGTCTCACCACAGAAGGAAGCTGTGTCATTGTGCTGGCAGCCAACAGGGGCAACAGGGCTATGGAGAACATGACTAAGCAACATGGATGTCTGGCTGAGCCTAGATCCACATCCATCCCCAGCACAGGCTGGAGTGCTCATAGGCATCTGTATAATGCTCATGAATCTTTCTGAATCAGTTCTCCCATGGTCAACCACACTTAGCTCTTTGTCCCAGGGTACCTTCCAGGGAATATGAGAGAGATGGAAGACAGTGGGATGTGAAGAGTACCTGGGGTTTCCACTGTCCCTCACAGGGACTATAAGCAGGCAGTGGCCACCACTGGGGCTGCAGGCAGGGCTTACCGGAGGAGAATGCTCATAGATGTTGGTGCTGTAGGGCAGGTTGATGAAGATGGGGTCCATGTCCTGCACATCTGTGATGATGATGGCCAGGTTGGCCAATGTAGACAGAGGTCTGGTCTTGTCTTGATCCTTGAAAGACACACACAGAGAGTGAGTGTACACGGTGTTGGGTTAGAAGGATGCCATGATCACACATGCATGCATACATGCCTAGGGCAGTGCTGTGTGACCCCTGTATTTACAAATACACACATGAACTCTTACACTCCTACAGGGAGGCTCAAGAGCACGAAGGCTCTTTGGTGGTCCTTGAGATATTAAAAAAAAATGGAAACAGGACAGCCTAGAGAGAGGGTGGTGTTACATCAGGGGCTTGGGCTGAGGCTGATCTGTTGGCCCCAGGGCCTTTGCCTAGGACTAGTTCTCCTGAATGTCAGGTGGGTGGGACCACTAGCTTGGATAGGAATGGTGCTGTTCTTAGCACCTTTATCATGTTCATCCAGGGCCACTGGACCCCATCCCAGGACGGAGGGCAGTTCCTCTGGGACTCAGCTAGGTATTTGCCAGGAGGTGACTTTTCCAAACCAGCAGGGGGAGCTCCATGGCCCGTACCATCTGGGGGCCTCCTGGAAGCAGTGCTGGGAGGGGTCAGGAGGCCCATACACGCCCCCTGGGACAGGGCAGGCAATACTAAGCTGTTATACTCAGAGAGATCTGGTCCTTTAAAGCCCACTAAGAAAGGAACACCAAAGCCTGTGTTCTAAAGACCCTAAATGTTCAGGAGACAGAGGTCTGTGTAACAGCCTAGTACATCCAGCTAGCAAGAACCACCATGTTGGGGAAGCGTCCAGTAGCCAATGGCTACTCACCAGCCCCAGGAACTCCTGGTAGGAACTTGACCAGGGACTAAGTGGGAGGCTATCATCTGAGAAGTCTTGGCCTGGCTCAGGGTCTGACTGTTGGAAGATTACCAGCAATTTCACTGAATTTATCATCCCAGCACAAACTTGGCCTCTGGATGGGCCTGGCCACCCGTGTTCCTGCTTGTGCCCAGCTCTGGTCTAATCCTATATCCCAAAGCCATTTGTGTGCTGGGTAGAGATGATCCCATAAGGCAGAGTCACAGGGAAAGGGAGCAGGCCCCTGCATGTGTGTAAACTGGATGTTGGGGAAGGAGGAGGGGACACAGATGTTGCTGGTGGGTGTGCCCAAAAAGAGGATCCCAGATTTGCAGGTCTCCTCCACTCCCAAGTCAGTTTTACTTTATTTTTTATTTAGGTCTTTTCCTAAGAAACTAATACGCAACTAGAAGAGAAAATAGGAATTCTCAGCAGGCATCTCCCAGAGAATCAAGCAAGAAGTTGCCTTTTCCTGGCTCTGGAGGACTCTCCAGGTCTTGGCCAAGCCTGAGGGAAAAGTTCCATCCTTCAAAACTCAACTGAGGCCAGATCCAGGGAACTGAGATGTCAGCTGCCATGTGAGGCCTGGGGTTGGCTGTCTATCCTTCAGCCATGTGGTGCAGCTGCACAGGGCCAGAGGCAGGTGACCTCTCTGCATCAGTTGGGGGTCTGGGCTGGGTGCCCTCTCTATAGCAGTTGGTGCTGTGGGCCAGGCCAGTGGACCATGGAGGAAGAAAGTTCCATGACTTCTTTGCTCTTAGCCTGAGCTCTGCAAACAGATCTGAAGGACAACAGAGTGTGGTGTTATTTCTAGCTTTGCAGGCTGCTGGAATGAGGGGACCCAGGGCTAGAACCCTGCTTAAGACATGGCTGGCTTAGCCCTCAGCCCATCACAACAGCTAGCATCAAAGGTGCATGCTGGGGTTTCACAGACTCTAGGCCGTGGGGCATGGCAGCCAGAGACCAAGCCTGGAAGTCAGACAACCTGGCTTTGGATTCCCAATTCCCCTCTTTTAATTAACTGTGGGAGTCTCAATGTTGTCATCCACAAAATGGGCTAAATTCTCCTCCTCTGTCCTACACTGACTCATCTTGCAATTCCCTGGGGCTGGACAGGAAGCTTGGCACAGTGGGGTGGGCACTCCCTGGAGGGGAAGCTTTGGTCAGAGGTCTGGACTGCTGTGCCCCTGCTTGTTGGGTGGTGTCAAGGCACATCTGTACTGATAACCCTGATCTGTGCCCCAGAGGCACCTGACTGCCCTAAGGAGGTTGCCAGTGTGAGCTATGCAGTTTTGCTCATGGGTGATGTGGGTAAACCACTAAATGGCCCCTATGCCTCAGTTTTCTTGTCAGTATCTGTAAAATGGGCATCTCAACAATACTATGAAGTAGGGCTGTTTGAAGGTTAATGGAAAGTCTATGTGGGCGCTAAGAACAATGCCAGAGACACACTGATACCACCTGCTCATGACGTTACCAACACCAGATTCTTTATCGTCAATCATCAAGGGGCATGGAGCTAAACCAAGTCTCCTTGGAATATTCTGTTTCCTGCTAGATGAGAAGAAGCAGACGGTGGGCACTGGAGGCCCGGGACGGTGACTCACCGTGGCATTGACTGTGAGCTGGTATGCCTGCGTGACCTCATAGTCCAGCTCTCGGGTCACAGTGACGATACCTCGGGCACTGTCGATGGCAAAGAACGGAGATGGGGGCTGGAAGGAGTAGAGGACGCTGCCACCCGCGCCCAGGTCAGGATCGGTGGCGTTGACGATGAAGATGGGTGTCCCCACCGGTGTGTTCTGGGCGAGAGCAAAGCAAACAGGAGGATGAGCTTCACTTCATCAGAGGCAGCTGCTTCCTCCAGCCACCATTCCTTCCGCCCCACAAAGGCCATTAACCGCGTCCCTGCAGCCAACCGCACCAGCCTGTCATTTCCATTCTAAGCGGGTTTGGAGGAATGTAAAATGCATGATTTCTTTTTCCTCTTTTTTGATGGCCTCCTGGTGGCTGTAAGAGCTCTGGTTCCAGAGTCCTGGAAGAGGGGCCTTTTGGTCCCCAAACCCATTTCTTGGTGGATTCGCTTCCTTTGTCCGGTGCCCCTTGGCCGCCCAAGCTGGAGCAGATTGCCCTGGAGGGTGACTAGGATCCTGCCTAAGGGGACCTGTCAAGGGCAAGAGTGGGAGGTATGTACCTGGGTTCGGGCAGGGAGGGCCTTGGAGGCTCCAAGGGGAGGGGCAGCCCCTGGGTCTTGTCAGCTTGTCAACAGTGTCTCTATAGGTTGCCCAACTGTTTCCACCTCTGAGGAACCTTCCAGGATGTTGCGACTTTTCTGATCTCCCATTCATATAAGCCCCTGTCCTTTACTGGCTCAGGGTGGCTGGTTAAGGCCACTTCCTCCTGAGGCTGGGATGGGGCTTCCACATTCCTCGGGAAGGCTGTATACTGCCACTGTGTATGTGCCGTGCCCTGTAACTTACCATCCTGGTCAATACACCTTGGCCAGTTCTCACCCTCCCTCGGCCTGCAGTTCCATAGGCCTCGGATGGTGTCTGGCACACAGACTAGTCAGTGAACAGCCCCGTGGGCACACGGGAAGATCTTTTTTTTTTTTTTTTTTTGGTTTTTTGAGACAGGGTTTCTCTGTGTAGCTTTGCGCCTTTTCTGGAACTCTCTATGGAGATCAGGCTGGCCTATTTTCTTTTCTTTTCTTTTCTTTTTTTTTTTTTTGAGCTGAGGATCGAACCCAGGGCCTTGCGCTTACTAGGCAAGCGCTCTACCACTGAGCTAAATACCCAGCCCCACGGGAAGATCTTGGCAGCACTAAGTGGTTATATTCTGAGTGTCTGCTATACCACCTGCCCCTCTTCACCCCCATCTCCACTGCACCTGCTCGTCACTGGCTGGCTGGATTTCTCTATACCATGGAAAGCTCTGGACACATTGGAGGGAGGACACTCACATGAAGCTCTTTGCAGAGAGGGAAAAACAAAAACCACCAGTTATATAGCTACTTGATGCACCCCAGTTATTGGGCAAGTGGTCCAAACCACATGGTGAGGAGATGGGCGAGCAAGGCCTTGGGTTTAAATGCTGCTGATTCCAAGCACGTGATCTCAACCTCTACACCAAAGGCTGCCCTACGACCATGGCATTGGCCTTTTCAGGTCAACCAGAGCTTCTAGACAGCACAGCTACTGAGTTGCTCTGGTCCTTCCTGAGCTGGTCAATGCTCCTCCATTGACCACCAAGTATGGGGTTGATGGGATGTCCCCCCAACACTCTGTTGATGGAAACAGGAAGTGGGAAGACCCTCTCCTGTTCACCATTTGTGGCTCCCCAGTACCCTTGGCAAGAACATCCCACACAGACCTGCCCCGGATTGCCCTTTGAGCATTATTTCCCAGTTTCATGGAGCCATTTGTACGGCTCCCACCCAGCAGCAGTTCCCTCACACCTCTGGGCCTCTGAATGAGCTTCTCCTCCACTACGTCTCCACCATGGCTTCCTGGGAAACATGTTCTTTCTCTTCAAAGGGAAGCTAGTCTGTTGGGGGCAGAGTGGACAGGTCCTAGGGTTTCTGTCGTATGGCCAGGACATTGGATGGCATTCCAGCCTTATTGTGTGTCTCTGAGTTCGTCACTTCAGCTCTGTTCCTTAATTCCCTTTCTGTATGCTACAGTTAACACCATCTTACTGGGTTAGCATGAAGAGAGCAGACTTATAGCTCACTAATGTCAACTTTCCGGCCTCTAAGTGTCCAGGAGGTGGAAGTTATGATTGTCCCATCAGATCACCTACTCGAACTGTACAGACAGGGCCACCTAAGGGCAGGTTCCAAGAAGCACAGTCAGCATTAAATGCAACATGCTGGGCATTCCCTGTCTGCCTCTCCCACCTCTGTACCATAGGGTAGCCTGCTCTGCACCCCTCCCCCCAACTCAGACCTCAACTCCCTTGCTTGCTGGCTTCCTGATGGACTCTCCCGATTGGGTCCGGCCAGCTGGAGCTCAGAGGGAGGAGGAAAATCTGATTGTAAGGCCCCACTCCTCCCTCGGAAGGTTCTTCCTCCTTTCTCCCAAGAGCCCTTGCGGTAAGAGGTGCATCCCTCCATGGCCAGCCCATGGTGCTTCAACTGTCTTATTTTCTTCCACCTCTGCCTACCTGCTTGGATCCTCCACGTCCCTCAAAGATCCTATGTTGAAGGCTTAGCCTGAGGTGCTACTGGAAGGCAGCAAGAGCCTCTAGGAAGTGGGGCCTAGTGGGGGGAAGTTAGGTACTGCCTCCTCTCCCTCTCTCCGTCTCCCCCTCTCCCTGATTCTTGATCACCATGAAGTGAGCACCTTGCTCAATCACATACCTCCCACTGTGAAATTCTACGTCACTACAGGCCCAGGGCAATAGAACCAAGCAACCATGGGCAGAAACCTCTTAGGCTGTGAACCCCAACAAACCGTCCCTTCTTTTAAGTCAGTTTCTTTCTTCTCTCTCTTTATGTGCATATATGTCTGCCTGTGTGGTCATGTTCCGATGCGTGCCCATGAGTGTGGGTATGTATGCATGTGTGTATGGAAGGGCAGAGGCTGGTACTAGTGTCTTCTTCAATCACTCTATTTTTTGAGTCTAGATCCCTCTCTGAACCTGGAGCTGACAGTTTCAGCTAGACTGGCTGGCTGGCTCATGAAGCCGGGGGATCCTCCTGCCTCAGCCTCCCTGGCCCTGGGATTACAGCTACATGCTGCCACAATTGTTTTATCTATCTATCTATCTATCTATCTATCTATCTATCTATCTATCTATCTATCTATTATGTATACAGCATGTATGACTGCAGGCCAGAAGAGGGCACCAGATCTCATTACAGATGGTTGTGAGCCACCATGTGGGTGCTGGGACTTGAACTCAGGACCTCTGGAAGAACAGCCAGTGCTCTTAACCTCTGAGCCATCTCTCCAGCCCCCGTTTTGATTTTGTTTTTATCTTTTTTGTTTGTCTTTGAGACTCAAACTCAATCCTCATGCATATGCAAAACACATTTCTCCAGCATTCTTAAAATGATTTTTTTGGGTTATTTGTCACATCCCCCCTTGTTTTTGAGCTGAGGATCAAACCCAGGGCCTTGCGCTTGCTAGGCAAGTGCTCTACCACTGAGCTAAATCCCCAACCCTTGTCGCATCCCTTTAAAGTGACTAACACACTACCCTCTTGAAAGTGGGCATTTCACAGACATGCTTCCATTGGAGCTAAGATGATCTCTTTCCTGTGGACCCTGATGGTCGCAGTCACCTGCAAATTTCTAGCTGGAAGATGGGGCTCCCTTGGTGCAGGGCTCCGTGAAGACAGCCTTGACCTTGATGCTCCCTCAGCCCACAGTTCCACTCCCTACCCACTCCCCGCTAAAGCACACACATGCCCAGACACATTTTAGAGAAACCAGCCTCATGTGGCATAAAGCTCAACTCAGCAATATACTCCCCCCCCCCCCGCGATACACACACACCAGACATCATTGGAGGCCCTATCTCAGAGGAATGAGGACATTTCACCTGTCCATGCTTCATGGTCTAGGGTAAAGTCTCTCAGACTCTCTGAACATCAGATCTCTAGAGTTAAGAGTGAGGCCCAGAGAACACTGGAGAAGGGACCTTGGGCACAGTGTCTCATACAGCGAGGACCGATTGAATTTCTGCATAACTTAGGATAGATAGGTTTTAGATGACCCTGGCAAAGAGCCCTTCATAAACTTAGAAGGGACAGACACTGGAGAGGAAAGAGTGCTGACTTCCTGCATTTCGGGCCCTGGGCACCATGCTCCACCAAGGCTCAGCTCACACACTGGAGCTTCTCCAGCACCAGCTGCTGATCCATAGGATGCACAGATGTCTACACGGGCCTGCAGTCTCAGCACAAGCAGATTCTCAGGGGCCAGGTGCATCTGGTCCCTGTAGACAGTGGACTCTGGAGGCTCAGAGTATGAACCTTGAGTCACACCCCCAAATTCTGAATCCAGATCTTTCTACCAGGAGACCTTACAAATCAGCTGTTTAACCCCTTTTGACTTCTATGTCCTCAAGGGTATAATGAAACTGTTAATGTCACAGCTTCTCAGGGATGATGTGAGAAAGAATTACACAGGAAGAGGTGTGAATAATAGGATATGCATCTTACTGGACCAAGTGCATGGCAACATGCAGAAACACCCAACAAATGGTCACCGCCCAATACTGCTCTTCTAGCAGTGAAATGGCATCACAGGCAGGGGGAGATGAGCCCCCACTTCAAAGGAGGAAGGCCTATGAATGACTTTCTTCACCATGAACTTGGACAGGCACCTCAGAGATGGAGAGATGGCTCAGTGAGTAAAGGCACTCGCTGCCATGCCTGATGACTTGAGTTTGGTTCCTGGGACTCACATGGTAGAAGGAGAAAGCCAACTCCTACAAAGTGGTCATGTGTGAGTGTGTGTGCGCGTGTGTGTGTGTGTGTGTGTGTGTGTGTGTGTGTGTGTGTGTGTGTGTGTGTGTGTTTGTGTGTACAGGTAAATAAATGTAATATTTCTTTTTAATTCAAGTAGAAAGCCTGTCCATGTATTGGTTTCTGCAAAAATGTGACTGGGAAAGAGCCCTAAGAAACACTAAGGGTGTGTGTGTGGGGGGGGGGGGGCAGCGTGCAGAGCCCGTAAGAGGAGGAGAGAATTGGGCCTAACATGAGGGATGATCTGAGGCCAGGGACATCCTTAAACCAAAAGGCCAGTTCTGACTATAGACCATTCTGGATGCAGGGGCTTCAGGATGATCGGGCCAGACCCCTCATTTCACAGATGAGAGAAGTGAGCCCAGAGTGGTATTACGTTCTGCTCCAGGTGAGCCATGGCCCCTGATGGGTGAACCCGGCCTCACCTTGGCTCATGATGGGCTGCAAATCAAGTGCTCTGGCTCTTACACAGGCTCCTCTTAACGTCCCCACAGAAGCCAATGTGCTGGGCACCCACTCTCCTTCCTCAGCTCTGTTCAAATGATGAAGCCAGGTCACATGCCAAGCAACGTCAGACCCAGGATGTATTTGATTGATGTAGGAGTAACCTCCTGACCTGCATAAGCCAATTGGATGAGGCCTTGGAAATTAAATCCATTTGCTAAGGGAATCGCAATGGAAAGATCTTTGCCATCCACTTAGGGGTTGGATGGACATTGGGACAGGCCCCTGTGCAGTGAGGGGACCATCCATCTAAGGAAGGGAGGAGGTGAGGCTCCCTGGGTCCTCCTCATACTGGTCCTCACATGCCCCTTTGCCTGCAGTGTATGGGACTTGACTTGTGAGGTGTTTCTGGCACCTTCTTGCTTTATGGATCATAGCTCTTTGTTCCCATCTGGCACCCCTAGAATATGCCTCAAACACATGCTAGGGCTCCTTATTCCCAGACACTGTCACAGGCTCCTTCACTTCTGCTGGGAGGTATTCTTCCCCTTTAGCGCCCACAGTCAGTACAGACATCCAAGCACCAGGCCACGGCTCTAGCCACGGCTCCCGACCAAGGCTCCTAGGGCCGCGCCTCAGAGGCAATACGGAGAGAAGAATGAATGGCCAGTCCAGGGAATGCTGCCTCCAGCTTCTTGTTAACTGTCCCCGGACACGCCTTTGAACGTGCAGATCTCCGCAGATCTCTGCAATGGTTCACGCGGCTGTGGCAGGTGACAGGAGCGAGTAAGAAACAGCCTGATCACGCACTTGCGGCAGTCAACCTGGAGTGATGCTTCTACAGTCCTCGTCCCTTCCACACCTCCTCAGGCTGTCCCTTTCAGCAAGTGGCCCATACCACATAGGTCACAGGCAGGGCAGGCCTCTGCCTCCTCCAGCCCCCATTTTAAGCTCCACATCACTTGCGATGGGCCCGCTGTAAATGGGCCACCCTGTGCAATTCTGAGACGAATAAATCTTGTTGCTACTCCTTGGGGTGACAAGGGAATAGACTCTGGGAAAGTTCTGCCGTGCTCAGGATCTTGTTCGTTAATAATAATGATGAATGGCTTGCTTCTCCCATGCAGGGTGAGCTACGTTCTACTCCAGGCTTCTCCGGGGGGTGGCTTAGGGTGCTCACTGGAACAGAGTAGAGTGGGGGGGTGGGCTGTGCGCTGCCAGGGAGTGAGGGGAGGGGGAGGGGAGACAATGGGTGGAAGGTTGGAGAAAAGGACAAGAGCGAGAAGGACAAACAGACACAAAGAAAAGTGGGGTGGGGACAGGGAAGAGGACAGAGATGGGGTTCGAAGGGAAAGGGGAATCAGAGGGGAGGAATGTCCTGGAGGAGCCAGGGGCACAGTTGTTGGGACAGAAATCAAGGGGACAAGGAGACACTGAAAGGGAAAGTTGTAAACAAAGGGAATGAAGTAAGAAAATAAAATACATACATATATATCCTTGCCTAGCATGTATAGAGCCCCGGGTTCAATCCCCAGCTCTGCATACATCCAGCTGTGGAGGTGCGCACCAGTAATCTAGGCACTGAGGAGGTCAAGGCAGAGGGATCAGAAGTTCAAGACCAGCCTGGGCTATGTGAGACTCTGTCTCAAACAAACAAACAAACAAAAACCCAAGACAGATTTTTTTTTTTTTTTCGAGACAGCGTTTCTCTGTGTGGCTTTGCGCCTTTCCTGGAACTTGCTTTGTAGCCCAGGCTGGCCTCGAACTCATAGAGATCTGCCTGGATCTGCCTCCCGAGTGCTGGGATTAAAGGTGTGCACCACCACTGCCTGGCCAGAAAATGTTTTAAAGGACAGAAAGATAAGTAGGAAAAGAAAAGAAGGCTCACAGCTCACACCCCTCATGATCATGGGAACCCTCCCTGACTAGATGAATTCTGTACCCTTGACCAAATCTAGACAAACTTGTGACCATCTCTGCTTAGGTGCCATCTCTAAAGGCATTATTAATATTTATGGAATGCTTGCTAGATGCAGCTACAGTCTTTAATATCTTATTATAGAGCCTTCTAGAAAATGCATTAGTAATAAATTCCTGACAGATGGAGTTCTGACAAGGTGCAGGTGGCTTGGTGGATCCGAGTTGGGAAAAGACCCTTCTGGAGCATGTGTGAGCTACTTAGAGGTTGGGGGCCATCCCAGGGTAAGGTAGAGGAGGGGAGAAAGGTTAGCTGGGGATGCAGCCTGGGTGAAGGCTGGTCTAGGTTAGAGGAGACAAGACGGATGGACTGATGAAGGAATTTCAGAAGCAACAGGGCACCTCGAATTCCCAGCACTTTCTCAGAAAATGAGGAGGCTCAGCCATAGTACAACAGGAGAATGGTTGCTGGGGTCTCAGGGCCAAGGAAGCATCTGTGTTTTGGGGTCCCATGGTTTCCTTGGCAGGGTGTTGCTTTCAGAGGTCTTTGTGACATCCCCATTGTCACCTATTGGGACCATGGAGGAGGAGGAATAGGTCCATAGGACATATAGGACAATAGGGTCTACAGGACACGCACTGTGGTCCTGGCTCATACAGATCAGAAGTGTGGACATCAGGAAGGGCCGGTGAAATGGCCAATCAGAGGATCATGAAGGAGTAGGGACAGGTGTGTACCTGGTCTCTCTGGAGCTCTCTGGGGTCCCAATATGGTCAAGACGGCATTCTTATGCAGGCACAAACCTACGTGTGTAGATGTGGTCAATCCCTATGAGGGAACCTAGGAGAACTCATTTCATGGAATCTCTTCTCTCTCTCTCTCTCTCTCTCTCTCTCTCTCTCTCTCTCTCTCTCTCTGAGCTGAGGATCAAACCCAGGGCCTCGCACTTGCTAGGCAAGCACTCTACTACAGAGCGAAATCCCCAACCAGATTAACCACTGTCTGCTCTCTCTTCTCAGGGCGGGTAGTATGTGCATAACCTGGGGCTGCTGGAAGACTGTTCCCTGGGATAGCATTCCAAGTGGTCAGATCTTCCCAGAAAATGTATACAACTCTCTGATGACAATTAGATTAGTCACCAATCTGATTACAGTAGATGGTCCCCTCTCCACTACTGCTAGGAGTCTTAGCTGAGGCCATCCTTGTGGATTCCTGGGAGTTTCCCTGGCACCAGGTTTCTCCCTAAGAATTGTCCCCCTTACCCAGGAACTGATGGAAGCAGATGCAGAGATCCTCAGCCAAGCACTGGGCTGAGCTCTGGGAATCCTCTTGAAGAAAGGAAGAAGGAATTGTATGAGCCAGGAGGTCAAGGTTATGATGGAGGAGCCCACAGAGTCAGCTGACCTGAGCTTGTGGGAGCTCATGGACTCTGGACCAAGTTAGGGAGCCTGCATGGGACCAACCTAGGCCCTCTGCATGTGTGCAACAGTTGTGTAGCTTGGTCTATTTGTAAGGTCCCTAGCGATGAGATCAGGACCTGTCCCTAGCTGGCCATTGGGAACCTGTTCCTCATGCTGGATTACCTCGCCCAGCCTTGATACAGGGGGAGGAGCTGGGTCCTATGTCACCTTGATGTGCCATGCTTTGTTCAAGCCCATGGGAAGCCTGCCCCTTTCTGAATGGAAAGGGAGAAGTGGATAGGGGTGTGGGGGGGGGAATGGGAGGAGAGGAGGGAGGGGGAACTGTGGTCAGTAGATAAAACAAATGAAAATAATAAAATAAAATAAAAAGATTCACGTAACTCTGAGCCCTGTTTTGCAGCATGTATTGCTTTTGCAGGAAGCCGTGGAGACATTGACCACATGCTTACTGAACGGCCACTGGCTCCTGACTGTGACCTGCAAGAGTGCCTCTGGACTTCCACTCCCCAGACCTGTCTTTCTGCCATTTGCCTTGGCCCCCTTTCAGTCCTTAGACTGTCTCTCGTCTGTAGAAGGCACGAGACAAACATTGTCAAAGGCTCAGGGACTTGGCAGCAAATATGCAGACAGAACACATTCGTTTATTTCTGTTTTGGTCTCAGCCCCCTCACCAAGACGACAATCAGCAAATTAAAAATGCATAAATCCACCAGGGCAAACACAATGCGAGAGGAGACCACAGCACACGGGAGATGACAGTGCAGCTCTGGAACCTGGAAATAGATGGGTGTCTTAGGAGGCAAGGAGGCTGTGCCTGGAAAAGCCCAGGATCCGTGGATGCCACATCACCCTGCATGGGATGGGGGGTGTCAGGCTGAGGATGGGAAGAGAGGTGGAAGGTCCTATGGATCCAAGTGAGGTTGGGATCCCCGGTTCTTGAGGAAGACCACAGGTTCCTTTCTGGATGGCTTTGTTAGGGGGCTCTGGACTCCCAGGCTGGGAGCTGGGGCAAGGGCTTGAGTGAATTCTCATCTTCCCGCTTCTCTTACCACCAGGCCTTCAGAAGCTGGGCAGCCAGCAGAACACAGAAAACCAGCCCAAGGGAAAACTCACGGAGTATCAACATGCCAGGGGGCCCTGACAGCAACAGTGAAAGTCTTGCCCAGCCCCCACCCCTCGCACCCCAAGCACCCATGATGAGTGGGCAGAAAGTGAAATATATAGGCGTTCTTATACGTGAAGAGACAATGGAAACCTGGTTAGGCAGTGCACACCTGGGATTTCAGCACTCAGGAGGCCAAGGCAGGAAGGCTTGCTGCCAGTCTGAGACCAGCCTGGGCTACATAGCAGGAGCCTGTTTCAAAAGACTGGGAGTGAGGGAGGGAGGGAAGGCAAGAAGCAACCTGTGTCCTCAAAATCCTGTCAGGACGGAGTCTCTTTGAAGTAGGGACATTCCAGGAGGAAGAAGAGCCCAGCAGAGAATAAAAACCAGCTCAGGGGGCTGAGGCAGGAAAGTCAAAAGTTCAAGGCCACCCTAGACATCTTAATGAGGTCCTGCCTCAAAATGAAAAGGGTCAAAAGAGGCTGGGGGGTTGTAACTAAGTCATAAAGAACTTGCTTAGCACATGTAGGGCCTTGGGTTCAATGCCCAGTACTGTAGACAACAACAACAACAAATGGAAAAAGAAAAAAAGAAATTCAACAGAAGAGTCAGAAATGAAGAACGTTTTCCGAAGTAAAGTAACTCAAAGCTGAACAGGGGCGAGAGAAGTAAGAACATTAGAGGAACCGCTTAGACCCAACCAACCCAAAGCCCAACCACCAGGAGTTCACAGAGAGGTAGCAGCAGGAAGCTTGTCATACAGGGGTAACAGGAAAAGCTTCCAGACTTAAGTGAGACATGAACTTAGATAGCTTCAGAGATAGACCTGCACAAAAACATAAACTTAGACCTTTCCAAATATGAATATGTGTGGGGGAAAACCCCAGAGATTTTAGAGAGAAAACAAATGCCCACAAGAAGATCAAGAGTCAAGCCACTATCCATGTTCTTCATAGTAAAACATAGGCTGAAGTATGGAGGAGGAAATGAGTTCATAGAATGAGGAAAACTAGTTCTATACCCAGCCAAACTATCCATGAATAAAAACGTAAACACTTTTTTCAGATAATTTTTTTTTTAAATTCCCATAAATCCCTTTTCCTGGTGTATTCTATCAAAAGGATGATAGAGACCAAGAAAGAAAAAAATGATACCTACCCCCCCACAAAAAAACCCCCAAAACAAAAAACCTGTAGCATGAATTTTAACAGGCCTTACTAATAAGAACAAACCCA
The DNA here is from genome assembly GCF_903995425.1 of Onychomys torridus. Classification (NCBI taxonomy): domain Eukaryota; kingdom Metazoa; phylum Chordata; class Mammalia; order Rodentia; family Cricetidae; genus Onychomys; species Onychomys torridus. Next base: position 42,749,841 of record NC_050460.1, read on the forward strand.
GAGCTAGGTATTAGGATGACCACTGGAAGATCAGAGAAGCAGTACAAGCCACAGCCACCTCACCTCGCCAGCTCCTCAGCTGATCCTGTTTCCTCAGATTGAAAGCCTCTGAGTCCTCATCTAGAATGAATCTCAGCTGAACTGTGGTGCTCAAAAGCCCAAAAGCTTAATCAGTCTATAGTTCCTCGTCCTCATGCTTTAAATACCTTTCTGCCTGCCATTACTTCCTGGGATTAAAGGCATGAGTCACCATGCTTGGCTGTTTCCAGTGTGGCCTTGAACTCACAGAGATCCACCTGGATCTCTGCGTCTGGAATGCTAGGATTAAAGGCATATGCTACCACTGTCTAACCTCTATGTTTAAGATTGTGGCTGTTCTGTTCTCTGACCCCAGATAAATTTATTAGAGTGCACAATATTTTGGGGAACACAATACCACCACAAAATCCAGATCCAATATAGGAGGAAAGTAAGAAATTCCTTTTAACACACCAAGAGATAATTATGTTAGAATATTTAGGGGGCACTTAAGTGATAGGTTTATGGAACACAAAATAAGCAAAAAGGAGAAGTGAATAAATTCTAGGACAAACAAAAGAGGAAGTATATAAGTAAGTACAGTATATTATGTGGCTCATCTAAGAGTAACATTTACATAATCATTACACCAGACATACTAAATGCTATTTTAGCTAACAGGAAGGCAATAATTATGCTTTAAGAAATGGTGGGGAATGTTAGTGGCGTGTGTTGGTGTTTATGTGTACATGTGTAGTGTTCTGGGGTTTGTTTGTGTGTAACAAAGATAGGTAGGAACAGGGTAAATGTCAAATTCTCTCTTCCACAGTCACTAGCTATCTAAAAGTGAACAATTTAAGTGAACAAAAAATGAGAAGGTAAATTCCATAAATCAGAGGAGGGTGTCTCGAAGTGGTGGAAAATGGAGCAGGACCCTGCTGTTTTTTACTAGAAGCCACACTATATACTAGAAGACATGTAAGCTCATCCACATGTGCTTTTGATTAAAATTAATATGAAAAAAACCCATCCTCACCACAGCTAGACCCCCGAGGGCTCTCTCCCTCTCAGTCCTGTCCCCTCTGGGAAATCCTGGCAAACTTGATGTCCCCAAAGTACTCTCCTATCTTCTCACTTCCTCCTCAGACACCATCCCTGGCTTTTCCACTATCTCCAAGGCCAAAGCTCTAGACCCCGAATTCACCCTGGCATAACCAAGTGTTCTTTCTCCAAACTTACCTTTCACTGTCCCATGAGACTTCTACTTTGCTCAGTGACTCCGGCTCTTAGCTCTACCAGGTTTCCAGCTCTCACATTCAGGTTTGGCTGCAGACCTCCTCCTGTGTCCCACACACATACAACCCTGACTACCCCACAGATGCTAGACCTCATGGCTGATGGAACTTCAACAATGGCATTGTCGTCTAACTCCCATCTCAGAGCTTGCTCTTCAAAGCCAGGTGTGATACCCAATGTGAGAAACGGACCCAGCTCCTCCCATAAAGGCAACCTGAGGCAGTTTTCTCACTCCATGCCAACCAATGGCCTTCCTAGAGGATGAAGGACAGAGCCCATCCCACAAGTGCCCATATTCCAGGGCTGTCTGACCAGCAGGTGCACAGGGAGGCATGTGGTGGTGTAGAGCCCTATGCACCAGGGAGTATGCAGCTGGTAGATCTGCCTAGCAGCTGCCTGGAGCCCACGTGTACAGAAAGAAAGGACCTGGATAGTCATGTAGTCCAGTGTCCACAGGAGTCTTAGCCTCACTTCATACTGTTCCAACACCAGCCAATATGGCTGCCTACCTAAGGACTGGACTGGACTGGAGCAGGACTCTTGGGATCTGGCTGTACTGTTCTCACTTGTAGTCCTAGCCTGAGCTGTTGGTGTGATTGGATGCTAGAGGCTTCATCCTGTCTCAGCCTAGCTTCTGGTTTCCAAGGAAATGGAGGGATCCATGTGTGCACCATCACCTTCAAGACAATTGGCTTGAATGGAAAGACCTAGAGACAACTGTCTGCACATTTTGGTTAGGTTCTTGCCATTCTATGGCCCTCTGCAAGACTTCCTCCTTGGTGGTTATAGGATATCAGTGAGAAAATATGAAGCCTTGGTTTATTCAACCAGGAAATGGGTATAATAATCTCTGTGCTTCCTTCAGCATAGCTGGAGTCAAGATGGAGAAAGCAGAAATGGCCTCAGAGTCTGTGTTTTCTGGGTATCAGCATACTGCTCAAAATATTTCTGGATTTCAGATTTCCAGATTAGGAGTGTTCAACTGGTTAAGTCCATGCCAACATACTCAAATCTGAAAAGCATTAGAAACACTCCTAGTTCTGAGAAGTTTTGATGAGGGATGCTCATTGTGTGGTGAATGATGTGTTCAAGAATCAAGGTTTCCTGGGGGGTTGGGTTGGTGCTGGGGCCCCTGACCATCATGGGTGAGGCCTGGGGTTCTCTATACCCAGCACCATGAACAAACACACCAATGCAATCAAAGACCCTAACAAAATCTTCACACCCTCCTACAGAGTCAGAAAATTCCAACAGAAGAATCCAGGGGGTGCAGTGGCCAATGGGAGTCTTGCTAACAAATGACCTCGAGTCCAGGGACAGGACCAGAGGCCGGAGCTGCAGGTGGTCCTGAGACCTAGCAGATTTTGGATGCATGGAGTCTCCTAGAAGGTTTTTTTTTTTTTCCCTAGATTTTCATGGAACTGGGGTAGTGGCAGCTTCTATCTGTTGAGGGTTTCCTGTATGGGGCTCTATGTGTGTCATCTCAGACAGTCTGCACAGCAGCTGGATAGCAGACAGTGTTACCCCTCCATCCTTTGGATCCCAGAGCCATGTGACAATGCTCACACCCCAGCAGGCTGCTCCACAGCCTAAGCTTTTAATCATCACATGGCACCATCCCTAGTGCCCAGGAGCAGGGTGTGATGGACAAAGGGACCTTGGGAAACTAGGACCCATGCTGCCATTTTGGCTCAGTACTAGGGACTACCAGTGATGACCCATGGTGCTATGGAAATGACTTGGGCCATTTTAAGGCCCCAGATTCATAAGTGTCAGGTGTCAGTGTTCTTGGGGGGAAGTAACAGGACTGGATGAATAAGCTACTAGGACCCATCAGGCTTATTCATCTGTCCTGGCCATGTTTAGAAAACATGGGACAGGAAAGACTGCCTTGACCACACACACATTCCCTAACTCTCCAACTAAAAAACGGTGAGGTCATTAAAAATGTCCTTGTGGAAGAAAATACAGAGAGTGGGTTCTGAGGGAGTTTGTGGTAGAAGCCCCAGCTGCATACTTTATGTACTCTAGAGAAGCTGAATAGGCTCTCTGATCCTCAGTTTCCTAACAGTGAGATGCACACAATATTTGTCCTTATGGGAACCACCATGAAAAATGTTCAGTGTGCAGTAGGTGTTTAAGAAAGATTAGGCTCTGACCTCCTAGGGCAGGCATAGGGGTGAAGCGTGGCCATCTTGCGACAAGGGTCTATGAACTATAATGTGCTTTGCAACCGTCACTTCTGGTTGGGAGGATTGGAATCAGAGGGGATGACATCAAAGCCTGAGGTCCCTGCCCTGTCCTCAGCAGAGATATGCACATCCTGCTCTATCTTCAACCCAAAGGGGCTCCATCTCCCAGCCCTAAGGCTCATTTCTTCCCTTAATGATGGGTTGTGCTAAACAAATGAATATGTAAATTTCCTTAGGGCTGGCCTTACAGCTCAGGAAGCTATTGCTAATGAATGAATTGGAATAAGGAGACAGCAGAAGCAATGGCTCTCATTCTCCCTCCTTCCTCTCCCCTCTGAGTCCTCCCTCTCAGGTGCTCCACATCTTTACCCAGCAGAGTCCACAGAAGGAGAAGTAGGTGCAAAGGCAGCAGAGGCTGGGTAGGGGCATGGTGACATCGGGTGCTGAAGCTTATTCCTCTCTCGCTCCTGTAGCTACAGCTACCAGCCCTTCAGGTGGTGTGGACCTGTCACTCAGCACCTGGGGAACATCTGGATGGACAGAGCCAGAGGCAGGAAGGGTGTAGGGACAGCAAGGAGACAGCTTCACACGGGCTGCAGGTTTGCTGAGGGCTGGTTGGCACTAGCCTTGAGCCGGGCAGAATAGGGTGACCAAGAAATTCACTAGGTCCTGAGGACTATGGGAAAGTGGTTTAAGTCTTAGTAGGTGAAGAGGAATTGGAAACCCAGCATGGTGGCACACACTTGTAATCCCAGCACTCAGGAAGTATAGGCAGGAGGATCAGGAGTTCAAGGACACCTTTAACTACATTGCAAGTTCAAGGCCAGCCTGGACTACACGAGACCCTGTCTTGGGGTGGGCGGGACACGAGGAGATGCCTCTACCCAGTACTGGTTGGCACTAGCTTCAATCTTGTACATTCTTAGAAGAATCCTGTGCGGCGCCAGGGCAGAGAAGCAGACCCTAGCTCAGCAGCCCAGGCTACGGCTTGGAAAGCCAAGACTCAGGGAAGGAAGGGGCCCCGGTTGTTGTCACTCAGATGGTCACTGAAGAGCTCATTCCTTGACCTAATAAAGATGGAAGGTGGCTTGCCCAATCAGTCATCATGTAGACCATGTAGTAGACCATGTGTAGACCATGACCCAGAGCTCCGAAGATCTGGAGCTGTGTGGCCCCAAGTGTAGTCCTGGACAAGGTACAGCCACACCCTTCCTACTATAAAAGGCCGTGACTTAAGTTTTTCCAGATGCCTGGTTGGAGGTACCCTTGCTGAAAAGCTAGCTCCATCCTCAGATACATAAAGGCCCCATGTTTTGAAGGAAGAAATAAAGTCATCTCCTTCTCTTTCCTCTTAAAGAGCCCCACTTTCTACAGGCATATGTAGCATTCTTGGGGATGGAATAAAACACAGATTCTGATGTTCCACCCTGCCGGGGGTGGGGGGGTGGCTCACCCTACACCAGGCCTATAGGACACCATCCTACAAAAGGGCTATCTGTAAAGGAAGAACTCAGAGGCAAAGGGTACCATAGGCCAAGACACAAAGAAGCCTGATGCTCTGCGACTCAGCCTCCTTAACTCTCTGATGGCTCTCCCTACCCCTAGGGATGGGTCCTACAGACAAAAGAATTCTGCATCATCTAGTTTAGCCTGGCCAATGTTTAGTGACCAACTTCATCATTGCCAAGGATTGGTAGCCTTGGGCTCTATGGCTTGTTTGCCTTGAGGTGGCCAGGAGGCCCACTCACCTAAAGAACTTACTTTGGAGGAAGAGAACATCCAACAGGGCTATCCTTGGGGACTGTCCCAAGATTGGGGTTGTGCATTCTAAAGGCTGAGAGGGTTAAAAAAAAAAAAAATCTGTCACGGATGTTTTGGGCAAGTCGTGGCCTGTGAAAGGCACAGGGCAGGGGCTAAATCCTTGTTAACCCTGGTCTGCTGGACTCCTTCACTGGCTTCAGGCACACCCAGAGGCCCTATCACATGTAGACTTACAAGTTGGCCTCCAGACCCCCAGAAAAGATGGAGGCCCAGAAATCTCACTCAGGAGTAGTCCTTGGACATGTACAGCCTCATGAACAGAGTAAGAAAAGTACCCCTTCAGTGGGTCGAACTGAGCAGCAACCTGAGAAGAAAGTTCCAAGGCCTCTCCGACCCCACCTACAGTTAAGGATGCAGAGACGTCTCTACGAGAATGTCCTCTCATCCTTCCTCCTTTCTGCCATCACCGCCAGCTCTCAGCAGCCCCCAGGCTGGACCTCTGTCCAGTCCCACAGGAAGCGAGAGAGCTTGGGATAGAAATTGCTGCCTTTCATTAAATGGAGTGCTAACACCATGAATTTCAAATGAAACCCAGATGAAGAGGACCCTGGCAGCCTCACCTCCGTTTGATATTAATTGGGCGACACTTTGTTTTAATGGTACATTAATTAATGCAGAATCTGCGCGGAAGTCCGCGTGACACTCACATTAATACAAATGAATTCATTACCATCGGTGTTATTACAAGAAATGACAAATAAATCTGTAACAGTGGGACCCTTCAAATAATAATCACGAATCATTAGGCCTGTGCTCCGCTCTGTTCCTTGGGACTGGCTTGCAAATGTGTGTGTGTATGTTCTACACTTTTGTGTTGAGAGCTTGCAGGAGGGTGCTGAAGGGTTGGCTCTTGGCTGTCATCCCTCCCCCAACCTACAGGGTCTTTCTTTTTTCCAAAGAGCTTACCCCCAGATATGGAGCCCCTCCCCCACCATGTCAGGAATGAAATTGAGGTTGGCCCTGCAAAACTCAGCTTTGTCCAGTGTATACATTGTCCTGAGGTTGGGAGAGCAGGGAAGGAGTAACAGCAATGGCCGCCCTCAGGTGCACCAGGGCTGTAGGGTTTCCCACAGTGAGACTGGTCTTCATGTTGCACCCCAAAACTTCAGGCACCTTGGGGAGGAGAATTCTGGGACTAGTAAGCAGTGTGGTGTTGACGTATAAACTCTCTCTGGTCCTCAGCGTGTTTCTCTGAACCCATCAGAAAAGAGAACCATGCAGAGAGGTCGAGGGGCTTATGCCCAGCTCTGCAGAGTTGAAGCCAAGCTTGGGATGCAGCGCTGCCTTAGTATACAGCTTCCAAGGCTCCAAATCATTGCAAGAGAAGCTCCTTGCACCCCAGGAAGGATTAGCACCCTGGGGACAGCAGGGGATAGCTGGGTACACATGGCGGTTCCATCCACCTCTTCACTCCCTTGCTGGTTGCTTCATTAGGGACCCCAGAAGCTGCAACTACTGACTTCTCCCCAGTTGCCTCTCACACCCTCGGAGTGCCCTGAAGTCACAGTCAAAAGCATTTTTTATTTCTCTGGGGGTTAATAAGCAAGGTCCCAAGAAACCACAAGAAGCAAGATCCTAAGAGACCAGCTTGGAAGAAGGCACAGGGCTGACTGTTCTGAATGACCCAGATGGAGTTGACATTCTGAATGGCTGGCACACAGGTTGCCTCTCCTCCATTTTGTGCTCAAGGAAGACTGTTACCAGCAAGGCCCAGTAGCAGGCTCCAGAACTCCCACCCAGGCACACCAAGCTGCTGCTGTCAATGGGTTAGAGTAGTCAAGTGATTTCCAAGTTGCTTGGTACCGGTTTTCAGAAGGTCCCTCCATAGAGGCCTTTGAAATGAGATCCAGTCTCCGCTAACAGGGATACTGGAGAGCCCTTCAGCTCAGTGGCCAAGGGACTGTCACTAAATGACCTCCCTCAGAGGCCAGCAAACCCAGGGTCTGGAATTCTCTGACATAACTGAATTGCTCCTCTCCTCTGAGAATCCGCTTGCTACAGCATGTTGACTTTTTACTAATGGTTAAAACAACTTGGAGACGAGATCCAGTGTGCCTATCCTTGAGCCTCTGCTGATACACTCTATCTATGAGCCCTGCCTGATGATGACCTACCCTCGGCCTTCATCCTAGGACATTACTGCTCTCAGATGAGATCCTGGCTCATCTTCAGTGGCTATAACCCAAGGTTGGGTACTGGGGGTGGGGGGGAGGTGGGCCTTAGCTCTCTCTTCCATGCATGGTCTCCTTCATTCACACTGGCACCAAATGGACCAATTAATCACCTAACATTGTTAACTGTACTAATTACGCTCATTCTAGAAACTTGTGGAACAATTATTTACTGTCTCTGCCTCCTGAGCTATCAATTATGGTGATTACAGGCAGTCTGTCACTCTCAGACATGACAGTGGTGGCCCCTCTAACCTCAGAGCTGGCTTCTCAAGAACTCCTGGAGGGCTTTGCCTGGGCTCGGGGTACAGCCAGCAGGTTGCCTTTTCAAGGAGACCCGTGGCGTCATAATTCAAAGTCAGGTGAGTGTGCCACTCCTGAGTGAAGTCTATTACACCATGGTGCTTCCCCCTAGAAGAGGAAGCCCAGGTACCACTCTGAAGAGTTCCTACTCAATCCTGTGTCTCTGTGGATGTGTACAGTGCCTTCCCTGGTCTGGTTCAGTATCACACCCCAAAGATCTATGGGACGGCTATCTGCACATGATACACATTGGATTTTCCCAGGCTCCCTAGTGTGGGGATCCCCAACATGTGTGTGTGACGGGGGGGGGGGCAGACTCTGGCTTCTATCCAGCTTGCTATAATACAGATCTGAGATTCTGTTCCCCAGAACTTGTTGAGCAGAAGGCAGTATGTCTGGCCAGATAGAACTGCTACTACATGAAGCAGACAATGAAGTCATGCCGCAAGGAAGGGACCAGGTTTCTGCTCTCTAATGCCACCAGCCTGGGCGCTGACCCACAGGCTGTCTCCACCCAATATTCAAGGATATTCAGTCCCTGCACACTGCCGGGTGACAGCGTGTGATGTGAGGCGCGGGGCTGTCACACTCATTCAGGCACATAGCAGGCTCCCGTGGGCTGTGGCTCCCTGTCCCCTGGGCTCCCTCCCCCATCCCAGCCCTCCCACTGCCCCTGGTGCACACTGCCAAACATCAGGGCTGAAAGCACTTAGAGCCAACCGCTGGGCCCGAATCTATTGCCGTGCAGAGAAATGCACTCCATCACTGTGCAGTTGACAGGCTCTAGGTGGGCTGGAGGGGCTGCAGAGCCTTCCCTGGACCCCCACCCCTCTCCTCCTGTGGGTAGGAGGCAGGCTGAAGAGCTCCTTCGTCCTAACCGCAGCAGCCAAGGGAACTGTACCTCCATGGAGGACCCTGGGTCCCAAAGAAACCTTGATACCTGATCATGGGTGTCTCAAGGACACTTTAGACTCTACATATTTAAGAAGCAGCCCCAAGTCTGCCCTGGAAATTGCATCCTTGGCTCTGTGAGTGTCAAGACAACTGTGCTGTATACAGCTGTAAGGTGGGAAACCAGAGCCGGTTTCCTGCTTCTCTGCCCTTCTCCTACCTCTCCTAACCCTCCACTCTTTTCTTGGCCATGGCAAGTGACTTCCTCACTAGCACCCCTTCTCCCTGTTTTTAATCTGGTTTCTGATGCTACAACAAAATACCTGTGTCTGTATACTTCACAAAGGAAAAGAAGTTTATCTAGCTCACAGTTCAGAGGCTAAAACTCCAAGATGGGCAGTCCATATCTGTTCAGCCTCTGGTCATATCACAATGCAGTGGATTAAGAGTAGACAAAAGCAGCTTGGTGTAGGAAGGCCCAACACATGGGGAACAACCTTTCTGATGGCCTGCTTTAGTAAGATCTCATAGCAGGGGAACCAGAATTCACCTCTTGCCAGGGTGCAACCCAGGGCATATATCCTTCCACCACCAAACCTCTCTTTCTAGAAGGTTCCATCCTTGAACACTGCCACATTGGAGCCCAAGCTTCTAGCATAACAGGCTTCCTGGGGGGGGGAGGGGGCAGTCTCAGACCATGTGCACATCCTACAGTCCTCTGCCACGTGGATATCCCCTGTAACTGACATAAATGCCACAATCCTGTCCATGCAATCCAACAGTTCTTTCATGGCTTTCTCTGGCTCCAGGGTCAATGTCACAACACCCTCCAATGCTCCACGTGGCATGGCCTACCGGCTTCTCTACCTCCCTTGCCCCAGACCTGCTTATAAGTTTCTCTTTGTCACATGCACCAGGGACCCTACTGCCCCCGGGCCACTGCCCTGCAGCCCAACCAAAAAATTTCTCTCCTCTGAATTCACCTGCACTGTGACATCTCAGTCAAATCTCACTCCGTCAAAACCTGGTCCAGCCCCTAGTCTGGGTCAGGCTCCTGCTGGTCTTATCAGAGAATGTGGGCTTTTTCTTGGGGTTCCAATCTCAACCTGGAGTTACATAGCTCAATAACCAACCACCTGCTTACCCCAGACTCTGAGCCCCTCAAGTTGGGCCATGGTGGGTTCTACCCACTGTGTGTCCCCAGGGCCCAGGATGTGAAGGTGTTATTGAACCCTCACCCTCATGTGTGGCATATGCATGTTTGTGAATACAATGGCCTGAAGTCAATGGGTCCCTGTCAGCTGCCTCGCTCATTCGCTCTCCATCTTGGTTTTTGAGGCACAATCTCTCAATGCTCACTGAACATTTCGGCCAGTCTGGCTGGTCAGGGAGCCCGCAGCATCTGCCTTTCTCTGTCATTCCCCTCTCATCACTTGGCTACACTGCCATGCACAACTTTTTACCTAGTGCTGGGGATCAAACTCAGTTCTCCACACTGCGCTAAGCATTAAGCCCCCTGAGCTATCTCCTCACCTCCTGAAAAAACATCTTTTCTGAATGGCAGGCAGCCCCGACACCTGCCTTTGACTCTCTTCTTGAGAGTTTCTTCCTTCTGTTAATCCCATAAATATTGACTGGGCAGTGGAGGGACACCCATAGGACCTACCCTGGTGGGGCAGGCCAAGCAGCAAGTCTACAGGCACCAGTCCCTCCCCATCACAAGGTCTGGCCTGCAAGAAGCTGGACCTGAATGGTAGCTCCTGGTTTTTCCACCACTGGGGGCTGACACCTGCCGGTCTTTGCTTAGACTCTGCCTGGATTATTCTTCCTGTGTTGATTCAGTCATTCAACATGTAATCATGTGTCAACTGATGTTCAAAGGCAGTGACACAAGGAAAATGCCCGTCACCTTCCACATTCCATTTCCAGAGAGCTGGAAGGCCTTGATTCCCCGACCCTGGCTGGGCTTGCTCTTTCCATGGGCCTGAGAGCCCCAACCCAGCACAGTTGCCACCTGGCATGTCCCAGTCTGCTTTAAGAATCAAGGCTGAGCAAGGCACATTAACATTTCACCGCTGCCTTGCTCACCACAGCACCTGGGACCACCACAGCCCGAATACATTCATTCTTGGCATAAGGCAATCACTCATTTCCAGTGTGTCTGCACAAGTGGGGGGAGAGAGAAACATAGACAGAGAGACAGAGAGAAGGTGATTCTGTCTGAAAGCCTCAGTAGGGAGGGTCTTTGGATCAGACTTGGAGAGAACAGCATGGGAGATGAGATCTACTTGCCCTGAGTGTGAGGATACTATGGTCGTTGGATCATAGGGCCAGATGTCCTCAAGTGTGTGATAGGCATGCCATTACCCCAATCTGATCACTGTATATGGTGTTTGTGTGCTGAAATGCTGCATTGTATGTAAGCAGAAATGTGGGCAATTGCTATGTGTCAAATAAAAACATATTGGCAGGGGTTGGAGAAATCGCTCAGTGGTTAAGAGCTTTTATTGCTACTAACAGAGGACCTCCTGAGGTTGGTTCCCAGCACCTACATCAGGCATCTCACAACCACCTGTAACTACAGCTCCCAAGAAATTTGATGCCTTCTTCTTGCCTCTGTGGGCAATTGTATACACATGTACATACCTACAGACTTGTATATGCATATTAAATATAAATAAATTGCACAATACAACACACACACACACAACATGCATTTTAAAAAGTTGTGTCAGGGGTTGGGGATTTAGCTCAGTGGTAGAGCACTCGCCTAGCAATCGTCAGGCCCTGGGTTCGATCCTCAGCTAAAAAAAAAAAAAAAAAAAAAAGTTGTGTCAAGAGGTGTTTGAGGGCAGAGACACACGGGCCTTACCCAGGTTTGGCCCTTGTGATGGTTAGAGTCATTTGGAAAGAGAACTTCGGTTGGGGAATCACCTTCATAAGATTGGCCTATAGAAGTCTGGGGGAGGGCTGGAGAGATGGCTCAGAGGTTAAGAGCACTGGCTCCTCTTCCTGAGGACCTGAGTTCAATTCCCAGCAACCACATGGTGGCTCACAACCATCTATAATGAGATCTGGTGTCCTCTTCTGGTGAGTGTATACATAATAAAAAAGAAGAAGAAGAAGAAGAAGAAGAAGAAGAAGAAGAAGAAGAAGAAGAAGAAGAAGAAGAAGAAGAAGAAGAAGAAGAAGAAGAAGAAGAAGAAGAAGAAGAAGAAGAAGTCGTCTGGGGGAGCATTCTTGGGAGGGCCTAGACCACTGTGGGTGAGGTCTTGAGAAGTTTAAAAAGCAAGGCTGAGCAGGCCACAGAAAGCAAGCCAGTAAGCAACATCTCTCTGGGGTCTCTGCTTCAATTCCTGCCTCCATGTTCCTGTCTTGGCTTCCCTTAGTGATGGATGTAAGCTGCAGGATAAAATAAGCCGCCCCCTCCCACGTTGCTTTTGATCATGGTGTTGATCACATTTCCATACAGTTTATCGCAGGTATTTATCACACAGATATCAAGGCAAACTGGGACAACCCTGGTGGTTCTCTTGGGTCCACACCCACCTGGATGTCCTTCTGATATTGCCTGTAACTCCACAGAGTCAAGGTGAGCTTTGTAATAACTGGCCCATGCCTGGAGAGCTGCCATTCCATGATAGTGTGCTCAGGGAAGCCTGTGTGTCCACCGTGCTGGTGGCTGCTTAGGGCCCCTGGTTGTGCTATGGGTTCAAATCTCTCCTCCAGCAGCCTGAAAGGGTGCTGGTAGCTTTCCTTTCCCACTGTCATAACCAGAGGGACAGCCTTGATGCTACCCCTTGCTCTGGCGCCAGAGAGCCAAGCCCTGGGCCACCCCTAGGTCTAAATCTATCCATAAAGTGACCATTGAACTGTGAAGAAATGGGAAAAGCCACTTGATAGGGATCCTATCTGGCTGGGAAAGCAAGCAGAAGGGTTGTGGCTCCTTTGAAGGTGGAGAGGGCATGAGACAGGCCTGTGTCTTCACCCCAGGCACCTGCAGCCAATGTTCCTTAGTACCGTGGTCCCTGCTTCACACCTGATTGTGGGGAGGAGGGCTGGGGATGCAGAGCACCCTGTGACGGTGCATCCACACCCGGGGCCGGGGTGGGCCTTCCACCTCTCTTCTCCATCCTCGCTTCTCATGGGTTAACCTCCCCCTAGCATCCTCACTCCCTCAGCTGGAAGGAAGGAAGGTGGGCGTGGGCAGGCTCTGCCCAGGCCCTGATTGCTGCCGGCCCAGCCCCAGCCTGCTCTCATCTCTCAGCCTCCTCCACTCTGCGCTGCCCCTGCCAGGCTAGGCGTGATTGGGTCCCCTCCTGCTCCAGCTGATTAGGACTCATTTCACCCGGCCGTTTCCACCTCTGTCTGGAAGCCTCCTCTGTTATTAAGGCTGTTTGCCGTCCACTCTCCTGGTCCACAGGATGAGGTGAGCTTATTCGATTTGATTTCTCCCCCACTTTCCTCTTTCTCTCTACTTCTGGCCACGTTGTTCATGTCTCCGGTGAGTCACACAGCCCCCGAGTTCAGGGAAAAGAAAAAAAAAAACTAGGAAAATTAACTTCAAAAACCTCAGAGTAAAAATAACTATAATAAGGGCAGATGACTAATAAAAGCTTTGTCGAATGTAGCTTTGATTAAAAGATGACTTCTCCTCCCTTTTTCCTACCTCAGCCTGAAAAGGCATGCCTAGCCCTTTAAGACAGCAGCTGCTTGAGGGATGGGAAGTAAGTGGTTTATCCTCTTCCCGTTTACTTTTTCCTCAGTCCTTTTTCCCAGTCAGGACCCCTCTCCCAAGAGGCCTAAAGACCCATCTGACATTCACTCTCCTTTCAGTACCCAGCTACTTTGTAGGGATCACATGACCAGGAAGAAGTAGTTCTTGGTATCCATGAGCCCCACCCCTCATGTGGGGGTGTAGTTATCAATGGGGTGCTGATGACCAGCTGTACCTGGGGCCCTAAACTGCACCTTGGGGGTGAAGGTAACATAAGAACTCATGGCAGCTTCTACTGTCGCATCTGTCAAATAGGAGAAGAACCTTTCTCCTTTCCAGTTGTGGCCTGGAGAGTTAAGGACTGGTGGTCCAATGCAGGCTTCTGATTCAGGGCAAGCTGCTTCGCTCGGATGTGGAAGCCAAGTCACTTATGGAAAGCTGCACCCTGCCCCCACCCCCCCCCTCCCCCTCCACCCCCATCACAGGAGAGTGAATCTCAAATTTGTTCAGCCACCACCAAGAAGAGAGAACACTAGTCATATGTGGACCTAGCAATCGGGCAGCTGGCCAGGGCCCTTGCCACCCAGACCAGGGAAGCTGGACTCTGAAGTCTGAAACAACATATTTCTTACAAGCTTTTTGGGAAATTGAATTCCAGAGGGGGCCAAGCGACAGCTCCTGATGGGCCAGAGGTGGGAACCCTGTTCCAGGAATTGGGGCCAAGGGCTGCTCGACTCCTTGAACACTGGACCAGGTGCTTAGCTCCCAGGCCTCAATGCCCTGCTATGGACAGAGCTTCAGAGGAGATTTTCCTGACTCAGGCTGCCACAGCTTTCCGCTCACTACCTTTGTGCTGCAATACGCCTGGAGCTGCATGGCAACCTTGGCCCTGAGTGGCAGCATCTGCAGACTCATGTGCATCTCCCTGAACCCCTCCAAGCGCCCTGGGCGAGTGCACCCTGCTCAGAGCCATCAGCATCCATAAAGAGGCTGAATCCGCAAACTGAACTCTGCCTTGGTCTCCCCTTCGAGGGGCGAAGGGAACTGAAGTGTGGCGGCCTGGAGTCTGGCCCGGCTGCTCGATTTCATTCACCATTCCCAGCTCCGTTCTCACTGGAGGCACTGGGCTGTGGAGGGAGAAGTTGAGTGCTTTTCAATTTCACGCCAGGTATCAGTGGCCAGGCCTTGGCTGGTCTTATCTCCCTGGCCTCCTGCCCAGGTGGGCGTCCGCTGAGCTCGGCTTCACTGTAAAGCCCGCAGCAAGGCTGCTCTAAGCTAAAACTTGCAGTCAAAGGAACTCTGGAGCATGCTGGCATCTCTAGGCAGGTGGGATGCAGGGCCCACGTCCTGCTGTAGGAGGTGGTAGCCTCGAGACTAACAATCTCTATGCACATTTTGACACTGTAGACAGAGGTCCAAGGGCTAATCACGCTCATGGTGGGTTGTTACTCTTAGGGGTGGAAGATTCGTAGGAATGATTTTATCCTCAACCCGCTTTTTCTTTGTTTCCCAAGTGAGGAAGCAGATGCCCTGGAGGAAGTAGATGCCCCAGAGATACATGTGACAGAACTGGATGATCCAGCCCCAACTCCTACAGCCAAGATCCCAGGCTGTCCCCACAAAGTGAAAAGGTCGACCATATATCTCTACATGACTACATAGGCACTCCAGAGGGTCTTCACCTGCTGAGAGACCCCTGAGCTACACCACCTCTCCCTGCTGTAGGGAGGCAAGATGCTTCCCTCTCACGGCCACAGTTTTCTTATCTGGAAAATGGGAAGCAGGAAGAGTATTATGTACAACATACTTACAATCCTTTACAGATTAAAAACAGGCGCCCGGGAGATGGCCCAGCGGGTAAAAGTGCTTGCTGCCCAAGCCTGACGGCCTGAGTTCAAACCCCAGAACCCGTGTTGTAGAAGGAGAGACCAGACTCCTGGAAATTATTTTCTGATTTCCCCCTACCACCACTAATATAAAAGTATCAGGGGCGAGAAAACTGTGGTTGTGACTGAAGCTGGACCACACAGCCTGTGTTTGTGTAAGTCGTCAACTAAGAACAGTTTCTACATGTTTTAGTATGTTGCAGGAAATACGGGAAGAGTATTTCATAGTGCGTGGAGATTGTATAAGATTCAAGCTCTCAGCTGCGACCTGGCACTGGATCTCAGCCAGGCCTGGGCATCTTTCAGGTGTGCCCAATCCTGGGATGCCAAGCTATGACATCATCTCCAAAGTTCATGGACAAGACTCACACAATTGAGTTACCAAAAAGAGGAGGAAACAACAACAACAACAACAACAAAAACCAACTCATGATGTTTTAGTAAGTTTACAGTTACACATTGGGCCACATTTGTTGTTATCCTTGATCACACGGGGCTGCATTCAGTGTGTGGGTCCCAGGCTGGACATACCTGTACCATATACTGTCTATAGTTGCTTTTGTGTAGCCAGGAAGCTTCATGGTTGCAATAGAGACCCTAGGAGAATCCTAACTACTTAATAGGTAGTCCTTTGGGGAGATGTCCATTAACCTCTAAGCTGGGCCCAGGTTCCAAGCCCCAGCAGGGAACAGGATGAAGAAACAGTTGCTGGGTGTTCTCTTTTTACATGTATGCAAGAGAGTCCTGGGAAAAATGTGGGGTCCCACCTACACTCCTTTTGGAGTACCTCAATATCTGTAGTGAATATTCGACTTCCTAATGCCTTCAGCTTGGTGGACACGCCTCCCCACTGTGTCCAGCTCAGAGCCGGGGGTCTAAGCTTGCCTTGCCAATGTGTCTGCTCCCACAGGTCTGTGGGCTCCCTGCCCAGCTGGCTGGGGCTTGAGTGTGTTGTCGATAAGCGGGTGTCTGCGTGGCTGGAGGAGAGGAATCAGAGCGGGTAATTGCTGCGTGAAGATGACAGCGCAGCAATTTATCCACCCCAAACCAGGCTCCCGCATACCAAGAGGCAACCTGCAGTTGAGAATCGATACCACCCCCGAGGAGGAATTATTAGGGACAGAAGGGGGCTGGAAGGATCCATACGAGCTTGATGACTGTCTATTTCCAAAGAGGCTGCAAGCCTCATGGGAAGTATGTGCTGGCGAGTGGTTGCTCTGTGGCAGGGAAAGCCAGGCTGGGAGAAGCTGTGGAGCCTCCTTCTCTGAACCCACTTCCTGACGTCTAAGGACTGGAGGAGGAACTGAGGTCTCAAGAGCCAGGCTCAGGGACAGAAACAGCAATGGGAACCTCAGAGGGAGTCAGCTTTCAAAGGCACGGTGTAGGACCTTGTCCGAGCCCAGCTGCGGCCATCATCCTAGTTGCCCGGAGGATGGGAAGTTACTTGGTACTATGAGGTTACTAACCCCTGGAGTGCTGGGAACTCCTGGCTGGGGCCACAGCCGGCAAGGGCTGGAGAAGGTAGTGGAGACTTTCGATTCTTAAGAGTCTAGCCTGTTGCATTTGGGACATTCTCTCCTGCCACTGTCCAATGTGGTTTGGGAAGGGGTAAGATGGGGGGGATATTGTGGCCCCAATTATCTTCTGGGGAGACAGGTGCAGAAGTTCTTGGGGGCAATGGTGTGGTCATCAACAAGAGCCTATGTGTGGGCATGTATGGGGGATACCAGCTGCTGCCACTCCCCCAAGGGACCAGTAGCTCTGGGCCTTGGATGCTGGGATAGAGTGGACATTCTGTGACTAGGGTCTAGAAAGCACGTGCATATTTTGTGCCATGGGATGAGGAAAAGAGCTGCTGTCTGCTCTCCTCTGGGTGGGTGGGTGGCTGGGTTCCCCCAGTGCATGCCCAGGGGCCCAGAAAAATATGAACTCTGGTCTTCTAGAGAGCCTCTGGCCTTGCATCTTACCCCACTACCTGCAGGCAAATCCCATCCCCTTGTGACTTGAATCTGAGGCTGTGAGTGCTCCCCAGCCCTCTGTAAGTAGCGAATCCCAGGCTGCCCTCTCAAGACACACACACCACACACACCATACACACACCACACACCCCCCACACACACACACACACCCGCGCACTCATGGCACATAGTAAGAGAGAGGTCTAGAGTTCCAACCATGATCATGGCTGGAAGGGTTAGGCAGCCAAGGACACCTGTGTACATCCTGCCCTGCAGAGTGTAGAAGGAAGAAAGGTGAGGAGATGGAGTAAAGGCTGAAGGAAGATAGACGAGGAGGAGGGGTCAGAAAACAGGTGAATGGAAGAAGGAGAGTAAGAGAGACCAAGTAGGGAGAGAAAAGAGCGAGAGGAGAAAACCAAGAAAGGAAGAGCAGAGGGTGGCTGGAGGGCCTGAGGACTTGAACCTGTGCATCCTCCAGGTAGCGGCTCTGGGTGGGAGAGAGTCCGGAGGGAGGATGGCTTGTGGTCCAAGCCTCAGGAGACGCAGGTGAAGACTTGGTTCAGAGATGGGGATAAAGGGTACCGTTGCACTCTGGGTTAGCATCATTTAGTTCCTCGAGCGTGGTGTAAGTCTATTGGTCCCCACACGGGCAGAGGGAGTAGGTGCTGAGCCTCGGAGCATGGTTGCTTTGCTTGGTTCCTAGCACTGAAATGACACGCTAGGGTTGCTTCTCTGCTTGGGGAAGCTTGGGGTCCGAGCTGCAGGCAGGCTGGGTGTGCAAGCAGCCAGCCCTGCTCTAGAGGCCCACCACACCAGTGTGTATACTTGGAGAGCCTAGCTGAGATGCCTGGGAGAGGACCATCTGCCATCTGTAGGTCAAGGTCACTCATTTGCCTCACTAGCTGGGAGGAGAGTCGTGGTGTCAAGAAGGCAGGGAGACAGCATGCCGAGAGCCACTCACCACTCAACATGGGGCTTAGGTCTAGGCTAGAGGGGTCAGGGACTGGGATCTCCCAAGATCACCCAGAGACAGGCAACCCATTTTCTCAGGGTCACACAGCCCTGAGCCTGTGATCTTGGATTCCAATGTGCTGCCCAGTTCTGATTCTGCTCTTGCTGAATGGGGGACTCGGTGGGTCATTTCTTCCAGCCTCACTTTCCCCATTATAGCCCAGCTCCAAGAGCCTGTGCCCTGCCAACCTCTCCACACCATGGTGAGGCTTCGGTACAGCGGGGCAGGCACGGTATGTTGGTGCACTTCAGGAACACAAATGCATTCCTTTAAAGAAAAGCAAACACAAACTGAGATGACTGATTGCCAACTCCTGGGAGCTTATCACACATCGCACATCCCCACCGAGCGGGGAGTTTTTGTAGCTGCCTGTCATTTGCTAGAAAGCGTTCACCTTGCCATCAGACAGCCCCGATGCCCTCACCTGGTATTCTGTTTTGCGACAATCAGATTAATCCAAGAACCAGAAAGAAACAACTGTGTTGTACATGACAGGTGCATGGGAAGAGAAACAGTTTGAGGCCAGTGCTCCACCAATAGCGCATAACTCAGTGTCAAACCTCTCTTGTCTGGGCCTCAGTTTCCCTAGATGTTATATGCAGGGTCAGTGAGGGGATGAGTGGTCAAGGTTCTGGGATTCTCTGGAAATGGTCATTATCTCATCAGAGGGATAGCTGGTTGCCAGGCTGGCACCAACACCTCCCTATCCCACCCCCCATCCCCCGCAAGCTCATCGGGAAGGCTGGTGGCAAGTTATTAGAACCTTCTGGAAGGTGTAGGAAGTTCAAAGGTAAGAGTTCACATTCAGTGCATTTGAAAGAGGATTCACTTATCATTTCCTCCCTGAGCAACATGGCCTGTGGTGACCTTGTGGGGTCACCGGTGGGGAGTAACACTTTCAGGTGTCTCTCCTCCCTGCCTTGCTGTTCGACGGTGACCTTGACTTTGGGCCTCAGTTGCTCCTGTCTGAAAATGAGCCCAGGGACAAAGCTGAGCCCTCCACCACACTTAAGAGAATCCGGGGAAAATGAACTTACACATTTCTTGGACACCTGCTTTGTATGAGACGCCCATAGCTGCCCATGGGCTTGAATTCTAGCTCCCACACATGTGTGTGCATGGAGGTGATAGGTCAGTGTCTGGTGTCTTCCTCAATCACTTCTCCATCAGACAGGGTCCTTTACTGAACTCTGAGCTCAGTAATTTGACTAGACTAGGATTCCTCCTGTCTTTGCTACCCCAAGTCCTGGATTGCAAGCATGTGTCGCTGTACCTGGCTTTTTCATGGGTGCTGGGGATTGAACTCAGGTCCTCACGCTTGTTTGACAGACACTTTACCAATTTAAGCTCTCTTCCCAGCCCTTGGGGAATGGCTAATTGAAATACTTCTTGGCCTCAGTCTCCTCATTTTTATGTGCCATAATGAAACCCCCTCTTTCTCAAGCATCCGCACGTGAGAAGTCGGCACAGGGCTGGTCACAGCATGGCCCTCCAGGGACCTTGTGTGGGATGCTGAGGTGACCCCAATGCACAACAGGGACAGCTTTGCCTGGATCTTTTCAGGAGCCATCTGGGGAGTAAAAAAAATATACCCCAAAACCTGTGGGGCCAAAGCCCGAGCCCAGGAGAAGCCCACAAGTCCCACTCATTAGTGGGCTCTACAGAGACGGTCTGATTGAGGAGAGATGGGGAGGGACAATTACCTTGATGGCACTCAGTTTTTTAAGGAAATATAAAGAGCCACTTGGCAGAAGCAAAGCCATTACCAGCTGTATCGTCCGTCCTCAGCCTTGGTGACACCAGGAGGAGACAAATCCCTCAGATTCATGTGCTTTCTTGCACTGTGACTTTTTTTGGGGTGTGTGTGTGGGGTGTTGTTGGTGACATTCTGCTAGCTTACAAAACTGCAAATGGAATGACTGTCCCTCCCCGCTGGGTCGTCCGTCAGACCCCTGACAGATCATGTCCCCGGCTCTCTGCTGTGTTTATTACTACTAATGACTTTCTCGTTATGATTTGGCTCTGAAACATAACCGATGGTTCTAGGAGAAATCCTATTATTTCCACACATTATTCAATTAGAGAGCCGAGCAGCTCTTGGGGGGGGGGGCGGTCAGAGCTGTGAGCTCCGAAGTGGAGGAACACTGGCCCCTTGTTCCCACCCCAGGCCCTCAGCTGTGGATGCCATGGAAGCTGGAAAGGTGGGGTGGGGAGTGGCGGGGTGTTTCTTTCCAATGAAGGGTGTCAAGGGTGACAACAAGGCTTCTACCAGCATAGATAAAGATATACAGCCAAACTGTCTTGACTCGTTCCAAAGGTTCTGGAAACTTCCAGACCAGCAGAGGGCTCCTAGGACTCAAGGCATGGCCAGGGGACTCACCCTGTATTTTCAATGGTCACCCCAACCTGGACTGTCACCCATTTTAGCTGCACTCTAAAGAGCCTCTCCCACTACCTCCACCCATACACTGCTAGCGGCTCTGCCTCTTTGGTCTCCAAATCCCTTCCCCATCGTTTATTTGTCTGTCTGTCCCACTGGCCCTTTGGGCAGAAGGATAGATTATTGGCAGTGGATCTGTTCCTGTCTTCAATTCCGCCCTCCCCACAAATGAGTCTGTAGCCCCATCCCAAACTTGCTGCAAGACAGAGAGAGCCCTGTGGTGTCACCCATTCATATGCCCTCTGACACCCACCCAGTGCTGAGCTGTGGCAGCCAGTCCCATGTAGAGATCAAGGACTTTGGCCAAATGCACGTGTTCATTCTCTGTGATTACATGAACTACCTTAGGCTGACTGTGTCTGCCCAGTAACCAGCACTTCACAGGCTCCTGACCCAATGCCACCCTGAGAGAACTGTCTACTTAGCATATCTGGGCAATGACCAAGTACAGATGTGATATCACTCGACTGGCATATAGAATAAGGACCTGGCACTACCCTGTGTGAGGGGAGGTCAGAGCAGGAATCTGATTCCTCCAGCTCCCGGCCCAGACCAGGTACCAAGGGGCCTGGGAAATTTTCACCACCAACCCCTGGGTAGACCCAGGCCAGGTCTCCTGCAGAGCTCTGAGCAGTAAGACCCCATTAACACGGGTGTCTGTCCATCAGGGAAGCATTTCCTCTGCTCTCTGTAGAGGCAGCCGATGTCCCATGTCCAGCCTACAGGAGATTCACTGTCTGGCCTGTACTCTGCAGGCTGCTCATCCCTGGGACAAGCTCCAATGTGGTAGGTTCCAAGCTCACCTTGCTCCTGGCAGAAGACAGCAACCTGATCAGGAATGCAAAGTAGGCATGAAAAGAGAGACGCGGGCCATAATTTGTACAGTGTCTTTGAGCCTGAGCAGAGGTTATAAGTGCCATCCACCCGCCCCCTCCGGCCTGCCCTTCCTTCAGTCTCATGCTGTCTTTCTCCCGCTCCATAAATTCTCAGCTTCGAGTCATAAAAAGTGCAATGAGCAGTCTGGATGGAGGAGACCGGCCATGGAGCAGGCAGCCAGCCACACTTCCCCGGAGAGCTCCAGTGGACACGGGCCAGCTCAGAGGGAGCCAGGCCCTGAGGACACTCTCCTGAGAGCCTGCATGGGAAAAGGGACATGGGATGGATCTTCCTACATCTGGCCAGGCACTGCTAGCTTTTCTGGTTAGAAGGGCCTCTGCTCTGTTTGGCCAAGTTGGGCAGGGCCTCTGGGCTCCTAGAGTTTATGGCATGCAAATCCAGGAGGTACCAGAGCCTAGTCACTCACTTGGTCCAAGCATGTCTTTGGGACTGATTCTATGTCCATGCCCACCCTAGACTCAGTGTCCAGGTGTCACCATCAGAGCAGCAGAATAAGCCTTGAATGGTCCTTGGGATCTAACATTTCCATCAGCTGTTCCTATCATCTCGATTACTTCACTCTTGGAGTTCATGTGGCTGATGGTGGAGATGAAATTTGCACAGAAATAGAGATGTATGTGTCTGTCGGACCTTCTTCTGAACCTGAGGACTAAAAGGTGAGCCAAGGAAAAGCCAGAATCTTATGTGGCAGCACACACCTCTCATCCTAGTGCTCAGGAGGCTAAGGCAGGAGGGTCACAAATTCCAGGCCATCTTGAGCTTACATAGCAAGGCTTTGTCTCCAATGAATGAATGCAAGCATGCATGCCTGCATGAACCAAGCTCGGAGAGGTTTAAAGGCAATCATTTCCTCTCTGTACAAACAACAGCCGACTAGATCAGACCAGGGCAGGGGGTGCCAGGGTGGTGGAAAGTTTTCTTCCATGAAAGATGGCACTTGCTAGGGGCAGTGACGATCCTACCTGAGATGGAAGCAGGAAGCGAAGACACCCAGCTGGGCTTCAGGACCTGCTCTGTGGGTATCTCAGGAGCCAGCATGACCCAGTTTCAGTTAGAGATGATGGACACTTGCCCACAAATGTTATGGATCTGGGGTGGACTGGAAATGTGACGGCCACTTGAAAGGAGCCAGTGGGAGGTGGTAATAGTCATGCATCTGGGGTGGGGAAGAGATTGGGCATCTCAGAGTGGAGGGACTCACAGTGCCTCGAGGGACAGCCTGACACACTTAGGAAAGGCATTGGAAACATAGGACTGTTTATCATAAAATCGGTAAAGAAAATAGAGTGCTTAAAATTCAGACCCTAGCTGGGAATGAGGTGGGGACAGTGGGAGCTTCAAAGGAAATGCTTTCCAAAACCTCAGGAAAAAAAAATGATACAGGGAGCAGGAAGTGGGACATGGGGCCTTTTCCAAGCCAGGGAGATACAGATTTAGCCCTCTAATGAGGAGTGGGGTCAGGGCAGAGAGAATTTTCAGCAGCTTGCCATCCCCTATTTACGGGGATAGATCCCAGAAAACCCCAAGTGGATGAGTGAAGAGATACCTAGTACATCAGCAATGGCTCACCTCTCTATATTTTTCCATATACCTACCAATGATATTTAATTCATAAATTAGGCAAAGCAGGAGGTTAACAGGGAAAGAATGTAACAGAACAACTGGTGTGGTGAGAAAACTAGTGGTAACTTGGACACACCACTGTGGTAGGGCGATAACTGATTGGGTAACCAAGATGGTTAAATGGCTAATGGGCGGGTAGCATATGGAGCAGGGCTATGCTGGGTGAAGGTGATTCACATCCCAGCTGGACAGTTTACAATTTTATCACATTCCTCGGAGTAGGACATCATTCAATATTTAGGTGCTTTTGTTTTATAATTTTGCACTGAGTATTTTAGATTGTGGTTGGCTGGACATTGCTAAGGCTGTGAAAACAACCCGTGGGTAAGACAAGACTTGTGCATCTGCATCTCTGCCGCTGCCATCTCATCCTGCTTTGCAAACAACCGAGAACCTTCTGAAGCCAGGCTCTCCACTGGCCGGTTCCACCTCTACCCTGGGACACTGGTTCCTCATTCTAAGTTCTCCACACTGGTGACCTGTCCAAGTACCTCCTGCCTCTGCAGCCCCAGTCTGTATTTGCACAAGATGGACCCAGAAGCCTTGGTTTCACAATTACATGGGTGTCTACCTCCCTCCCTCGTTGGGAAAGATTTCTTGGGGTAGGGGGAGTGGGGCTGTGTTTTATGTCATAGTAAGTGTGGTGGTTTAAATGAGAATGGCCCCCATAGGCTCATATATTTGAATACTTGGTCCCCAGTTGGTGGAACTGTTTGGGAAGGATTAGGAGGTGTGGCCCTGTGGGAGAAGGTGTGTCACAGGGTGAGGGTAGGGGTAAGCTTTGAGGCTTCAGAAACTCATGACATTCCGAGTTAGCTCTCTCTTTCTCTCTCTGCCTCATGCTCCTGGATCAGATGTGAGCTCTCAGCTGCTGTTTCAGCACCATGCCTGCCTGCTGCCATGCTCCCTGCTATGATAGTCATGGACTCACCCTATGAAACTGTAAGCCTCCATTAAATGCTTCTATAAGTTGTCTTGCTTAGAACAGCAATAGGGAAGTAAGACAGCTAAGTATCAGCTGGTTTTATTGCCCATGAAGTGCAGCTGGCTAGGTATGAACTGTGGTATCTGACCCTAGGAGGGGCCAAAGGGCATTCATATTCTCCCAGAGCACAAGGAGAAGCTAGAGCTGGGTGTTGGGTTAGCACTTGGGAGGCTAAGCAGGAGGGTTACTGGGAGTGTAGGGCCAGCCTGGGTTCCATAGTGAGTTCTAGGCTAGCCGGACCTCCATTGTGAGACCTTGTCTCAAAAGAGGAGGAGGGGCTTAGTGAGATGGCCCAGTGGGTAGAGCCATGTGCTGCAGCCCTGATCTCTTGAGTTCAATCCCTGGAATCCTCATGGTGGAAGGAGAAAAATCAATTCCTACAGATTGTCCTTTGACCTCCACGTGGATGCCCACACCCACCCACCAACCCACTCCACATTAAATAAATAAATGTAAAAAAAAAATATTTTTGAAAGCAGGGAGCAGGGGATGAATGAGTCTACACTGAATGATCCCTAGTGTCACCAGACTGTCAGCAGGGAATGAACCAAGTTTGGAAGGTGGTGTGGTACTGGAGCACACACAGCATGCCCTCTATGAATCAGGCAGTGCCAGGTATCTGTGCACCAAGAAGAGGACGTCACCCAGAAGAAGGCAGGACATGAGGGGAGCAGCATGAGTGACAGATAGTGAGTCAGCACACAGGGATAATAGAAAGTACTTGCCGGCTTCCAGAGTCACCCCTTCAGGTCTGATGACTCCAGTCCATAGAGTAAGAAAAGCTCAGGGTCTCAAAGCCAGGTCCTCTGAGTCTCCGTCTGGGACCTAGGAGCCATAGGTGACCCTCGGGACTATGCCAATGCACAGAGCCAGACTGAGGCTCTACCTTCCAGACTGAGAATCCATAGGATTAAACTCACCTCACAGGGTGCCACATGCTCCCCACCACCCCTTGTCTGACACCCATTCTCCCAAGGCAGGGCTTGTCATTGTCCCAACTGGACTCTTCTCCATGGCCATTATGGTCCCTGAGCTCGACTGCTCGGCCAGTGTCTGTCCTCTGCAGCCACCACAGTGGGAGCTGGCAGGAGGCTGATAGGCTGTGATGAACTGAGGACGTGTGACAGCTACCAGGGAACAAACAAGCTCATCTATTAGAGACCTCTCGCCCAAGGGCTTCTGGGAAGGGATGTTGCTGTGAAGGAGGGAGCAAGACTAGCTTAGCTCCTCTGGCTCCATCAGACTTGAGTTCCACAGAGGAACCCCAATACTTCTTCCTGCCTTCCTGGTGGCTTCCGTCTTTGGCTGTGGGTGTGTCCACTCTCGGAAGGAGACCCTCTCTCTAGAGCAGCCGGCTTGACGTCTCTCTAGGACTAGGAATTTTCTTGAGACAGGGTTTCTCAGTGTAGCTTTGGAACCTGTCCTGGAACTCACTCTGTAGCCCAAGCTGTCCTCAAACTCACAGAGATCTGCCTGCCTCTGCCACCCAAGTGCTGGGATTAAAGGCGTGCGCCACCACCGCCCGGTGGAATTTTCTCAATACGATGGGAATATTTGAGAACCAAGTCTGTGTACAGATGGGAAAATGAACACCATTCCCCTCTTTGCCTCTGAACCTCACACTCAGAGGCTGGGATATGCAGGAAATCTTGATCCAAAGGGGCTGGCCTTGAAGCATCAAGCTGATGGGGAGCCAGGGCAAGTATAGGAAATACATGCAGGTACTTCCTGCCTGCACAGGAAGTGTCAATGTAAGCATTGTGGGTGAGGAGGAGAACCAGGGCATTGGGTGATGTACAGAGGCTCCTCTACCCTCAGTTCTCCATCTCTACTTATCCGAGTTTTAACCCTCAGACAGGAGGGAGATCCCCAGCCACTGTCCCCAGGGGCAAGACTAATGGACACAGATGGATTATTTTATGTGGATCCAAAGGGCCACTATCGATTGCAAAGACCTAAGTAACTCAGATGAATCCTTTTAAAAAATACCTTTACCTTGTCGGTGTGTGTGTGTGTGTGTGTGTGTGTGTGTGTGTGTGTGTGTACATGCCATGGTCCACATGTGGAGGTCAGCTTGTAAGAGTTGGCTTTCTCCTTCTGCAGTGTGGGTCCTGGGGTTCAAACTCAAGTCATCAGACTTGGTGGAAAGCTCTGCTAAGCCACTTTGCTGGCCCAAGATAACTCTGAATTGCATGTTTTATGACAGTTGCTAAGTGAGCACTTAGAAGTGAAGAAATACAGTAATCCTGCAGACATATGGGTATTGGCGGAGTGTGGAATGTGGGAGCCTCTAACAGGAAGTTTGAACAGAAGGAGGAAGATGCAAACTGGCCTCGTCCCATCTTGCACACCTGTCTACACCACTGACATCAATAAGCATGATCCATCCCCCTCGCCCCTGACACAGTGGCCTGAGAGAAAGAACTCAGGCCAGATCAGGAGTGTGACATGGACCCAAAGCCCATCTCTGCACTGTGGCTTTGGCTCTGCCTGCTGAGAGGCCCTGCCAAGCCTGTAGCACCAGTGGCGAAGGGGCCCCAAGCTCAGCTGGGCCACTCTGTCCTCATTGGGCCTGGCTCCATGCCAAGGGAGCGCTGTTCATAGAGAGCCTGGTCGGCAGAGATAAGCGCCAAGTCCTGGCCTGGGCCGGCTCCTTGCTTCTGAGGAAGCTCATATTAATGGCTCCCCACACTTCAGCCTGGTGGCAGTTAATATCCCAGCAGGCAGAAAGTCCAAGTTTGTACGTGTGTGTGCAGCGGAGGGAGATGGCTGGCTGACTGGCTGGCTGACTGGCTGGCTGGAGCATCTTGCTCCTTAGGGAACCTCCCTCCCCTGAGCAGGAACCTTGCAGCCCCTCCTGTCCTTATGCCTCTGGCTCAGCTCTCCAAGCTGGGAGTGGGCAATGGTCAGGAAAGTACTGAATAGTTGGGCTGCCAGCTTGCTTTCTCTTATAGCCCTGGCTGGCTTCACATTCTCTACGTAGACAATGGTGATGTTGAGTTTCTGGTCCTCCTGCCTCTGCCTCTCCCAGGTGTTGAGATTATGGGAGTGTGACGCCATACCTGGTTGATGTGATGCTGAAGTGATTGAATTCAGGGCTCCATCATGCTAGGCCAACTGAACCACATCCCCCTGCCCAGAAACAATCGTGATAGAGAAACACAGTACACTTCAGTCTCTTTCTTGGACTTCTACATTCTGGCTGGAGACGTGAGGCTGGGCAGTGGATGAGGATGCCTTTGTGCGCAGCCTCAGTTTACTCAGTGAGTGTCGGGAGGCACAGTTTCAAGCACAGCATCACGGCTGTACTTTACTGGTGCACACTTCCTTGCTTAGTGTGCTACCTGCACAACTACACAAGGACATCTTACTCAGGAACAGGTTCCGTCACCATGGGGGGGGGGCTCCCTCACAGCTGACCCCTGGTCACTCTCCCTCAGCCCATAGCCCTGGTGGCTTCCTAGAGTCTTAATCTTCAAAGTGAGAAACGAAGGCCAGTGGTATAGGCATCTATGAGAGCTTGGAAGCCACGCTGAACCATGGACCCTGTCTCAGACCTACAGAATCAGAGACTGTATTTTTACAAGGTGCCTAGGTTGACTCACAGGTACATAACATTTGGCTTAGAAAACATTGTGGTGTCTAAACGCTAAAGGAGATGGGTTACAACTTGGGGGAGAGCCAGAAAGCAGAGAGACACAACCCAGTAGGGTCAAGAGGGGCTGGTTCCATGGCAGTAGGTTAGCCTAGAATCTGCCAATGAGGGGCTGGGGCATGGTTCAGAAGGAGAAGGCTTACCTGGAACCCACCAGGGATGGGCTAGGGTGTGGCTCACAATAGAGAACCTATATAGAGGTAAGGGGCTGGGGGCTTGGCTCAGCAGTAGAATGCTTGCCTAGACCTTACCTACAAGAGTCTGGGAATGTGACTCAGCAATGGGGTACTTTCTTAATATCCCAGAAGCTCTGAATTCAATCTCCAGAACAAAAAGATGTGGGGGAGGGGATTTGGGGGTAGGCAGGGGGGAGTTTAAAAGGGATAGGTTCTACAAGAAAATGAAGTGGCGAGAAAGGTGTGGGGACACAGCCGGAGCCCACCCTCCCAAGACCTATCACTGGGAATCTTCTATTTGTCCAACCAACCCCATGGGAGCCCTAGCTCTCTGCTCCTAGTGGACAGAGGCCCAGCGGCCTGGAAGCCCCAAATCCCCAAATCAGGGACCTCCTTGCTCACATCCCTGTTTCTGCACGGAACTTTCATCAGGATCCCCAGACTGGTGGGGAGGCCCGGCACCTCAATCACTCCTATCGCGCTGGTTGCAGGAAGAGAATAGCTTTCAGCTCAATTACCCTCACATTGCAATATCATAACGCTCCAATGAGGCTTTTTAACCAAAAACAAAAAAGCCGTGTCTGCTGCAGGCCGGCTGCGAGGCCAGCCGTGCAGAAGGGATGGACCTGCCCGGCTGACAGGCCCTAGCAGGGCCTGTGGATTACAGTACCAGAAAGGACTTGTTCTGAGCACCAGGTGAGTCCAGAGTACCCTGGAGTCCTGCACCTCAATTGACCAACATGTGCCCTGCCCTTGTTCATTGGCTGCTGGGATAGGACTGACCTGTGACTTTTGTTGGGGTAAGAACACTAAGCCACAAGTCCCAAGAGGCCCCATAGGATGACACAGCTCAGAATGTTTGTTTGTATCTCAATGCTGGCAGCCATCACCTTCTGGGTATGGGAGTGCCACCCGGATGCCTTGCCCTGGCATTGGCCAGTCAGGTCTGGAGAGCTGAGCCCTAAGTCTGCTATTATTTTGAACATACTGACCCCTCAGCTTCTTACAGCCATAGCCAAAACTATTACCTTATTTCCTAGACAGTTAAGCAGAGGCCCAACAGGATGAAAGGGCCAAAGACACATGGAAAAATCCCCAATGCAATCACAGGGAATCAGCAGCAAGATTGGCTCCTCTACTCCTTGGGTATTGTCCTAGTGATATCTCAGATGCCATGACCAAGGCAGCTCTTAGAAAGGAAAGCATTTGATTGGGAGCTGGCTTACAGTTTCAGAGGTTTAGTCCATTATCATCATGATACTGGAGCAGTAGCTGAGAACTACATCCTGATCCACAGGCCACAGGAAGAGAGAGAACAGGGTCCAGAAGGGGCTTTTGAAACCTCAAAGCCCACCCCCAGTGACGTACTTTCTCCAACAAGGCCTCACCTACTAATCCTTCTCAAACAGTGCCACTCCCTGATTACTAAGCATTCAAAGATAGAGCCTAGGAGGGCCATTCTTATTCTAATCACCACAAGGGTCATACAAGCCCTTCCTCAACTGCTACAGCACTCACTGTAGTCAGGTGAGCCCTGTTCTCAATTGCTTTACATAAACAGGTAAGTTTGTGACCACCCCGGTTCTAAGATAAGAAAGATCAAGGCCAGTGAAGCTAATTGCTGGTCTGGTAGTTCAGGCCAGAACTCACAGCAGACCTGTACCAATCTGAGTGTGCTAGTCTTCTCTGTCTCCTTCACAAGGGGCATTTCCAAGCCTTGCTGGTCGGGGAGGAACAGGGTCCATCTGAGCACTGTTCTCTTGGACTGGATATTCTGGCTGCAAGCTGTGCAGGTTCTGTGAATCCCCAGAAAAGCACACAGTCCACATGTGTTTCAGACACATCGGACTGTAGAGACCTCCGACATGTTCTAAAGAGGAGGCCGGCCACTTTCCCAATCAGCCGAGCCTCGTCTGCCTGGCCAGCACACAGCTAATGGCCCTGATGGCCATGTCCCCTCCTTCATCGTCCTACCCTCCTGCTGGCTGCAGCCGATTTGTTCATGATTTAACGCTCTGGGGCGCTGACCCGTGAGGGAGACACTGGGACAGAAGGAGGCAGGGCGGACACCCAGTGAGGTGTGTGTAAGCGTGAGTGCTGGTGCAGGCAGAGCAGGCTCTCCAGGAAGACACAGCAAGAAGAGCTCTAGGACCCCAGTCCTGGAATAAAGGCTCTAAAGAGGGCTGGAGTGTCCCCAGCTCCTATACCCTGGCTATCCCTGCAGGTTTCCTAAGGATCCCAGGCATGGTCCCCTGATGTGGCATGAGCTCCATGTCACTCCCCAGCCTCATGACCTGCAAGGAGCAGTAAAGAGCTCTAGATCCCAGCTCTGCTGTGTGATATAAGTGACTGACTTGGTCTCTCTGGGGTCAGGTGTCCCATCTTATAAAATGAATAACCCTAAGCCTATTGCTATGACCCAGATGTTGATTATCTCTAAGAGGTCTACATAATAAAGATGCAGTTCCCAGGCTGCTGCTACTGGCTAGTGGCAGACTCTTTAGAAGGCTAATAGTGGCAGGTTCATAGGTTATTGAAGGTGCACCCTCAAAGAAGCTTGGGGGAACCCAGCCTCTCCTCCTTCCATTCCTGGTTATACATGTAATAGCTTGTTCCCACCACTGGCATCCACTATGTGCCGTGAGGTGATGCAGACAAGGGGTAGCTCTTGCTGAGGCTGAAGTGTACCATGTGGACACTGGGCCCCAAAGCTATCAGCACAATAAACCTTGCTTTACTTCATAGGGTCATTTGCCAGGCACTTTGTTGAAGTGACCTGAAGCTGACTGATACCCCCATGTCATTGGCTGACTGTGACAGGAATGTAAAGGAATGAGGGACATCATCCATCTTCATCACTGTTGTTATTCAGCCTTCCCTATACTCAGGACTCCTGGACTTGGTCCTTACAGATTGTAAAAAGGATTTATCTTCAATCAGCTGGTAAGTCCCCATGTCCCATGTGTGAGTCAAGCCACAAGAACAGAGGCTGGGCAGAAAATGTGGGAGGAAATGGTCAACGGAGCCCCATTCCTCCTTCCTCAAAGAGAGGGACCCTGTGGGTGGCAGCCTTTCCATCCCTGGGGACTCTACAGACCTCAGTTACAAACTACAGATGAGGAGCCAGTAGGAAGGGGGTTCCTAACCCTACAGGAGGTGGCCCTGTGCTCAGCAGGAAGGGTTCTTATGTTCTCAGGAAGGGGGTTCTGTGCTCAGCAGGAAGGAACCCCATGCTCATCATCATCTTTACTGTCCCGAGGCTGCTACAGACAGTGCCAACCTCCCAAGTTTGGGCACAGCTGCTGTGCCCAGCTCTTCCGCCCAGAGGAAGATATGCATGGGACCAGCCCCTACAAGGGAGACAAGGGCAGGGAAGTCAGGACAAGGTGACATGGGTTGGGGTCAGCACTGGACTGCTGACCACTCTGCCTGCCCCTCAACAACCTGAGAGTTCAACTCTAGGTGGTAGCCACTTGGTCCCAAGGCCCTAGGTCTCTATTTCTGTTTTAAAGGGTGTCATTGTGGTTAAGGAGTAACAACACTACCAGAGTCCCCTGAAAGCCAGGGACTATGTCATTAAGCCCCTTCCCTCCTTCCTACTATCTACCTTCAGAGCCCATCTGTACCTATGACCCATGACTGTTGCAGCAAATTATTACATACTTAGTGACCTAAAGTAGCACAAATGTATCATCTTTGAGTTCCAGAGTTCGGAGACCCAGAGTGGTTCTGGCCGGTCTAAAATCAAGGTGTGGGCAAGGTACTCTGAAAGCCTCAGGGGGCTCTCAGTATGCTTGCATCCCAGGGCTCCTGTCTGCATCCATCTTTTTAAGACTTCTTATGGGTTTTTTTTTGTTTTTTGTTTTTTGTTTTGTTTTTCGAGACAGGGTTTCTCTGTAGCTTTGGTGCCTGTCCTGGACTAGCTCTATAGCCCAGGCTGGCCTCGAACTCACAGAGATCCACCTGCCTCTGCCTCCCGAGTGCTGGGATTAGGGGCGTGCGCCGCCACCACTGCCCGGCTGACTTCTTACATTTTTGATTAAGGTTCGAGGTATTAGGCATCACACTATGGTGATTTCAACACTTGCATCTTTAAAGCCAGCAGCATGACAAACCCCTCCCCCACCATCTTGTCTGACCATCCCCTGGAGACAACATTGGGGCCATCCCATCAGCAAAGCCCTGTCTGTGGCCAGCTGAGGTAACAAGGTCACTGGGTGGGTCGAGTCATCATGTTGTCTACCACATCTTTAAATGATGCCTGTTCTTTTGAATGAGGCATCCTCCCCGTGACCACCTCAGTCACTTCTGAACGCAGGTGAAACCAGGCAGAACTCAACAAGCTGAGGGGATAAAGCACCGGGGTGGAGAGAGATTCATATTCAATTCATATTCATTTATTCATTCATTCATTCTCTCTCTCTCTCTCTCTCTCTCTCTCTCTCTCTCTCTCTCTCTCTCCTCAAAGAGAGTGGGGGGTTGATCTGGGGGAGCCTGGGGGTGTTGGGCAAATGCTCTACCACTGTGCTCCATCTCCCACTGGAGGAGACCGCTGCCACCCGTCCAAGGAACTCCAACTCAGATGGATTAGATGGATGGGGAATGAAGGACTGAGCTCCACTACCCTCCTCTGCCCTGCACCAGGGACTCACTGCACCAGCCTTGTGCCTGGCCAATAGTCATCAGCTCTCCATGGCCCCACACTTCAGGATTTATTTCCTCAGCCCCTGGCGCCGCCCTGGTCGCCTGCGGCCCGTTGGAAATGTCTGTAATCGCGGCACACTTTAGGCATTACTTCCACACCATTTAGGGTCTTCCGCCCCAGTGACTGCTGACGCATTGCCTCCATCTCCATCTTTGGGGCTGTGCTTGGTACAATTCTTTTAGGGTTTGCTAGCCCCCAGGTCTGGAAGACCTGATGGTTTGGGGGAAGGCAAGGCACAAGACAATGTGTTACAAGAATTAATTCCTCTGTCCTCCACCTGCCCCAGGCCTGACCAGCAAAGAAAAAAAAAATCCATGCCAACCTCTAAGAAACCTTTAAAGATTTTCGTGTTTTCTCATGCGGGCCAGAGATCGGGCTGCTGATACGAACCGTAACTTTGAAGGAGGCAGAAGGTGCTGGAACACAATAAACTCACCTCAAAGAATCCTTTCCTAACCACGTACCCCACCCTCTTCCACCTCTAGACGCAGGGCTGTTCCCTGGAGACAGCAAACCCCTGTGACTGACCCCAAACCCTGAGTGGATGCTGCAGAGACAGGTGCATGTAGCCTGGTCTTGGCATAGCAAACATAGTGGCAGCTGGCATTAGCTGTGTGGCATTGGACAGGTTGCTTGTCGTCTCTGGGTTTCCCTAACTATATCACTGGCAGTCTACCTTTCATACCAATTTCAAGGACTTCTCTGGGGCTCTTTATTTTCTCTTTGTTTTCTCCACTCCATCAGTTTCCTACCCCGCTCAAGGAGCCTGCAGAGGTGTCCTAAGCTGGGAAAACAGTGTCTCGGCCCTTTCAGGCAGACTTCTCTCATGTCATCCATTCAACGCCCACCAGACTCACAGACAGCGAACATTCCAGGGCACAGCTGCTGATGCTTCAGCCAGCATTCAAGTTTTGGTCTGTCCTGGAGACTCCCAATATGGTGTCCCTCCCCCACTGTGGAGAGCTGCCTCCCAGCGGAGGCCTGGCTGCCTGCTCCCAGTGGTTTGGGGAATAAAAAAAGAAAGCCTGAGGAAGCCCCACACATAGCCTGTGATTTCAGTACTTGGAAAGGCTGAGGCGGGCAGATTTTGAGTTTAAGGCTGGGCTCAGATATATAATAAGACCCTATCTAAAACCAAGCCAAACCCTAGTGGGTAGATATGCTATCACAACCACAGGCAACAGAACTGTGTGCCTTAGAAACAAGGTCAGCTGGAGGGAGGAGAAGAGTTGGGAGAGCTACAGGGGCTGGCCAGGCCCGTTTTCTGAACGAGGGGCAGTCACACAAATGCTTGCACTTGGCAGGCACTCCAGCGGGGGAAAGCAGTCATCCCACCGTCACGCAGCTGCTTCTGTAAGGCGTTGACTCAGAACACACCAGTGAGTGACCTGCTCCACTCACACAAGGCTTCACCCTCAAAGCCTCCCTGTCATGGATGCCTGCTGCACTGGCCCTGGTTCTGTTGCTATAAGCAAACAGCTGAGGGTGGAGAACATTATAAAGTAAAAAGGTTGTTTGAGCTCACAGGTCTGGCCCAAGGTCAAAAGCCCACTTATGGTGGTGGTCTCTTGGGGACTGCACAGGGCTCCTGCGGAGACACAGCTGCACACACACACACACACACACACACACACACACACACACACACACCTATGTGCGTGTGTGAATGGCCCCTCCACTGTCCTGTTTCCGAGAAGCCACAAGGACTCAGCTCTGGTTCCACCCTGATGACTCCACAGAAGCTTACTACCTTCCGAGTCTCCCTTCAAACGCCATGAGCACTTAGGGTTCCCTCTGGCTCCTTCAAATGTCAACTTTTAGGAGGTTACCCTCTGTGGGGTAACCAGGATGGGCAGTCCTATTTAATAATGACAGGAGCTCTGGGTGTCAAATGTGGCCATGAAGTTGTGTCTTGGAGAGGGCACAGATGAACAGAGCGTGGGCATTGGGAAAACGACCACCCAGTGAGGAAGGTCAGGCCCGACCATGTTTCCCTACCCCATTCCAGTCTGCAGTCTTAAGCTAAAATGGCTTTCTGAGATGCGGTGCCATTGTGAAGGCAGCTAGAAGGGGCCTCCGTGCCATCTCCCTCTCTCTGGGGCAAGCCTCGGAGAAGGTACATCCCTAGTCTGTGCCCTCTCCAACAAGGACGTGACCCGGCCTGCAGCTTTCCTCAACCCCTGTCCTGGGGAAGAGAGCTGGCGATGGATGACGGAGGGAACAAGCAGGGATTATTTTATTGTACCTAGTGATTATGCCGGGCCGATATCTCCCTGTGGCATTATCTCATCTGGAGAGAAGAACAGGCTTTTTAATAGATGGACAGGCAGCTTCCACTTAAGGTTATTATAAAGAGAGAAAGCCCCATCCCTCCTGCTTCTAGCAAGCACCACAAAGTTACAAAGTAATTAAAGGCTGCTGGGGAATCAGAGAAATTATACTAATTCCAACTGCACAAAGCCTGCGAGAGTGCTGTCCCCTCCTGGTAGGAGAAAAGGAGGGTCAGGCAACTGGCAAAACCATCAAAACAGCCATTGTACTGTGGGGTTCAATGTCATGGGGGCTGTGGGCCTGTCCCCGAGCTGTTTTGACAATACTTGTTAGGATAAGTGGAAGCCAAGGGCTGAGATTAAGTCCCCGTACCCCAGGTGACAGATAGAATGTGGCTCACTGGAGGTTCATCCAGCATACTCTGCACCTGTACCCGCAGTCCCAGGCCCCAACTATGACATCTGGGGGGTATGACCACCTCCTCCTGCCTGGGGCCACAGGCATGCCTCTGGCAGGGAACGGGCTTCAGGACATAGGTTCTCTAAGTTGCTTCCCCAAGACTCTTCT
Source organism: Onychomys torridus (assembly GCF_903995425.1). Taxonomy (NCBI): domain Eukaryota; kingdom Metazoa; phylum Chordata; class Mammalia; order Rodentia; family Cricetidae; genus Onychomys; species Onychomys torridus. Next base: position 42,785,425 of record NC_050460.1, read on the forward strand.
TTGACTAACTCAGGTTCTCAGAGCTTTGCCCCTGACCAAGTGGCCGTGAACAAGCCTTTGACCCTCTGTAGAAGTACTGACCACCCACAGAGTGTGTGGACGGGTGCTGTTACCCTGAGGGACAAGAATCTACAGGAACACAGGGCATATTCCAGTTTCTTCTCCACGGCCATGGCTGTTTCCCCCTGCCATGTCTTGTGGTGTGTGCCGTTTCACTTTGATAAGGCTTTATGTTTATTTATGTATGTGTGTCCATGTGAACATGTGCTGTATGTGTGTGCAGGTGCCCACAGAGGTCAGAAGAGGGTGTCAGACCTTCTGAAACCAGAGTTATGGATAGTTGTGAGCTGCCTGGTGTGGGTGCTGGGAACCAAATTCAAAACAAGTGTCCTGAACCATGGAGCCATCTAGGAGGCTCAGATGTTTCATGAGCTTCGATGTTTTAAAAATTAATTATTATGTAAAGGGGATGATGGGTACACACTTGTCATGTTGTGCATGGGGGGATTGTCAGATGACAACTTTTAGAAGTTCATTCTCTCCTCCCACCTTTATAGGGATTTGGGGCATCAAACTCAGGTCTCAGGCCAGATTTGCTCTGAAAGTGTCTTTACCCACCAAGCCATCTCACCAGCCCCCTTTGTGCCATGTGTATATGCATGTTTTGCATATGTGTAGGCATACATGTATATGGAGGAGGGGTGCCCCAGTGTATGTACATGTGGAAGCCTGAGGTTGATGTTAGGAACCCTTCTCCATCACTCATCCACATTGTTCACTGAAGCAGGGTCTCCTGAACCCAGAGCTCACCAACTGTCTATTCTCATGAGTCAGCTTGCTCTGGGGAATCCCCTCTCTGCCTCCCAAGGCATGGGGGTTACTGTGTTCTCTCAGCATCCACATGGGTTCGAAACATTCAGACTCCAATTTTCATACTCAACACGGCCAGCCCCATCCAGGTCTTCCTCTGCCTATTCTCTACATTTTCCATCTCCTACAGGACTGTCAGCTTCTGCTCACTGACCCCTCATATCCACTGACCAGTCCAAGACAATGGAGCCCACCTGGAGAGCTTTCTCCATTTCCAGGAAACCTCCTGAGTTCCGGTTCTTTCACAGAGTTACAGTCAAGGGACACCCCTACACCTCCATTGAACTCTTACAACAACTGTGTGCTCACCAGCTTCATAGATGAAGACGCTGAGGCTCGGAGTGTTTACCAGGCCACCCAGTTTGGAGTAGGAACTTGCATGTGTGACTCTATCACAGAACATCCCATCATGGACCCAGGCTCTGTGTCACAGCCAGACACAGGTTCCTCTGATGTTGAAAGACATAAGCTGCTCCTGGTTGTAGCCTCCTGGGACCCAGGATTTCCTGAGCCAGTCCCACCCAGGTCTTTCATGGTAGAAGGCCTCAGGTCAGAGAGGAGGAAACACTTAAAAGGACAGGGAGCCACGAAACAACAGCTGTTCTCCCGGCACAGGGCATCAGGCTGCAACCATCCTCTCCTTCTGTATCTGGAGTCATTATTGAGTGGGTGAGAAGCAATAAAAGGTGTCCATGTACCCGAGCATTACTAGCACCTGTGAGCTGGCTCTACCAAGTCCCTGCTTCATGGCATGGGACGGGACTTACAGTCACTGCTGGTCCCTTCTATGAGCCCAAAGACTCCCAGCTAGATTTAACAAAGAAGCCGATGCCATTAAGAACATTATTGTCTTTAAAGCCAAATAGTCATCTTAATGACATCTGGCTCCCTGCCTCTTACAGTGTCCTCTCTCCTCGTGTGGAGGGTGCAGGAAGGGTGCCTATAAGCCTGGCCATATCCCACATACTCGAGGGAGGAGACATGGGTCTTGGGGAATCAATGTCTTCAACCTCACTTCCCTGGACAGAAGAGTGAGCAAGGAACCTTTTGAGTGTACGGCTGGGTGATGCTTCCTGGGTTCAGTTCTGGGGCTGCTGTTGTAGCTAAGAAGCAGGAGGAGGTGGCTGGGGACAGGATGGAGGCAAGCCCATGGGGGAGACAGTCACCTAGTTCTTACCTACACTGCTACCTGATAACTGGAACGACAGCAACCTCTGGGTATCTACTAGCCCACAAACCCAAGGAGCGTCACAGAAGCTATTGCTGGGTCCCCAGGTGCAGGAGGACACTGGTGGGGCTGAGCCTTATTGCACAGAGCTGGCAATGAGCTCTGAGTGAACTTGCCACAAGACCCCATTGACTTGTGTATAAAGTATGAAGACAACTTGAACTCTTTGGGGTAAACCAAGACACAAGGCATAGTGTTCCTGGCCCCTTTCCCTATTCTGGCTTAATCAGGACCTCATCTCTGGAGGCTGTAGCCAATCACAAGCAGGCACCAGACAGGCCACAAACACACCCCCAAAGATGTTGTGAGTGGGTAGTGTTGAAAGTCAAGCAGAAGTGGGTTACTGCTGGAAATGGTGGTGCAGCCAGCACACATGCACAGAAGGACATCACTATAGACAATGGTATCGTACAAATGACTTCACTTGGGGACTTGGAGAAAAGTCAGCAGGCATATTCATCTTGGCCTCAGTTTCCCTCATCTATAAATGTAAAACTCAAGTCTTCTCTTGCTCAGAGCTGTTGTGGAGATGAAAGGATACTGAGAGGTCCCAGAGAAAGATGTGCCTTTGTGTGTGTACATATGTGTGTGCATGTGTGGATACACAAGCCACAGCATGTGTGGAGGTTCGGGGACAATCTCAGGTGTCAACCCTCACCTTCTACCTTGAGACAGGGTCTCTGTGGTTAGCTGCCTCATCCACCAGGCTAGCTGGCCCCCACACTTCTGCTGGGGCTTCTCTTGTTTCCACCACCTCCTGTCTCACAGTAGGAGTGCTGGGTTACGAGTGCATACTACTATGCCCAGACTGACATGGGCTCTGAGGATTCAAACTCGGGTCCTCAAGTTTGCATGGCAAGTGCTTTACACACTGAGCCTTATGTCTCCTAAGACCCAGATGACCCAGATGAGAGTATTCTCACACACTCACACACACACACACACACACACACACACACACACACACACACCCTCTCCTTGGAACAGGTGGTAGCTGGATACATAAGGGGCATGTCTGCTGCTAACCCACTGCTTGCTGTCTTGACTGCTGTGGGCTGTGGCATGCACTTCTGTCAGCGGGGGGAGGGGGTTCCCAGGGATCTGTCACTGTGCTGACAGAGGGGGGAGCCCAAAGCCACAAGTAAGAGGGTGTGTGAGAGCCATGGGGGCATAGAGACATCGCAGGCTGCCGTCTTGGGGAGCCAGCTGCCCCTCTGTGGCCAGCAAGAGTCCCAGGCCGAGATGATTTATCATTCTCTCTCTTCCAGATCAATAGGCCGCTGGCTACAGATGCAGAGGGGGCGGCAGTCACTGTGGCCCTGATATATAAATTAACACAGCCTGTCAAGGGGCTGCCTTCCCTGGCGTGGGCAGGAGACGACACTATCGTGAGTAAAACTGACACCTTGGAGGGGATGGCAGCCCATGCCAGGGGGAGCCCCATCCCCCATCTCTCCTGCAACCCGAGGATGCAGTTCATAAATCATTCACTGCTAACTCGCACACTGAAGGCACACTGGGGTGCTAAGAAGTTGGCCTCCTTGGCTCCTCACATGCCCTGGGCTCATATAGACACCACCTCATGACTCCCTATATGCTTTAGCATGGAGATTCTAAGATAGGGGGGTGGCTGGCAGGCACCAAAGGCTGCCTGCAGCTTGGAACACAGCTATTTTGATAAAGCAGGAGGAAACGAGGAGCAGGCTATGAATTGGATCCCCACCCAGTGTCATGCCTGCTGCTCCAAACCTCCACCTGGGGAAGACACTCTGGTTGGCAAAGCCCTTGTATAAGCTTTCCTGTCATCTTCAGGAGTGCCACCAGACAGAGAGGTGGCACAGCTCTGCCCATTGTGAGGTTCATCCACAGTAAGACATTCACTTGACACCATGCACATGCCAGGGCCTGTGCCGGTGCTCGGCAGGCCCAGGTGACCAAGCCTCATCCTTGAGCTACTGGTGGAGACAGATATACAGATGGTAATGGTCAGAGCCATTGCCATGTGCCAGACACATGTTCATCCTGGTCCCCATGCTGAGCACTTTGCATTTGTACTGCCATTTCACTGGGTTGCTACAAGAATGTCTGTGCAGAATAGGCTGTTTCCATTCTGGAGGTGGGAGAGAAGCAGCTGGCCCAAGATAAGACCAAATCTGGCTCCTCTTAAGGTCTTTCTTCTAGCTAAGGCTGGTTCTGGGACTTTCTGTCCTTGGCCCCACATCTAGAATGGGAACAGCAAGAATGACCATCCTGGAAGTGGCAATATGTTCCTAGTGTGACGGTTTGACTGAGATTGGCCCCTAGAGGCTCATATATCAGAATGCTTGGTTCCAGTTGGTGGAACTTGTTGGAGAAGGTGTGTCACTGGTCACAGGCTTTAAAGTTTCAAAAGCCTGTGCCATTCCCAGTTAGTCCTCTCTGCCTCCTACTTGTGGGTCAGGATGTATCTCTCACCTACTCCAGCACCATGCCTGCCTGCCTGCTGCCATGCTCCATGCCGTGATGACCATGGACTCACTTAATTGTGTCAGTTACTTTTCTATTGCTGTGTTAAGATTCTATGACAAAGACATCTTATAGAAGAAAGCATTTAGTAGAGGCTTACAGTTTCAGAAGATGAGTCCATGATCATCACAAGTGGCCTTGGTCACAGTGTCTCATCATGAGTGGCCTTGGTCATGGTGTCTCATCACAGCGACAGAAAATCAGCCAAATCAGCTTTCATTGGTTGGTGGCCACCCCTCTGACCCATCTATACATAAGGTCCAGGCAGTGAGTAATGGTCCTCTGTCCTTATTAAGTAGGGGGCCTACTTGCAGCCTATCTCCATTTGTCTCTTTGAGGTAGCTTGGGGACTTGCAAGGGACCTATCCTCCTAGCCCCCAGCTACCATCTGGCTTCAGCAGGGCCTCCAATCTGGGTTAGAATTCAGCTTCCTTGAGAAATTCCAGCATATAAAAAAGATACCCAAAGATTCCAGGAAATTCATGATATTAGTTATCTACTCTAAGGAACTCCTATACCTCCTAATAGGACCTAGAACATACACCCCACATGTTTCCATTGGGCTGCACACACAAAGTCATCATAGCATTTAATAACTGGAGGCACAGTTAGATGTCACTCACTGGTTTCTCCCTTTCTAATATGGCCTCCCCCTGAGGATGGCGATTCAGCAACATTTAGGCTAAGAACTTCTCCTACCTATGTTAACATAGGTCTAACAATCTTATTGGTGACAAATATTATTATTCATCTTCTAGAGAAGATGACAGGGGTCTAAGCTGGGCCTGGTGGTACAGGCCTGTAATTCTAGCTCTTTGGGAGCATGAGGCAGGAGAATTGTATGGTCAAGGCCAGCTTGGGTCACTTGGTGAGACTATTTCAAAATAAAAGGTAAAGAGGGGCTAGCTGTGTGGCTCAGTGTTAGAGTGCTTGCTTAACATGTGCAAAGCCCTTTTAATCAGACAGACAGACAGACAGACAGAGGCATAGAGAGTGCAGGAAGGGATGAGAATGAATATGAATAGAGAGAGTAAGTCCTCATTTAAAGTAGCTTAAGTGGAAAGTGGGGGGATCATTCCCCCCTCCCCTGCATGTCCAAGTCATCTAAGAATCCCCCCACCCCATACCCAAGTCATTTAAGGGCTCTGCCCAGTGTCTGTTGGACAAATATTTGTTTCATGGCGGGGGGGGGGGGGGGGGGGGGGAAGCACGCTGCAGATCAGGCTGCACAAATCCAAGCCAGGCTTTGAAGGATCAATGGAGTTGGACTTTAATGAGTTAGAAAGGTAAGTGTGGGCCTAGGGAAAGACAGGCAGGCAGGCTGAAGGTACTGAACCAGCCCTCCGGTAGACAGGAGGATTCAGCTGAGTGAGGTGGAAGGTATGTTGTGACCAGATGGATAAAAGCCGGAGCTAGCCAGCTGAGGAAGTTGTACTTATGCTAACGTCAAGGACACAGTGTCCCTGAGACTCCAGGGAAGTCTTGATTGCTTGTCCTGGAAGCCACCAGCCCTTCTGGACTTCTAACCTCACACTTACCCTCCTGCTCAAATACCCCAGCATCAGGGTCACCTCCCTTGCTACCCTGCAGGACTGAGAACTGGCCTCCAGAGAGGAGCAGGCTGGGCAGCGCTGAAGGTCAGCAAGGCAAGCCAGGCCCCCTCGCCGAGGTAGTGGAGCAGTACCGCTGGGCACAGACACAGGCAAACACGTTTGAGCAAATTGGCAGGCCATAAAAGTCTATTACAGCAAATCAAACAGCAGTCAGCGTGACAGCCATTAGGCTGAAATGAATACACGGGGGCTTAATGAGGTCTGTCGAGGCTGGCTTGGTGAATTAAGTTGCCAATTCTAGCCGGATTTCCCTTTTCTTTACGGACTTGAAAGCTTCCGCGCTCCCTCGTTAGAGCTTCGACAAGTGAATTGCGGGGCCTTTCGCCCTGATAAAATGGATAATTACACAGAGAGCTGCTTAGCGAGGGGAGGAGGGTGGGCATGAGGGAAGACAGAGCAAACACAAACACACACCTGTCTGCTTTCTCCTGGTGGAGAGGCTGGATCCTTAGGGGCACCAGGCACAGGCAGGACTGGGCAGACTGGGGATGGAGCCTTGGCTGAAGTGTCTCCCACCCCACTATTCCTAATTTCAGGGACTGAGGTCCCCATGGGCATCACAGACTGCTGCAGTTTCTCAATCTAGACAGCTGCTCTCAGCCCCTTTCAGGAACCGTCATGGTCACCCTGTAAAGTTCTCCGAACCTAGCTGGGCTCACTGTCACCGGCTTGCAGGTTTCTAGCCTCCCCTTGTGTGGTGGCACAGGCCTGTCATGGGTTTGAGCCCAGCGTAGGAAGCTTTGCAAGACCCTATCCAAAAGAGAAGTTTAAAAGAACAAACAGAGCTCAGCAATGGGGCACAGTCTTGCCTAAGCGTAGCTTGCCCCAGGACCCATTACACAAAATCAGATCCCTAGACCAGCTCTCCTTGACCTTCTGAGGCAGAATCACACAGGATGGGAAGATACCTCTGAACAGTCTCCCCAGGAAATTCTGCTGGGGCACCAGAGGACCCCCTGGTTCAGCATTGTTCTAATACACTGTGCAGGATGTTTGGGGGCGCACGGCTCTCCTGCATCTACTTGCCTGCCTCCATGCACAGGAGCTCAGTACATCCCTGGCAAGGCAGGAGAGGGACGGTGGGTGTGTCAGCATCACAGTCATGCTATTCTGGCCACATGGACTAGTTAATCATCAGGGCCCAGGGTCAGGGACATTGAGGCTAGGAAGGTAAGGGATTTGGTACAGTGGCTTAAAGACTCATAGAGGACTTGAATGGATAAACGGAGGCAGTCTAGGAATTTTTCCACCATCCCTAAAGCACAAGAAAGTCCTGGGAAGTAAAGAGCATCCCGGCCAGGCTCCACCCTTAGATTCTTAATAGGAAAAGTCCTGGTCAATACCCTAGTTGGGCAGCTGTATCCCTCTCCCTCTTCCATGTGCACACCAAGCCAGAAGACAGGCTATGGCATATCTAAGTCTTACCCAGGCAGTTTGCATGACAAGGACCAGAGGCTAGGTCCCTTGTCGCTACTGTCCTTCCTCCTACTGCTATCAGGTCTACTGGAAGCTACCTCCTCCAGGAAGCCTGGGGAAGTCCCTGACACTCGGCAGTTACCAGGCATTCATTCCCAGCAGGGTCTGTGGTAATGCTTGCTCCTCCCTTCACCCCATCACCCTGGGCTTCAGCCTCACCCTGCCCCCTTTCAAGGGCCTCTGCCACTGAACTTGCCTGTCCAGTGGACCACAGTATGTCCAGGATACCTTTAACGCAAGCAGAGAACTATGGTCTCCATTCCAGGCCAGGGGCCAGCACCTGTACTGGTTCCCCAGCTGGGGCTTGAGCCAAGCAGCTCAGTTCCAGCTCAGCTGACCACATCAGGCCCAGGCTGGGCCATGCCCAGATGGCTGGGTCTCCATCTAGCTGATACCATGTGCCCTGGACATGCTGAGCAGCCTCAAAGCTAGCATCAAGTATCAGGCTACAGAGTGACCATAGGTGTCCACTCACAAGCTAATAAATGACACAGGCCTGCTTCCAGCACTTGTGTGCCCTTTGCAGCAACCGTCCTCAGCAGATACCCATCTCACCTCTCATGTGACGGGGTGGGGGGTGGGGGCAGGGGAAGACTAGACCCAGAGGGGTCAAAGTCAATGTATGGGCAGGACTGTGTCCTGGGGCTATTTGCCTTGAGCTCTGACATTCTCTGTTTCGATAGCTTCTCAGACCTCCTGAGAATGAGAGCCCCACAGAACCAAGCCAGGGCAGACATGGGACAGACGATCCTTGCTAATGAAATGTACAACAGTGGAAGCCGAGAGACTTGGAGGACCCTGGGGGTGTGGGGTGCCAGTAGGGGTGTACTCTGCAGGATGCATTTCTGCAGGAGGAGAGAGGAAAGGGCTGGCCTCCAGCCCAAGGGCTGGGAAGTCGGGGACAGGACTGTTTGTCCTCTTACCAGGGCTATTGCCTGCCACTCCCTCTCCAGGGAGGACAGAGGACAGCCGGGCCTGCCAGGATGGCAGCTGAGCAATGGGCACAAGGCTCATTAACTCCGAGCCATGCCCTTGGCTTCTGAGTCCAGGCTCGGAGTGCAGGCTGGCACGCAGAGCCCCTTAATTGAATTAGGGGCACTTCCAAGTGAGCGAGAGCCGGAAGCCAAGCTGCTGTCCCCAGGCATGCCAGGGTACTGTGCCCCTGTGCTGATGAATGTGGGTCCTCTCTCCTGCCATCCTGTCCCAGGCACCACTGGGCAATCCCAGCTTTACAGTTCCCTCCCCCTACCCCCCAACTGGCACAATTATTAGGACCCTTGGCTCACCATTGAGTGATGAGGGCCAGGACCTCTGGTTCTGAGACAAGATCCCTTCATCCTTCGGGTGTCTTTGCTGCCTCAGAAGTTAAGGTCCAAGTTACAGCTGTGTGACCTTGGGCAAGTCCCTCTCCCACTTAAGCCTAGGGAATAATCTTGGCTCTTTTTGTTCCCCGGTGACAGATGGCATAAAGGAGTTAGGACTCAAGTGTCTGGTGCCAGCTTGCCTTTCCAGAGGACTATATCTCCCATTATTTTCACCCCAACTAGAGTCCCGAGGGCAAGCTTGAGGGACACCCAGTTAGAAGCTCTTTATCAGTCTCAGTAAGGGGCTTCTCCATCCCTTAAGACTGCCATCAGCCACCGTGGTGAGGGACAGTAAGCGAAGAGAGCCCTGGTGCCATCGGGAGCCAGCTTATTAACGAACCATTTGTAATGCAATAATTTGTACTTCTCAATTACCAGCGATGGCTTGATTTTACACGCATGCACTCATGCAAACATATTCAGAGTACACAGAACAGAAGCTCTGGGAAACTGGAGGCCAGACCACACAGGTAGGAACCTGCACATTCCCTAGTCCTGTAGGGACCCGATTCTGGCCAAAGCATGTAGTTCTGGGGTAAGGCCTGCCCACATGCCTTGTCCAAGGCTCACAGCAGGCTGCAGTTGGAGAGGAAGAGGTTATAATAACACTTGCTTCTCCCAGTTCCTGTTCCATTACTAACACTAGATGGGGGTGAGCTCTGCCAGAGCAGGCCTTCTCTCAGGCCCAAGGCTCCACGCACTGGCCCAGGCATTCTTTCAACCACAGGATGGGTGGCTCTCATTGGCCCCAAGTGGAATCCGGGCTAGAGTGTGCCCAGGGGACAGTGCATCTACTTGTACTCAGAGATCACCATACATGCCACCCAGCTGGACTGGAGGACAGCTGTGGTCCCAGTAACCATCATCGCCCCCACCCCATCCCACACAGGACCTAGAAGGTTCTTACCTCGGGGATGCGCACACTATAGGGCTGGTTGTGGAATGTGGGTGCGTTGTCGTTCACGTCTCCAACTTGGATATTCACCTTCCGTGTGATCACCTGGGGAGAGAAGTACAGGGCTCAACACTGGCACTCCCCTCTGGCCTCCTCCTCCCACCCATGCAGCCCAGGGACCTGCTAAGTCCAGGAACAGCCTTCCTAGGACTAGAGGGCCTTGCGGGACACTCACCCCTTGGTGATCACTGACGGAGAACTCCACTGTGAACTCAGACTTAGTCTAAAAGAAAAGAGAGGGAGAGAGAGAACAGCGTTAGAGAGGCCCTGGGTCCTGGCTCTGGATGTGGCTGCAGGGACTCCAGCACTGCCCAGGACCTCATCTGGGTCTGGCGTCCACAGGTGTCCCTAAAAGGCTGGCACTGCCCCTTGGCACTGGGGAAGCAAATGTGGACTCTGGATCCTTCCTGAAGACAGTTGAGTGACAAAGTCAAGAACCTTGGGTGCCACTCTTGGCTGGGCCTCCACGTGGCTGCGCGATGCTAAGTAAGCCACCAAACACTTCAGGGGCCATGCCCTGAGATGTGGGAGAGGATGTGGCCTGGGGATGCGTTCAAATGTCCCTTCATTTGCTAAGGATTGCCATGATCATTGCTCTAGAAGTTAGACTAGTCTGCCCCACAGGAGATGAGTCCACAAGAGATGACCACATGGTCACGTTCCTCTTGTTGATCCAATGCTACTCCTGGCTCGGAGAACCCTCATCCAACCCACTCCAGCCCCAGGTCTGACACAGGCCTGGAAGAGAGCTACCATGGAAACAGATGGTCCCAGCAGAGGCAGGATGGGGTCTTGGAAGAAGATTCCCCCGCCAAAGATGGTGAGCCACCCTCTTCCATTGGCTGCCCCTACTCCTCCAGAAAAGGGCTGAGATTAGGGAGTCACACGCCATACCTCTCTGTCCAGAGGCTGCCGGAGCCACACCACACCAGTGTCGGGCTCCACGGCAAAAAAGCGGGAGGCCTCCTCACCAGACACGCCAAACACCAAGGGGTCATTGTCCATGTCTCGGGCCAGCAACTGGGTCACAGAAGAACCTAGAGTGGTTGAACGAGAGAGGGGAGGACAACACAAAGGTCAGGCTCATTTCTTCCCGCCTTGCCCAAACAATGGGGCATCCTTCAGGGCACAGCCACCTCAAACGCTTCCAGGTCTTCCAGAGGCCAACAATCCCGACACCTCCTAAGCATCACTGGACTACAAACAAGGCTCTCCACTTCTGTCCTGGCCCACCTGTCACAGGGTGTACACAGCTGGAACACAGATCCCCCATTTGTCATGGTCTAGGTGTGAAATGGACAGTTGTGACCTCTCTGATTGTAATCTGGAGACCTTTCCCTGGTGGTTCAGATGAGGGCAGACCGCAGACCTCCACTACATCCATTCTTATGTCCCAAGTTGGGTGCGTAACTCAACCCTAGCCAATCAGAGTGTTTCTTCTCTCCCATCACGATGATTGGCTCAGGGGTAAGTATGTGACTCAGACTAGCCAACCAAAGTCAGCTCTGGGACTTGTGCTTTCATTCCACTGGGTTGTTGACTGGGCCAGTCTGGCACCTACAAGAATAGCATGCCTGAGGACGAGGCTGTCAAGGAAGCTAGCAGAGCTTGTGGACCTGGGATGTAGGTGTGTGACCACAGGGCCAGGTACTGGCTCAGTCCTCTGGAGGTCTTAGCTATGGGCACTGATGACCACACCCTTCCTTCCCTGATCTTTTGTTTTATTCCTACTTCTGTTGTGTCTGGATTTCCATCTTCTGCAAATATAAACATCTTTTCTACTTCATATTATTTTGCAAAATGTTCTGGTCTTCATCTGTGCATGGAGGCTAAGATGTGTCACCCCAAGACTCTTTCTGACAGGGTCTGGTTCCTGTCCTCAAGAAGAAGACCAGAAGGTAGGGGTCACCCTCATCAGGATGTAATGCTCTGGACATAGGCCATCCTAGGCATCAGGGTGGTGCCGTATAACCTAGCTCAGAAGGTTGATATAGAATATCTTGTCCTGGGGCTCCCTGGTTCCTGAGTGGCTTTCAAAGAGGAGGAGCCCATTGTCCCATTTAACCAAGATGAAGAGGATTCTGGCACAGGAGGATTCTTTCAAGTCCCCAAAGCTCCAGAATAGCTGGGATAGCTGGTCACCTTAGTCTCAGGAGGCCCTTAAGTCCCTAGGAGCTGGAGATGCAGTGTGGAGGCCTCTGAAGGGAAGATCTGGCATCGCCATCTCAGAGTCTTGGATTGGGCAGCTCCCTTTTTTAAGGGTTCAGTTGAACCTGCAAAATGGGACGGGCACTATCTGGTCTCCAAATACTGATGTTCGTATTTAGCTGAAGCCTCACAGAGCAAGGTAAGGGGAAAAAGGAGGGACTATGGGTCTGTGACTTGGGAGTTTCTTCAGGAAGCAGATAGCAGATCAGCTCTACCAACAGTGACCACCAACACTTGTGAGCCCTGAGCAGAGGCAGGCAGGGAGCTCCATACGCCATACTGTCTGCCTTGGAGCTTTTAAGGCACTAGCCAGTGACGCCATTATTTCCCACAGTCTTGTGGTTAGCAGAAAGCAGAGCTGCACTCCATAGCTCAGGCTGGAGATTCAGTTCTTCCACAGTAAGCAAAAATTCCACAGAAATGTTCCTGTCAGGCCCTAACCAGGATCCCAAAATGGGAAGGTTTTTTTTTCCCCATTCACTTAAATTTTCTCATTAAATCCTCCTATAACTTTGTCTGGTGGTCATTATTCTACCCATTTTATAGATGAGGACACTGAGATTTGGGGAAGGAACATAGCCTCTCCCATTGTCAGACAACATTTGTGGTGATGAAGGAGGTGAGAGATGAGAGAGAGCATGGAACAAGATCAGAATAGCTTGGAGACAACTTTCCCATCTCACAGAGGGAGGAGCCAGTTAGCAAATGCCTGGTTGAACAGTGGGTGATAGGAAGCACATGATCACGTCTCTGAATGCCTACATGCCTCGCTCAGTGCCTTTTTTGCCTAAGTCAGAAGGGTGGAGTGTGTTGAAGACACGGGTAAACCAAGCTGACCTTCCCAAAGATCAGATCTTGTCTGAGGGCCAATTGGGAGCCGAATGGACCATACAGTGTATCCTAAAAGATACACTCTAAAACTATGCAGACATTTCCAGCCTCAACTCCTAGTTTCCATGAATAGACATTACATACATCATATCTATATCTCTATAATGATGTAGATAGATAGATAGATAGATAGATAGATAGATCATACATACATACTCATATATACATACATGCACACACACATATTGTCATCTCTCTGTTATCAGATTTGGGAAGCAAAGAGCTGATTTCCAAGCCTTGGGCCAATTCCTCACAGGAGACAAGAGCCCCTCATTCTCCATAGTACAAAGATCTACACTGCAGCCCTCAGAAAACTGGCCTCACCTGCCAGCTCCATCCTGATCCAGGTAGAGGGCTCAGTGAGGCTAAGCTCTGGCTGGCCAAGGGGATTGTGGGAAGGCCACATCAGCCCTGCAGCCAAGGTCGTGTGACTGAACCTGATATCCCAAATGGCTTTCCCAGGCTTGACACTTGGGTCCTCCCAGGGAGGGGGGGCACTGGGCAGGATAGGGATGGGGCCATCAGCTGCTGTCACCCACCCTGTAATTTCCCAGACTTTTATCCATTTTCTCCTCAATTATGCGCTGCTCAAAATGCTCTTTTGTGGCTTCCTCACAGGCTCTTTCTAGCTCACGCCTTCTTGGTGTCCCAGGTAATTGCTAGTGGCCTTTTCTAAGCGCACTAATTAAAGGTGCTGATTTAATATTATATTTAAGACAAGACACCCCACAGTTTTCCAGCTGGGCACCTCCTCCCCCGCCCAGTGTTCTTGGCTGCACCATGCAAGTGGCCAGAGATGGCTCCTCTGGAAAACACGCAAGCTGCCCTACCAGCAATCTCTGGCCATATTGTCCCTGCAGAAATCAGGTCTGTCTGTGGGACTTGGCTCAAGCCCAGACCCCCAGGATCATCCCTTATAGGATTACCATCCCTGGCTGTGAGACCTTGTGGTACAAAGGTCCCACAGCTTTGGTCCCCACATTAAGATAACAGCATCATGGATATGGAATATTTGGTGTGATTTAAAACAAACAAACAAAAAAATCTGGTGGGCTTAGGATGCAGATCAGTGGACAGAGCACTTGTTTGCCTATATGCACAAGGCCTGGGGTTGTATCCACAGCACAGCACAGCACAAAGCAAATGTGGTGGTGCATGCCTATGAAGCACCTGGGACATGGGGAGAGGACAATTGGGGGTTCAAGGTCATCCTTGGCTACACATCAGATCTGAAGTCAGTCTGGGCTACACAAAACCCTGTCTCATCTATACACAAGCAAAATAACCACTTCACAAAATTCAGCATCTTCACAATCCAAAGTGTACAATCTGGTACCTTCTGAGTCATTCATGGTGCTGGGCAACCATCTTGCATCATCTGTGAAGAAAACTGTCCTCATCACACTTCTTGGTCTCTGGTTTCTGCACTTCCACTTGCATCTCTTGCCTGCCCTGGATGTTCACATCAACAGAACCACAGTCTGTGGCCTTGTGTGTGGCTTTCAGTCAGCATCATCTGTAAGGCTGGTCCATGCTGGTGTCTGTATTAGAGCTGATGTTCACATCAACAGAACCACAGTCTGTGGCCTTGTGTGTGGCTTTCACTTAGCACCATCTGTAAGACTGGTCCATGCTGGTGCCTGTATTACAGCCCTGCTCCTTTTGATGGCTGACTAATTTTCTCTTGTGTGGATCTAACACATCCTATTCATACGCTCCTCAGTCAGCAGAGGTTTGGGTTATTTCCCACTTAGGGCTATGAATGCTGCAGATCTAAACATCTCTGTATAAGATATTGTTTGGATTCTCATTTTAAATTGTTCTTCGTGTGTTTAGGAGTAGATTTGCTGGGTTATCAAGCCATTCTATATCTAACTTACTGAGGAATCATCAAGTGGGTTTGTACCATGCCTGTACCATTTTATTTTCCCACCAGTAGTGGATGAAGCTGGAGTTCTTGTTTGGTGGAAAGGTGTCCAGTGATTCATAGGTGCTGGGGCTTCTGAGGATGATGTGAAAGGGGCTGGGGATGTCCACAACAGCTGCAGCTGGTGCTGTGTCTCCCTCAGAGCCACACCCCCCACACACACCAGCCTAGTCTCCCATGGTCAGACTCCATGATTTTCACCAGAGTCAACCCATGCCATTCATGGGCCAGAAGGGCCTCGGAATCAATCCCTCTGGTGCTGGGACTCAGTGACTGGCTATGGGAAATGACAGATAAAGATGAGAGGTGGTGGACATGCATCCCAGTTCCCTTGGCTCTCAAAGGCACATCTCTGAGGCTTCGACACTGACATCTGTCACTTCTAGTGATGACAAGGTCCGTACTGTGGTTTGGATGTGTCCTCTAAAATGTATGTGTTTGCAGCTACCCCTCATTCATATTT
Organism: Onychomys torridus; assembly: GCF_903995425.1. Lineage (NCBI taxonomy): Eukaryota > Metazoa > Chordata > Mammalia > Rodentia > Cricetidae > Onychomys > Onychomys torridus. The sequence continues at coordinate 42,800,925 of NC_050460.1, forward strand.
GCTGGTATTTGGGGATGAGGTCTTCAGGAAGCCATCAGAACCAGATGAACTCAGGTCCTTGAAAAGGCATTAATGGCTTCACAAGGATGAGATCCCCGAGCTAACACTTTGTCTCTCTCACCATGTGATTTCCCCACCATGTTATGATGCAGGGTGAAGACCCTCACTGTATGTGGGCACCAAGCTCCTGAACTTCTAGCCTTCAGAAGGGTAAGCTAACTGACCCTCCCTTCTTTATAAGCTGGCCAGTCTGCGGTAATCTATTACAGCATCAGAAATTCCATCTGGCCCTACCTCATATCCTCACCCCTTTCCTACGGTTTCTGGGGTCTCCTCCCTAGTCAACCATCTGCTTTTAACTACTCATCACAAGGTCTGTTTCTGAGAAAACAACCTCAGAGACTGTGCATCTGAGCCATGGTGGGTATGTGCTACTGCTGGACCCTGCTAGACCAGCTGGCTGGTGGGGCGCAAAAAACACAAACCCCTAGACAGTGCCCCCACCCTCTCTTTAGGAGACTGATGTGCAGTCAGGTGTAGAAGTCCTGGTGTGGTTTATTGCAGGCCCATATTCAAATATTTAACAATGGGCGCAGTACAGGAATCTACCAATCAGAGCAGACGCTGGCCATAAACAATGGAGCTCTGAGTGCTGCCGGTAAGTCAGCCTGGTTTATGGCTCCCGCTTTAGATGCAGAGGGGGACCGCTCCAGGTCTGGCATGATTCAATGGCTCAGACTCAGGCCTCCTGGCTCAATCAGTGTAGCTAGAGGACTTTCTGCACTTGGCTTCCCATCCTACTGAGCCATCTCCAGCTTGTGCTGAGCCAGGCTGGGACTCTGACTAACCTCAGGGTGGAAGGACTTAAAGATTGAGTCCTCATGGCAAACCCACTTCCATAGCAGTTTTCATGATGGTCAAGAGGTGAAGCAGCCCACGGAGCCGTGGATGGATGGATGGATGGATGGATGGATGGATGGATGGATGGATGGGTGGGTGGGTGGGTGGGTGGGTGGGTGGATGGATGGATGGATGGATGGATGGATGGATGGATGGGTGGATGGATGGGTGGGTGGATGGATGGATGGATGGATGGATGGATGGATGGATGGATGGATAAGCAAAACACAGCCTAGGCAGCCAATGGATCATTGAGTTCTGAGAAGGAAGGAGGTGCTGACACCTGCTATAGCATGGATGAACCTTGAGATGCTGTGCTAAATGAAATAAGCTAGTCACACAGTGACAAATAGTGCACAAGCCTACTTCTCCCAAGTACCTCATGAAATAGAATGCCAGTGTTCAGAGGCTGGGAAGAACAGAGGAGGGCAATTTACTGTTTTACGGGCACAGCGTTGAGAGTTTCAAGACCGGGGTGTCCTGGAGACTACTGACAATCTACTGAACCATAGTCTTACACTGACGAGGGGATTCTATGTTGTGCGTATTTTAAATTTAAAATTTTTCTTCTGCTGCTTTCCTGTGTGTGTTTATGCGTATTTGCATGTATGAGGACACATGTGGGCAGGGGTGCACATGGGTGCCCTGTACGTTGGAAGCCTGTAGTTGATATCAGGATTCCTCCTTCATCCCTCCTCCACCTCATTGGAGGAGGCAGGGTCTGTCGATCAAACCCGGAGCTCTCAGATATGACTAGTCTTGCTTTGCTGAGGATGCAGTCTCGGCCTTCTGAGGCTAGAATTGCAAGAAGGCCGCCATGCCTACCTGGCATGGGGTTCCGGGGATCGGGACTCGGGACCTTATGCTTATGCAACAAATGCTTGAGCCAATGAGCCATCTATCTCCTCAGCTCACAAGATTTTAAAGGTAAATAAATAAATCAGACTATCCCAAGGTTCTAGTGATCTTCCCCAATAGGACAGACACCAATGGGTCAAACCTCTCTGCCCCACTGCCTTTGACTGCTCTTGAGTGGGCCAAGTTTATGGCCCTGCTTCAGCTGGGACCACTGCCACCTGAAGTCACCCAGGCCCAGACTCCACGTTCACCTCCCAGCAATTGTCAACCTCTCAGGGCCTACCTCAAATGTTCTGTCATCCAGTATTTCTACCCACAAGGATGCCAGGTCTCTCTGTCCTCACAGTGCCCCATCTCTGAGCATTCACCTGTCTTGTCGGCTGCCAATCTCAAAGACATTCATTCCCATCAGCTCTGGGGGAAGCAGCAAACCTGGCTGTCCCATTCCCTCCACCTGCCAAGCAACGGGATCCCCACATCACTCAACCGAATCTTGAGTCCTGCCACATTCAGGAAAGGAGAAGAGAGGAAGAGTCCCCCACAGAACCTTCAAGCCATGGAGAGAAGAGAGTGAGGACCGTCAGATACTGATTACTACACTAATGGGTAGGATAGCACAAGGCTAATCACACCTAATAAAGTCCAAATCAGCAGCACTTGACCTGGGATGCTGGAACTGATGCCTACATGGCTGGGAAGCTAGTCTCCTACATACTGGCCTTGGATTCTCTCCTAAGGGCTGTACAATCCTTCCTGTCAAGCCAAGTGTCCTGCTCTTGGGACAGTGTACCTCTCCTAGAGGTAGGGATTCCCTGAGCAGGCACCTAAGGGCTATTGGGAAGCACAGAGCTGGGGACATGTCCTCTACTGTGGCCTCAGCCCCTCAGCAAGCCAATTGCTTCTGCCTTCCAGGCAAGGGGGCGGACAATCACAGCTTCCTGAGCCCCTGCTGGGTCCCTGCTGATGGCCCAGATGACTGTTATTACTGTTATTGTTGTTATCTGCACCAGAAGGGAAGGGCTGCAGATCTCTGCCTGCCTGGTGAGGGGAGGGCCAGAAAGTCAAGTTGGTGGCAAGCTGCAAAAGCCTTTAAGGTTTTAGCTAAGGAAAAGGCTGCAACCCACACAGGGGCTATGCAATGAACACAGGGTGTGAATATATTCTGCCTTGTCAAAGCAATGTCCAGAAGCCTATCTGTGATTGTCCCCACAACATTCAAAGTAACTTTTCTCATCATGTTCAATGCTTTCCCAAACCATACAACCCTCTCCCACCCTCCGCCCCAGCCAATTACATTTTCATTGCACTGTGGGTCAGTCTGCCAGGCTACTTGCCAACCTTCATGAGCACACTGTGGCCCACATGCCCCACTACATGCCTCTGAGATCTCACACAGCTTCCATATACCTCAAGCCTCTCTGCCATCTGCCTCTCTGGCTCTGTGCTCCCAGATCCATTGCTCTCATCTCTGTGCAGCAAGCAACAGGTCCTCACCCTTGAATGTAGAGACCGATGCTCTAGGACAGGTTGGCATGGCCCCTTTAATCCCTCAGAACCCCCCCCTTCAACTACTGTAGCCCTAGAGGCCAGCGAGCTATTCCGACTGAGCCCTTTCCCATGCAGACATTACTAATCAACCACTATCTACTACAGTCAACTGCAGAACCCTTCCCAACACTGGGCTCCATGCACTCACTATAATCAACCTTAAAAGACATATGAAAGGCAATCCCCTGCAATCTGTGACATGCAATGCCTTTACGTCAGCTATTACCCATTGCCTCTCCCCATCCAGGGACCAAGGATCTAGCTATCTGCCCCTACCAGGGGAGTCAGAAAGGACAGAGTCAGGCTAGGAGTACAGAGGTCACTTCAGAAACGGGACTGATTATGGCGAAAGCACCCCCTTTTACCTCACAGAGGGAAGAGCAAGCTGGGAAGTTAATCTGAATGGTGCTGGGGTGAAGCTATGCAGCCACAATTCCAGAGCCATGGGTTATAGCGAGGGCCTTCTGAGAATAGGTGTGTACTTGTGCCACTAGTGACCAGAACAGCTGCACTAACACCCCCCCACACACACACACACACATACCCTACACACAGAAATAGGAACCCAGGCTATTCCCTGACCTGCCTTGGTCTCTGGTAAAGCCACAGCTGCTGCTCCCCATCTCCTGGGTCGGGACACCCCTCAGAGTCAGGTGGCCTTGCAGCTTGTAATCTCATTTGTCTCCCTCTGGGATCAGACAGCCTGTTAAGTGACTTCACGCATTTGTCTTAGCTCCCCCCACCCCCCACCTCCCAGCCACAGCCAGGCTCCTTCCTCTCTGCTCCCCTCTGGAATCCTGAACTTGGTTTGACCTCAGAGCCTTTATCTTATTCTAAGCCCTATCTCTACCCACCTGGGAAGCTGAGGCAGCCCAGCTTCCTCTGGGTGGCAATGGCACACACCCTGCAGTCCCCAGCAGAAATCCTCACCTGGGGGTGGAGGATGGGGGGTGGGGGGGGGGGGAGGGGGAGGGCGAGGAACCAGCCCTGTGTCAAGACACCCCCCCAAACCCCACCCACCCCCATACCTCCACTCCCAGAAGCAGCTCTTCTGAAACTGCCCGCACCAGTCAGAATGGACTCTTTGCTGTCTAAGGGAAGAAGGTGTGCACACACCCGGCATTGTACTCAAGAGTTGCTTACTTCTTTCTACCCAGAGCCCTCCATAAAAGAGTTACACCTGCTACACGGGTAAGAAAACCACGGTTGGGGGCGGGGCAACGTGATCTATCTTTAGGGGAGTGAGGGCTTGGACTCAGGACAAAAAGGCCCAGTTAATGTTTTGGGAGCAGGGCTGTCTCCAGGATTCCCTGCATTCAGACAGAGCCAGCAGGGGATGGAATTCATCTGGATGCTCTGGTTCCCTCTTGGCCCCTTGCTGGGAAAGGTGCTTACCTCTCTGAGCAGCTCCTCCTTCACCAATACCAGGGAGGACCTGGAGTCAGTGACCAAACCATAACAGTCCTTGGGGAGAACAGAACCCAAGCTTGGTATTGAGAGTCACCTGCCCAGAACAGCCCCAGGCAGAGGGTGAGGTGGGCTGCCTCACAGTTTAACAAGGAAAAGACTTTGAATGGAATACCTGACTCCAGATGGGGCTCTTGCCACCTGCCACACATTCCAGTTCTTGATGGGGCCCAAGAAACTCCCAAAGGAAACAGGGCTGGGAAGCTCAGTGACAAGACCACTGACACTCAGATTGGTCTCTAGGCTCCAATGTACTTTTTGCTATACCACATTATGGTCAGAGCCAGTTGACATGCCTACCCTATTTTGCTCTGTTGGCCACATCTCATGCCATGTCAACACAGGTACTTGACATTGGAAAACAGACCCCATGGGTGACCCTCCCCTCTACCAAAGGTACAACCCCTTGCTGCCAGGGGAACAGGGAAACGGGTTTCTCTTTTCTTTTTGTCCAGAACCAGCAGGTAGAGCATGAGATGATCATGAAGTAATGCTAGAATGTTCTGTCTGACCTTCTCAAGTCCTTGCAGTTCCAAGGCCCTCGGGAATGTGTGTAGGGGATGGGGGGATGGAGTCCTTTCTTAAGGCCAGAGAGCCAAGCAATAGTTACCAGATTTAATAACAATGATAAGAGTGGGCTATTTTTCCCCTTCTCCTGAAACTTTTCAATTCATTGAACTGTTCAATTAACTTTACAAAAGGAAATGTGGAAAAATGATGGCAAATTGAACTTGACATTATCATTAAAATAAACAGAGCACTGCGGGGCCCCGTTAAAGGCTGGCAAAGACAGTCTAAACACTGGTGGCAGGTTCAAGCTGGCTCTTTCCTGCTCAGAGGCCACCCTGCTGATGCCCTGCTACCAGGAGCTCAGGAGAGAGTCCCCACTCACAGTTCCTACACTTAGGATCAAGGCTGGCCATGGGACCCTCACTGATACCCCTAAATGTGACCATAAGAGAGGGTGTCCAGGGCTAGGTAGATTCTGGGGCCCCACCCTCCAAGCACGGGGTCAAACCTGAGTCTATGATGAAGGCCAGCCTATCAGTCAGCAGTTGGTTCCAGACTCACTGTCATATCAAAACCACCTAGAGTCAAATAATGCCTATGTATGTCCCACAGCTTTAAGGGTAGATTCATAGTCTGGGGCAAGGAGTCAGATTCCCAGGAAGCACTTCCACTGAGGAGCTGTGCTGGGGGCCACAGCCTTAAATGGCATTTTCATTTTTCCCACAGGGAGGCCAGACACCTCTATACTCTCAACCTTGTAGGTAGGTCTCTAGCCATAGTAGGGCACCCAGACCAATCCACAGGCATGGCAAAAATATATACGTGATATGTGTCTGTGTGCATGTGGGCATGTGTGTTTGTGTGTGTAACGTGATCTTTATTGTGTCCAAACTTTTCCAAATCACCTGGTTTAAGGCAGCAAATCTTGACCTGATTCTATTTTTGCGTTACCTGGGGAGTGTTTGCAAGTGAGGTAACCCAGGCCCTACCTGCCAATGGACTGGTACATTAACCCCTGGGTGACTCCCTCAGGGTAACACAAAGGCTTTCAATGTGCCATGGGCCTCAGACTCACAGGAGCATGTTTTTAGAGCAGACTAGTGGTTTTTGTAGAGCTTCTGGATGCATCTCTAACTAACTCCCAGGTGGTACTAAGGCTGCTGCTGGTCCTGGGCCATGACTCTAAGAACCCCTGTAGCCCAGGCTGAAGGCTGAGTTGTTTCAACTCCTTCTTGGAGGCAATTTGGTTCTTGGAAATGTATACCTTACAATATGGCTTCCCAGACCTGTGCTCTTCAGCCCCAGCTTCTCATCAACTCCCCACAGCAGAAGAGACAAGATGTGTACATCCAGATGCAGGTAAGACACCTCCCCCAACCCCTCCCCTGCTGGAGAACCAGAGGAAGGCCCCCCAGAAATCACCTCGTTTCAGAGGAGACTCGTAATTACCCACGATGATCACAGAACCATTCATTCTGCCCTAAAATTAATACATCACGTTGAGAATGATCTCGCACTAATTTATCACAAGATTTATGAAACTTGCACTTTTTCTAATGAGATTTATGCAAATGCCGCTCTTGCCGCTGTTTGTGTTTTTAAAAGTTTTGACAGGGAAGAGAAGGTCCAGTGCAGTTGGAGGTGGTCTTGCCCTGACTCAAGGGCTCTGACGTGGGGGTGGGGGCTCCACAGCCACTGGTGTCCTTTGAGACGACCTCAGAAGACAGGATTTCTTGTCCACGTAAACCTTGAGAAAGCTGTATCTTCTCCAGCCCCCACCCCTTAATGTTGAGTATTACTGTAATAGTGGTTCTACGAAGTCCTGCAGGGAAGACCCTGGGGCCATCCCCAGTCCTTCCACAACCCCGGCATACCCTTTATCCTCCTGTGCTTGGGTCCCCATCCTTGATCAGTTCCTTTGCTGCTCAGGTGAGGATCTTTACAGGTGGGAAGCTGAGTCTCTCACCCAATCGGGGGCCTTTGGGGTGCCCAGACTGACAAAGACCTACAGCTCTGATCATCCCCAGGTGATGGAGGGGCCCATGTAGCAAAGCAGGCACCCAGGACACAGGAGGGAAGGTGGCACTCCCTCTCGGGTACTGTCCCTGTGCATGCAGGAGTTTGGCATGTTATAGGAGTTGATATGCCCTGGGATCCTCACTTACCTCACCCTAGTCCTGACTTCACCATATTTATTAAGCATCTACCATATGCCAAGCACTCTGTTAAGCACTATGCACAAACCACCTCGTCTAGTACTTAACCCCAAACATGAGACGGACATACTCCCACAAGCAGAGAAAGAAGACAGATTTAGCAACTCGCCCAAGATCACACAGCTAGGAAGAGGTGGAGTCAGGATTCAAACCGAGGCTGAGCTGATCCTGAAGACAATGTTCTTATCCAGTCTGAGCCCAAATGACTGTGCAGTTATCCAAAACATAGGTTAAAGCAGGGCAGTAAAGCTAAGTGTGGATAGTGGGACATGCTCAGAATTGTGAACTCAAGGTTAACCTGTACTATATAGTGAGCCCCTGCCTTGACAAAAACAGAGTGAGGGGTATAACTAGTTATAGAGCACTAGCTGAGCATGTGCCAGGTTCTGCATTCAATTCCTGGCACCATAATAAGTAAACCAACAAACAGATAAATTTAAAAAAGGCATGCATGTAGGATATGATCTTCAAAGGCCTCTGAATGGCTAAAAGTCCTACAACCAAATGCATACATGACATTCCAAGTTCATGCAAAGGAAATGTCTGGTCAGGCCCTTACTCAGGGACAATGTGTTTGCATTTGCATGCTGACGAAGTTGGTTCTTAGATGTTTTCTTAGTTACTCCAAGACATAACACAGACAATAAAGGAGCAAATGAATCTGTGCTCTGATCCCCACAAAAGGGAAAAAAAATCAAACATTCTCTGAAAAGTAAGAACTTACCCCATTTTGTCCCTTCCCTCAGTCCTGTCAGGGACAGAGTATCACTAGAGGATGCTGCTCAGGGTGATGTGTTCAATGATGTGCCCAGGAAGGGCTGAAGGATGAGTCACCCCAACGTGAGAAGGCAGGTACATATATAATAGATCTTATGAATATTCCATGCAAGTCATTATAATTAAAAAAAGATTTCGTGCTTAAAGGAATGCTTCCAAAAGTGTATTTCACGAATCATTAATTCCCTGGGAGGCTCACGGGTACTCCATGAGAAAAAAAAAAAATGTTCCTTGGTCAAAAAGATGTAGAGAACATTGCATTAGAAAAATAACCTGGGGCCAGTGAGATAGCTCAGGAAGGCTTGCTGCCAAGCCTGGCGACCCAAGTTTGATCCCCAGGATCCACACAGTGGAAGGAGAGAACCAATTCTTAAAGGCTGTCCCCTGACCTCCATGTAAGCACCATAGCATTGTGTGCTCCCCATCCCGTAAATAAACATTGTAAAGGATTTTAATGAAAAATAATCTAAATAGGATTCTTCCCTGCAGGACTTCGTAGAACCACTATTACGCTAGTACTCAATGTTAAGGGGTGGGGGCTGGAGAAGAAAGAAAGTGGATAAGAAAGCCTTGTGGTTTAAGAAAGATGACCTGGGAAAACATTGGGCCAGAAGCTTCCCTGACTATATGACTTCAGGCACATCTTTTCTTAGAATGAATGCATCAGGGGCAGAGCTGAATTAGACAAAGGAGTGGTTGGACAAAGGAGTTGAAGGATTGATGGATGGGTGGATGAATGAGTGAATGGGTAGATGGATGGGTGTAAGAGTGGTTGGATGCATGGAGGAAAGGGTAGATGGATGGATTCATGGATGGGTGGGTGGGGGTTGGTGGGTGGATGGATAGGCAGATGTACAGATGAGTAGAAGAATGGATGGATGGGAATGGGTGGGCAAATGGGTAGATGGGTGAATGAGTGATAGGTGAATAGGTGGATAGGTGGGTGAATGGGTAGATGGTGAATGAGTGGGTGGATGGGTAGATAAATATCAGATAGATGTGTGTGGGGGTGGGTGGATAAGGAAGTGAACATATGAGTAAAGGAAGAAATGCACCTCTCTTCTCATCCCAGGAGCACATCAGAACCTCTACCATGGAGGGACAGTGAATGGAGACTCAGTGACCATTCCCAAGACGTCTCCCTACCAGGTGACCACTCCCTGTCATGACTTGGAAACCTGGGCCCTCTAGCTAGGTGGCAGGTGAGGGCAGGCTGGAGATGCTGTCTTACTCAAGCCAAACCCTGAGCGTCTAGAACCAGATCACATAAGTCTGTGCTTGAGGCCCAAGCACAGCCCTGGCCATCAATCCCAGGTCTCCCAAGCCTCCAGATCCCTACACCAAGCAGCCTCTCCAATAGCCATACTATCTCAACAGAGGAAGAGACCGCACTTGAGTATAATTGGGCCTAGATTCCACTCCTGGCCTGTCTGCAGCTCACACAAGGTGTACCATGCCACTGGCCTTGTTCCTATCTTGGAAGCTACAATAGAAAATGCCAGAGTAACAGACATAATGCTCCAGTAACTAAGAGGGATCTTCTCTTATGTATGTTTGAATGAATCCATGCGTGCATGTATGAAGGGTACGCTTGCCTAGGCAGGCACATGTTAGGGTCAGAGGTTGAAACCAGGATTTCTTTTCAATCACTCCCCTGCCTTAGACAGAGTCCAGAGCTTGTCATTTTAGTAGACTGCCTTGCCAGGAACAAGATCTCTGCTCCCCAGAGTTGGGGTTACAGATACATGTTACCATGCCCAGCTTGGGTTCTGGGAATCCAAATTTAGGTCTTCCTGCTTGCATAGCAAGGATTTTTACCCCAGAGGAGCTTCTTAGTAGCTATGACAAGCTCTATGGACCCTTCTACAGCAAAGCTTTAACCCTGTGTATCCCACCTGACTCCCAGAAACCTGAGGGCAAGTACTGTGACCCCTGTTCTCTTCTGTATCCCCAGAGATTTGAGCAATGCTTAGCACAGACCAGTCAAGGGGCCAATGTACCCCCAACCCATCAAAGGATGAATGAACACATGAATACAGTGATGGATTATCAAATAATCACAAGATGATAGGACTCAGGGGACTACAGGGCTGTAGTTCTGTAATCTAAAAGCCATCTATCCCCAGCCCCTCTTGGGCACATCTCAAGAAATAGCCTCATGGGGCACTGGGAGGGGCTAAGGGAGAAAGCAGGAACCAGCTTTCCTGGCACCTCAGCCGCCTGGTGTCTGGCTCACTGGCCATTCCTGAATTATGTATACTTGGTTTTCAGGCTGAGGACAATTTCTGAAACCCTTTCCCATTGGAGTTCATCTTCATCCTTCCAGCCCCATGCAGATCTGGGAACTCCAAGGCCCCACACCGAGGAATAACTGTGCATATGGTTGGACAGGAGACTGAGACAGGGAAGCGGAGGACTGAGGTCTCTTTGCCACTGAACACAGAACTTCTTAGAGATGGCCCTTCACCTTGGCATCCATACGCATCCCCACGGGGTTCAGTACCCTGGTTCTCTCACCATGGTGCCTCATTGCTCTGAAACCAGAATTCCACAATAGGGTTAGTTCTAACCATGGGGCTCTGGGCTTGCTGTGGCCCCACTCTTGGAAGGTCTTCCCTCTTCCATCATCTCCTGAAGCCTGTGGCTGCCTCAAGAGGCTGCCTCAAAGCCCTTTGTCCTCCCCTGCAGGCAGCATGGAGCATTATTGCTCACAGTGACACACACACACCCAACCCATAAGGGTAGGTTCTTGGGAAAACAATCTTCCTTTACCTGTTAGGTGTATGCAGGAAGCATTGGCTACTTGGACACCCTCCTGCCATGTGACATCCTTGAACACTTGATCCCGTGTGACTCTCTTGGACACTGATCCTGACATGTGACACCCTTTTCCATGTTATGATGCAGAGAGAAGACCCTGCTAGAGGTGGATGCTCCATCTTAAACTCCCTACCCTCCTGAATGGTGAGAATAAACTTCTGTGCTTTATAAACAACCCAGTCTCAGGCAGGCTATTGTAGCAACACAAGCCAGACCAAGATGGGGAGTGACCTTGCATCTGACACCTTGCTTCTTAGTCCTTCATTTTCCTCCTCTGTAAAAAAAAAAAAAAAAAAAAGTGGTGGATGGGCTGCTGTGAGGATCATGAATAAAGCATTTGAAGAGCATCTAGCACATAAGTCTGCATTCAACAAGTGTTGATTATTAATATCATCTTCAAAGTAAACCATAAGGATTTCGCTGCAGCTTTTCTGAATATGGACTCTTCCCAATGAGCCCATATCATGTGACTTTGATGCCTGAGCAGTCGATCAGATAGCTTTGGGAGTCACTTGGCCTCTCTGGGCCTCTGTGATATGATGAGATGCCATTTACCAGCTCGTCTGCCTGTCATTCTCTCCCTGCTTGGTCATTCATTCCTCAATGAACCTGAATGAATGAAGGATCTGCCAGGTGGCTTCAGTGTGTGGGTCAGGCAGAAAAGGCAACAGGGAGACTCAATGAAAGTACTAAATAGGAGAGGCAGGAGAGATGGCTCAGGGCTTAAGAGACCTTGCTGCTCCTGCAGAGGACCCAGGTTCAGTTTCCAGCACCCTCATGGTGGTTCATAGCCAACTGTAACTCCAGTTCCAGGAACCCACTGCCCCCTTCTGGACTCCTCAGGAACTGCATGCACATGGTACACAGGCATTCATGCAGGCACACTCATAAACATAAAATAAGAATAAATACTCTTTCAAAGTTCTGATGGAGTTGGGGAGGGGGATTCCCTGTTCTCAAACGGACCACCACTTAAATGGTCTTGAGTTCTGATCTGGTACTGCCTGTGATGGAGGCACCTGAATCAAGCCCAAAGCTCAAAACAATCAAGTAAGATATTTCATTGAGATAAATTGAATTGATAAGAAAAATGTCCCTTGTCCTGCTACCAAATACCTGACAGGAACCTACTTAAGGGAGGAGCAGTTTAAGAAGGGACACAGTCCATCACGAGGAGAAGGCGTGGAGGCAGGAACGTGAGGCAGTTGGTCACCTTGTGTCCACAGTCAGGAAACAGAGCATGAGCAGAAAGTAGGGCCAGGCTACAGAGCATCATTCAAGGCCTGCCCCTAGTGACCCCTTCCTCCAGCCAGGGTCCATCTCCTAAAAGCTTCCAAAACAGTGCCACCAGCGGGGGGGGGGGGCAAGTGTTCACACATATGCCCCCGTGGAGGGCATTTCCCATTCAAACCACAGCAACACTTGGGCCAAATACTATGTGGAGGGAAGATGTATAGAGAGGATGGGCCATTTCCTGTACTGACTACCCTGAGCAGATGTATTTCACAAAGCCTCTTGGCTGATGCATAAGTGATCAGAAAGAGCATTCAGAAGCAAAGGAGGAGAACGTAGGCTGTTTTCACATGAGATGGGAAGGAGAGGGGAAAGAGGCTGACACAGACCAAGGGAGCAATTCTACCCAGGTCTTGCTTGGTGAACCAGTGGGTTTCCTGTCGTTATGCACAGGAATGTGGGTATAGGGCTGTTTACTGAGCATGGGAAACTTAATGGCAGTTACTCCACTGAAGCAATTTTTAATCTAGCTCTCACCAGGGCCAACCAGGATAACTGAGGTAGCAAAACATTCGCACCAGAGACCAATGAAGACCATGTTATTATGGAACCATGCTGAACTCCAGGACCCAGAAGGTTGTTGCCATTTTGGAAGAACAGCCATGGTTACCTACAAGAGATCTTCACAAGACCAGGCCCACTCACATCCACAAGGCAAGTGTGCATGAGGCCCTTCCCCTTCCCAAGGATGTACAAGTGATTAAAAATTGCTTGGGGGAGGTATTCTTCAGTGGAGTAGCTGCCAGTAAGTTCCCCATGCTCAGTAAACAGCCCTGTAACCCACATTCCTGTGAGTAACCACAGGAAACTCACTGGTTCACCAAGCAAGACCTGGGTAGAATTGCTCCCTTGGTCAGTCACTGGTCTCTAACTGGATGCTTCCTTTGAAATGTGATCCTAAGTAGTCTTATCAATGAAAATCAAGAGTCAAATATCGGAGTAATGACCTGAAAGATCAGAGAAGCAGAGCAGCAACCACTATAGACTTCTTACCTCTACAAATCCTCAGACCAAAAAGGGCAGCTAGCTCAGTCAGTAGAGCATGAGACTCTTAATCTTAGGGTCATGGGTTCGAGCCCCACATTGGGCACCAGATGAAATGTGATCCTAATTAGTCTCTATGAATCCTCAGATGGAAAGGGGGCTGAGGTCCTGTCTCCACCTGCCTTATATTCCTGTTTCCACCTCCTGATTGTTCTGGGATTAAAAGCGTGAGCCTCCCAAGTACTGAGATCAAAGGCACAAGCCTCTCAAGTGCTGGGATAAAAGGCATAAGTTTCCCAAATGCTGGGATTAAAGATGTAAGCCACCACCATCTGGCTTCTATGATTAACTAGTGGCTAGCTCCAAACTCTGATCTCCAGGCAAGCTTTATTTGTCAGAACACAAACAAAATATCACACAACATTCCTTAGGTCTTGCTTCCTAAGAACTGCTGCATGTAGTTTCAAGTGTATCTTTCTGGAGATGTGTTTATGTTATTCATAGATAAGTGAACATGAAAATGTGTGCATCTGCATACATGCACTGTGTACATATCCTATACACTGTGTTTCTATGAGCGGCATGGTGGTCTAGTGTCCTCTGCTTGACTGTCTCTGACTGCAGGTCTTAGAGATGCAAGACATGGTATATGAACCAGGGCCGGGAGGACCATCCTGGGCAGGGGGACAGCTGTTCTAGGTCCATCTTGAGGAGATGAGGGGGGACTAGTTCTGCTAACAGGAAGGGTACACATCACAATTCTCACTGAAGTTCACTCCTCCTCACTAGCCACAGTCTGTACTCAATGAGTGGTTGGAAGGACAGAAGACCTGACTCCCTGATTTTCTCCACCCCAGACCTCCCCAGAGGACCAGCTGACAGCCTTGTTGCATGGCTCCATTCCTGCCTCTGCCCAGTCTTGCTGCCCTTGCTCTGGTACACCCCACACCTCTTAATCCTCATCTCGGGGCATCCTTCTAAACAGTCTGGGCTAAGATGTGGTCCAAGGCTGGAGTGGATATAACAGGTCACTGTTGACCTGTATTCCTGATCACTATGGATGGAGACTGTGTCATGAGCTTATTTTGGGGTACAAAATGAAGACTGTGGCACAGGCTCCACTCTGCTGAGGGCTGGAACAAACTGCCTGAGGAAACCTTTAGATCGAGCAGATCACTGTAAAGCACGCTGCCTGCACTGGAGCCTCTGTCCTTTGGCATCACACATGCTCCTTCCTGCTTGGTGCTCACTTGACCAGTGCTGTGAAAACACTGCACTCACCCCTCTGCCCATCTTTTCTCTCTGAACTCCAGGCCCCTCCTCCAGGAAGCCTCCCATGATAATCACAGCCTCTTCCATTTCCCTCTCCTCTATACTCTAAGAAGCACTGGGTCTCCACCACACGAAATGCTCATCTAGTGATTCCTGCCAAAATGTCTCTTGAGGAGGGGGACATGGACCTCTCCTGACAAAGCCCCAAAGAAGCAACCCCAAAGGTGATGCTAATTCAAAACCTTATGTTTATTTAATAGTCCATTTATTCATTCATTCAAGGTGTTTTCACTGAGAATCTAATAGGACAGGACAGGCGTGACTGGTCTTTGATGAGCTCAGAGTTGTTTTGAAAATCAATGCAAACTCTGAATTATATTCTATAGTATAGTTATATTGACTTTAAAATAGTTTTTCCATCTCACTATCAAATAACATTTATCCCTAGGAACATGAACCAGGCTTAACTGCAGCTTCATGCGTGCCAGTTTGGTCCAAGAACCTCAGCATAAGACACAAAAATGGCACGTCCTGTTGGCCAAAGAGTTCCCAGGCCTGACCCTGCCCAGCAGCCACACCACACTCTGATACTCTGCATTTGATTAGACAGTGTAGGAGCTTTTAGGCAAGGAAAGACTACTTCCTAGCCTCAGGAGATAGATGGGCTGTGGACAAGCCTTCTAGCATATCACAGCCAATGGGGTGGCAGGAGAGGCTGCTGGGGGGCAGGAAGCAAGGTTTATTTGGATTAAAGGTTCTGCTGCCACCCACCCATGCCCCCCAAAAAACTCCTCCATTGTTCACAGCAGCTGCCTGCAATGTGGCAGATGAGGTCAGAAGGTCAAAGGTTGACACAGGAAGGACCTGGGAAAAGACCAATCCTGGGTCTTTGACAGTCATTCTCTCAGGGTTTCTATTGCTATCTATGATAAAACACAATAACCAAAAGCAAGTTGAGGAGGAAGGGGTTCTGTAGTGGGTAGCCATCCCAGCAATGGCCTGGAAGTTCCAACCCCCATTGAGGCTTCGGTAATGGTCACGCCCACAAGGCAGGGCTGAGGGAGGAAGTTGAAGACCCAGGATGAAGAGGAGAAGCTTCTCTTGGTTCTGGGACCCTGGACGCTGGAGGTAGACCGAGCAGAGTTCTCCAGAGAACACCGCCAGACTGTGCCATACCTTTGCTAGACCCTACAACCTATCCCTTCATTTTTAAGTTACCCCACATAATAAACCTCCCTTTTAACTATGTGGAGAGGCCTTAATAATTTCACCAATAGGGTTCATTTTAAATTAATGCTTGTAGTCTTTCGTCCAGGACCTAAGGCAGGAATCTGGAGAGAAGAACTGAAGCAGAAGCCACCATGGAGAGGAGTGTTGCTCATAGGCTTGCTCCCTGTGACATATTAAAGCTGCTTTCCTATAAACTTAGGACCCCTTCCTGAGGAGGGCACCGCCCACATCTACCATCAGTCAAGAAAATGTCCCACAGACTTGTCCTACAGGCCAATCCGGTAGAGGCATTTTCGCAACTGAGGTTCCAAATGGCCCTAGCTTGTGTCAGGTTGACATAAAATGAGTCAGTACCATTGTTTATCCAGTAGACCAACCAACCAATTCCAGCAGTTGCCAACCCACAGACCTCTCCCGGTGAAAATACAAAATCCTGATTTGCACCCAAGTACACATCTGGCTCAGCCCTTGGGGGTGTGTGCAAGGACTTGGGTATGGGAGGCTCCCATTTTACGGATGGGGAGTCTGTCCATGCACAAGAAGTCAACTCTATTCTTGATAAGGCCAACAGCTGGGGACAGGAGGGACTATCCTCAGCAGGATAAAATGCATAAAGCAGAGACTGTGGTGAGAGCTCCTGGGAAAAACCTCAGACATGCGCCTTGTAAGATCAGAATCAAGGCAAGATTGCCACCACAGCCCATGTTGATATGTGATACAAGGAGTCATCACCAGGTGTCCCCACGGGCATCAGCAGGACATGGCAGCTGGCTATGTTTGTGTGTGTGTGTATGTTCCAACCAAGCAATTTTTTTGAGCTGAGCATCGAACCCAGGGCCTTGAGCTTGCTAGGCAAGCGCTCTACCACTGAACTAAATCCCCAACCCCAATTTTTTTGTTTTGCATGGTCCCAGAATTAGAACTTGACCATAGCTCCTCACATGTAGGTACACTTGGCTGACTGTTCTCCAGAAGGAGTTGCGGACAGAGGGCCTACTGTGACCACTTGAGTTCCCCAGAGGGCCAAGGGATCTGGCCAGCACCCCACTGTCTTGCCTCACCCTGGCCAGACCCTCTGCACCCAGAGGAGATGATCTTTTGAGGCTGCAATCTCACCCCTCCCAGCTTCCTGCTCACTGCCCCTTCCTCCTGCTCCCCTGAGTGCTGGGAGAGGAGAAGCGAAGACACTTGGCAGGTGTCTTGCAAGCACCCCAGTCCTGTCTGCTTATCTGTGTCCCTGCCACCTCGCCACGGCAAATTGCTTGTTGATAAATGAGGCTATTTAAGAGCGAGTGATGCCGGCATTACAGTTATTAATGAGGACGACGTGGAGAGACGTTCAAGAGCGACCCGACTGTTCCTGCATCCTCCCACCTGTGAGTAATGGAGCCATGGAGCCTTGGGTCCTTGCCCCCCTCCCCAGGAGCATACTTTGGGACACTGTGGCCCCAGGTGTAAGGACAAGGGGAGGGTCCCTGAACTGGATTTTACAGGATCACTCTGGCTGGAGGACAAGGGCCAGCACCTTGTTCTGGGAGCTGAGACAATGGGGAGGAAGAATGTGTGTGCAAGGGCGTAAGAGGGAGGGGGGGATGTGACTGCATGTGTTACCAGTGGGGGGACCGCAAACACAAGCAAGGTGCATGTATGTACCGACCAAACCATTTTTGCTTCACGTGGTCCCAGAATTAGAACTTGACGGTACTTCCCTCACATGTAGGATGGATGTGAAACATGTATAGAGAAGATAAAATTAACCAATCCACAGAAAAGGCTAAAGCCGGGAAGTAGCCAGAGGATGGAGAAGGTTCTGGAATGGGTGGGCATCTCTCCTTTTCCATCACGGTAGTTATGAAGGTCAACCCCCCCCCCTAGGCATGAGGGCTGGGGAGATGGTGCCAGATGGATGAATAGGAGTGTGACTTGCCTGTTTAAGTGAAGGATGCTGGAAACAGAGCAAGAGAGACTATCAAAGAGAGACCTGGGGTGAGAGGTTGAGATCCAGCTGGTGCGCTCCATAACAGCTACCACAAATGGTAGATAAATAGCTACTGCCAGGCAGACACCCCAACTCCATGTCCCAGCCTGCTCCCCTGGGAACAGAGTGTCTGTGGCAGCTGATCAGGTCCTGCTGGAAGGTTGAGTCAAAGTGTCACCTGTATTGGCTCTAAGAATAACTTCAGCATCTGAGGAGCATTGAGTCCTGAGGCTACCCTAGAATGGAGGGAGGGCTCCAGAATGCTACAATCTGAGGGTAACTATTATGGAGTAGTTTTGGAATACCAGGCCCTGTTCCAGTCAGTACCAGAACAGGTATATAGTCCTATGAGTGCAGTTGAAGATACCTTCTACTTGATATCCTGTGTACTGAGCCCCAGGGGATCAATTCCTGCTTGAGATATGTTCCTGGTGGGAACACTGTCTCTGTAGATGAATGACACACTTTCTGTTGCCTGGAAACACTTCCATGTGCCTCTCTTTGGATTTAACTGACACAAGACTTGGGGCCACATGTAATGCCCAAAGGTTGTGATCTGCTCAGCTCGGGCACCTGCTACTACCTAACGCCTCTACTTCCTCCACACACACATGGTATTTTACCTTCTCCTGATACCACTCATGCTTCAGTCCCTTTGGAGGAAAGACCTGAAATAAACAAGGAGCCCAGCACCCTTCACTCCTCCACTGCGAGCCATCCTGCCTCTGTGTGGTCCCCAGCATTGGGACTATCCGTGTCCCTCTAGGAAGAGGAGCCTCTCCCAGCCTGGGGATCCCATTCCTCATCATTGGTTCTTCTCTATGGTCCAGGGCACAGGTTTCTCAAAGCCAGACACTTTTAGCATGAGCACAACCTGTGGCAGTAAGAAGAGAGTATTAATAGGCTATCTTTAGGGTAGCTGTCTGGACAGACGGGGAGGGGTAAAGCTGCAAGGGATCCTGGAATTGAAGTCCTTCCTGCAAAGGATTCTATGAAAGAGAATTGACACTGGAAGAAACAGAAAAGTACAGAGAGAGAGGGGAGGGAGGGGCCGGGAAAGAAAGGAGGAAAGGAATTCCAGAGCAGGGAGAGAAGAAGGGATTAAAAAGATGAGAGGAGCCTGGTGGAGGTGGTACATGCCTTTAGTCCCAGCACTCAGGAGGCAGAGCCTGGTGGATCTCTGAGTTCAAGGCCAGCCTGGTCTACAGAGCAAGATCCAGGACAGGCACCAAAACTACACAGAGAAACCCTGTCTCAAAAAAAGTTGGGAGAAAGGCTTGGGCAGGGGGCTCTTGTGCCTGGAAATTCATCAGCTGCTAGTGTGGCACCCTTAGAATCGGGATGCCAGGATGTGGCCTGGTCCCTTTCAAAGGCTCCTGCCCAGCTCTAGTTCCTCTGTGGAGGGAAGGCAGGAAGGGAGCCCCACCCGCACAGCCCCTAACATGGCCCCTACGGTGCACTTCTGGACATTTCTCAGCACAGGCCTATACTAGCCAGGAAGCCCTGCAGGCCACTGCCGGAGGCTGGTGCGAGCTTTATATCTCATGCAGTCTAAGGTCCACAGGCAATGCTAGGATCTGGCTGCTCCATCGGCCCATCACATCCTGCCAGGCTCAGTCCAGGCAGTAGGAGAGAGGTCCTGTGTCTGATGCTCAGGGTGATGCTATGGAGTAGAGACTTACCCAAGTGTCTTTCCCCAGTAACTTCTTCCAGCCTTCTACCCCAGCCTTAAACCTTCCTCCTGCCCTGTTGTTTAACCCAGGTTAGTGGTGACCAGATCACTTGTTGAGGCACCACAGTGAGAAGAGATAACAGCTCAGGGCCTGGCTTAGGCCATGGGGCCCCAGTTACCTTGGTTTAATCTAATCCAAACCCCCAAAAAGAGCCACCATGCAATGTTCTCTTGAGTCTTGACCCCTTCCTTGGAGTCATAGAATATCTGTCCCACAAATAGACTCTCCTTCTCTTCAGCTCTGATTCTAAAGCTGTTGGTATGGACACTGGGTTGTCTGCTACCAACTGCATCAAATAAGAAACCAGTAAACCTCACCCCTCTGCTGGTGTTCTGCAGCCTCTAGAGCCATACTGTATGTTTCCTGAGACATCCTCAGGCTAGGGGTGGATCTATGTTACTCAGGAGAGGCCATTGCATCTACATGCATAGGCAAGCTCTGGCTCCAGCAGAGAAAATGGGGCTGACTCGGGACCACAGCTGGAGAATGAGAGAGATTGGGGTGGACTCCCTGGCATGGTCTGAGATCCCTCTCTGTCAACATCAACCCCAGGCCAAAGTTCCCAAGCTGCCCACCTGTGGATTTTCATAAAGCCCACTTGGATGTCCCCAAAGCAGATCCACGGTCTGAAGACATC
Source organism: Onychomys torridus (assembly GCF_903995425.1). Taxonomy (NCBI): domain Eukaryota; kingdom Metazoa; phylum Chordata; class Mammalia; order Rodentia; family Cricetidae; genus Onychomys; species Onychomys torridus. Next base: position 42,821,148 of record NC_050460.1, read on the forward strand.
CTTCCCTGACCAGGTCCCAAAGCCAGAGGCTGGGCACCATCCTTGATTCTCTCATCCCATGTGTCACTCTAGCAGCAACCTATCAACCAGTGCTGTCAGGTATGATGAAGCACACCCTCATCCAGGCCTTGTCCCCAACAGCAGGCCTTAGGAGCACCCTGGGCCTGGCCTTCTTTGCAAGGCATCTGGTTGATCTGGTCTTGCTTCAATACACCCTGTGTCTTGTTTGCCACTGTTTACCCAGAACCTGCCCTCATACATGGTGAGATTACCCACTGTAAACAAAAAACCCCGTCTATGTCTTTTTCTTTTTCCCAACACTTTAGCGGGTGGTGGAGTTTAGGGTCAGAGAACTGATTCATTGGCAGAGGGAATTTCAAAGCATCCTATTATTCAGGCTGTGGCATTGGTCTTGTGTGCTGCTTCTAGCCCAGTTTATAATGGCAATTATGAGCAGAGTAGACAACAGAAAGCTTTGAATAACTTAGTTTACAAAAAAAGGTCAGGAAATTCAGGGCCAAGGAAAATACATTTGTTAAACAGACAGATGGACACCATTAAAAAGAAGCCAAATATTTTTTAGCAGGGCAGTAAGAAAAATGCCAGTGGACATCTCAGAGTTGACCAGACTGTCCATCACAGGCTAAAAGGTACAAAGATTTTTGTTTTTTAAATGTATACATTGGGGTGAGGGTGGGACATGTGAGTGCACCTGCCCATGAAGTCCAGAAGAGGGCAACAGATCCCCTTGCAGCTAGAGTTACAGATGAGCTGCCTTCTGTGGGTGCTGGGAACCTAACTTGGCTCCTCTGCAAAAAACAGTCTGCGCTCTTAACTTGTGAACCATCTCTCCAGCCCAGGGCTAAAGACTTTAACTTATTTTAAAGACTTTCCTTGCAGAAGGGTGATCTGGGGCACACTGCTTGCTTGCACAGGGTCACCCAGGTAAATGCTGAAGTTGCAATCAGATGTGGTGCCGAGCTGGGTGGCAGAGGGAAGCGCACCGTCATGGACTAAGATAGTTCACAGGAGGCCAGAAAGACGGAGTACCAAAGGGCGAGAAGGTAAAGGAAGGTGGAGGCATCCCTGGCAGACAGTTGCAGGAGCAAATGAATGCCCTGAGGTATGAGGACAGGTATAAGGCCTGTCCACAAAACTGCCAATCTTCAAGAGTGGCAGGAATGACAGAGCAAGCTCTGTAGCCACAAGTGGGAGATCAAGTGGCTCACAGGCAGGGGCAGGAAGGCCTTGCAGGTGGGCTTAAGAAATTGTACGTATTTCTTTAAATTTAGTGGGAGGGGAAGGTATGCATATGATAGGGAGCACCTGTGTGGAGTGTGGCGGTCAGAGGAAAACTTCATGGAGACAGTCCTCCCCTTCTACCTTCACGTGGGTTCCAGGAACTAAACTCATGTTACTAGGTATATGTGGCAAGCAGGCACACCCACTGTGGCCCTCACCCACTAAGCCATCTTCTCAGTCTGGGAAGTTTTAACTTCATTCTGTTGGCCATAGAGAATGATAAAAGGATTTCAAAGTAAAGGAGGAATCTAGCTCACTTCCCTCGCCCCCCCCCTCGCCACCAAAGCTGAGGACCGAACCCAGGGCCTTGCGCTTGCTAGGTAAGCGCTCTACCACTGAGCTAAATCCTCAACCCCATTTTTCCCATTTTTAAAAAAAAAGATTTATTTATTTATTATGTATACAGACAAGGGTGCCAGATCTCATTTTAGATGGTTGTGATCCACCATGTGGGTGCTGGGAATTGAACTCAGGACCTCTGGAAGAGCAGTTGGTGCTCTTAACCTCTGAGCCATCTCTCCAGCCCCAAGCTCACTTATATTGTAAAAAATGATCCCTCTGGCAGCTATGTAAGAGATCAGGGAGTGAGAGATGGGCCACAGGTATATGGTCACTTTTATCCTGTGAACCCACACTGGTAGACTGGTAATGACTGCTTGGGATGCTGTGCACAGAAGAGAAGCAGTGCCGCGATTGACTAGTAATGTCTGCCCAGGCACAGGATTTTTTTTTTTTTTTTTTAAGTGATTTGAGGGTTGGAATTTGCTGGTTCCAGGCTAAGTAGAGATAGTAAGAGTGAAGCAGAAAAGAGGAGGGCTGTTTGAGAGACATTTTGGAAACAGAAACAAGATCCAGTGATTTTGTAAAAAGGCTTAAGGACAGGAGTATTGGCCTGCAAAGTTCTGGCTTAGCAGCTAGTGGATTTTAGAAGCTAGAAGAACTTAAGGAGGAAGAAGATTTGTCTTTGAAGCTGGGTTTGAGTTGCCTGGTGCCAAGGCCTGGGAGACGGGTGACATCCATGTGCAGAACTCTGGGGCAAGAGACAGCAATCTTTCAAGTTGGCTCTTGCACAGGGCAGCTAAAGTGAGGCCATAGGAGAGACGTTGTGCAGGATGCAGGAAGGGGACCAAAGACAGAGGCCTGAGAACCTAAGGAGCAAGTGAGAGCAGGGGTCACATCTCCCTATTAGCTTCCAACCTGGCCACCAGCTGTGTGACTTCAGTCACATCTTTCTCCCTGCTTGAGTACTGAACTCATTATCAACACAGGGAGGGGGCTGAAGTAGAGGTTCCACACACCCTTCTAGATGCAACCTTCATGTCAATGGAGTCATGTGTACCCCACCACCACACACACACACAAACACTTGATATAGCTGGGGCCAGGAGCAACAAGCAAAGATGTAGGTCCCTATCACCCCATTGTTGAAGGTCCAGTCACCATTTCCAGCACCCTGTATCTTGGATGGGAAGGAAAGAACATTGGTCACTCAGCTGATAACATCTTCAACAGACTCTCCCACCTGTGGTCCCATCAAGAGACTAGCCTCCAAGGATCCGGAAGCAGCTGGAAGGTTACAACCAGAGAGGCGTGATTTCAAAGATCATCTCAGACACTCACTACATTGTAGAACCTGAGGCCCAGAGAGTGCAGCCAGCCCGACTGAGCAGCACAGCAGGCTGGAGATGAGCAAGAGGCAGAGATGCCAGAGCTTGGCTTGAGCTCCCAACTAGAAGGCTATATTCCTCCCCACCCACCTCCAGGACCCAGGCACAGAAAGGCATCCCATTCATCCAGCCTCTGTCTGCAGACCAGCCTCGTCCTCACCCCAGCACTCCTGACAGCCATCCCACCTCCTGACATCAGCCAGTTTACCAGACCCTTTTCCTTCACGACCTACCCGGAGCCTGCCACTGCCTCAGACAAAGCCGGTGGGGGCGGGGACCCACAGGTGACTGATGGGTCCTGCACAGTTTGTACTTGTCACGTGGCATACAGAATGACAGACCTTGGGAACCGGGCATTAATGCAGAAGATTTATAGTCAAATCTGTCACGCCTGAAGGCACTTCCCCCAAACTTGGCTCGGCCTGAAGGTCGCTTTTCAGAGGTGATAAGTGCAGAAAAAGACGTCCTCGCCTGCCCAACCCTCCGGAGCCCTCCCTTCCCCCAGTCCAGGGCTTGGGCTGTACAGCAAGAACTGAGAGGGTCGGGACGGGAGTCCTCCTACGCATAGATAGACTTCCCTCCCCACATGGCCTTCCTTTGGTTCCCCAGTGGCATGCCGGCGGTGCCAAGAAGGGCAGGGGAAGGGGAAGAGGGGACCCTGTTCAGCATAGGGGGCTGGGGTATCTGAGGGTCAAGGCTTCTCTATGTCAACTGGAAGTAGAAGGAAGGGAGGGAGGGAACGATATCAGCACAGTGAAGTGGCACAAGTTACCTGCCTAGTCTTTCTTGTAGGGGGTTGGGGGACAGAGGCCCACCGGCTCACCCACTATTTACCCAGAACCTCCTAGGATCTTGGGAAAGAAGAGCTGAGGGTGACCTCAGTCTGCAGACAGGGAAACAGATTCAGAGAGGTGGGGAAAAGAATCTAGGTTTGTTCCGTTCGCTTAACTATTCCTGGTACCTCACTGTGAGCTGGGCCTGGCAACTTGGTTCTTGCCTCTGTGCCAGCTCTAGGCAAAGCCCTGTGCAGGCTAACTGATTGAGAGGAGAGTATGCAGGTCAGTTCCCTCAAAGCGATAGGTTCTGATAGAGCAAGATTAGCAATGAAGACTACTGAGGCACAGTGGGCAGGGTGAGAGCTCACACATGCTTTGATTTGCTACCATGATGCCCAAGACATTAACCAATTTTCTTCAGGAAACTGAGGCATAGGCCTACTGGCTTTGAGCAGCCAGAACCCAGGCCCCATCTCCCCACTCAACACCAGTCTTTGATTAACTCCCAAGCATGTGTCCAGTGAGTCCAGACTCTAGGAAGAAAAAGGCCCCAAAGGGTTCCTGATAAGAAGCAGAGAAGGCGATGGGATATAGGTAGCACTTCTGCAGGGGTATGGTCCTCACGGGGAAGGAATTCTCTGAGGGAGCTCAGAACCTAAACTCAGGATCCACGGGACACACACTGACCCCTCCCTGGGGGGGGGGAAGGGACTTCCTGGGGGCAGAGGCCACCAGACCCTCTGCAGAGCAAGCCAGCCAGGGCAGCTCAAAGGATCAGAAACACCGAAACACCGGCAGCTGGTAGCTCCTGCACTGTGGCCAGGGAGCAGGGAGGTGGCGGGCACCAGCATCCTGGACCTGGGAGCCTGGCCCAAGAACGGTGCTGTTGGTGGGTTACAGATGAGCTAAATTAGCTGTGACACTCATTAGCGGCAGCTCCTAATTAGTGAAAATTAATATTGGCTTTGATAAAGACGTCGGCGCCAGATTTCCAAGGCAGAGGCATTATCGACCTTGACAGCCTGGCTAACGATGGGGTAAGTGGAGGTGCCAGGGGGCCTGGCGGCAGGTGAAGAGTCACAGAGTGGGAAGAGCTCCCTCCTGCAGCTTCCTGACCCCCCTTCTTCAGCAGTCGGTCCACAGGGCCCCACCCCCACCAGAGCTTGAGAGCAGGTGGCACTAGAGTAATTACTGCTGACACTGTTTTGGCTCTCCTGAGCCCCGGGCAGCAGAGACACTGTGTTTACATGGACTTGTGGAAATGCATACTTTACTCTCCATTTCACAGACAAGGGGCGCTGAGGCTCAGGGAAGATGCGTAGTTTGTGCTGAGACATCTATCTGGATTTGGACCCAGATATTCTGACAATGAACTTGTACTCTATGGCCTCAGTACCACCCGCTTTCTCCTGGACCTCTTTTAGCACAGGTGACCTGGAGGCAGACTCCATGGGCCATTCAGCCTCCAGCACACAACAGGGCATCCGTGAATGCGCACATCATTAAGTGAAGGTACTTTTTTCTTTCAGTGGGTCCCTTCTTTCTCTCTCTCTTGTCCTCTGCCTGATTCATGTTGTGGAGAACCTATGCCGAATTCAGTTTAAGATTAAGAAGTCAAGCACCGCTCTTCAAACCACCCATGACCGCGCATCCAGACTGCTCTAGAGCAACGTCCAGGAGCATCCGGGACAGCTGGAAACGACGTGTCTTCCCAAGCGGGCATAGAGACCTGGAACTCAGAGCTCACCAAAGCCTCAGGTGTGCGGTTACCAAGTGACTAGCTCTAGGGCCCAGCCCCTTAGGCCACTTGGGAGGTGACAAGCGGATGTGGCTTCTCTTTACCCAGTCCACGTTCCCTAGCCAGAGACCCAGCCTGGGGTAATGAGAAGTAACAAATATATCTATTTTTAATCCAAATAAAGGAAAATATGTTTGCCACCATGGAGTTTATAAAAATAACAATGCATTATTTGGGCATTAATAACAGTAAAGATGTCAAACTGTCAGGTAAGAAGTTAATCTCATTCAGAGAACAATTAAAGATGTTATTATCCCACCACCTGGGGCCATTTGGCTTTTACCACTCAGCGGGTTTAATAGATAAAGGGGGCAGGCACAGAGCACAGGGAGTTCCTGGCACTGCTGCTCTACCCTGCCTGCCATTCACTGCCAGCCTGCACACTGCTCCCTTGATGTCCCCAACTCAAGGACTCGAGTCTTGCGTGCGCAAATTACATTGATGTTCGTGGTGGCTTTATGTGGAGGAGCCCTGACTTAGGAGAAATCCAAATGTCCCTGTGCACATAAAGACAATCCCAGCATTCACGAGGTGGAGGTTAAGAGGGTCAAGGCTTTTCAGTCATTCTCAGTCACACAGCGAGTTCGAGGCCAGGCTGGGCTACTGGCTAGGCTACATGAGATCTTGTCTCGAAGAAAAAAGAAGAGGTGGGAAGAGGTAAAGGAAGGGGAGAAGGAGGAGAAGGAAGAAGAGAGGGGAAAGAAAAATGGGGCTGGGGAGAAGACAGTAAGGTGTGCCCTACAAGCACGATGTCCTGAGTTGGGATCCCTAGCACCCCTGTGGGGATAAACTGTTGACATACCCAATGGCAGGAATGAATCTCAAAATGATTATTCAATTATGCAAAATGAGAGTCTGAAATAGCCCTCCATCCACGGAGCTTGGGGGGGGGAGGGGGGCCGGGGAACAAACCAACCCATAGTATTGGAGGTGTGTGGGGGCATCACCTGGTGGGGGAGGAAGGAGACAAAGGAACAGTAGACACCCTAGGGGTGACAGAGGAGCTCACTATCTTGATGGTTGTAGTGGCTTCAATGACATGTATGCAAGTGTCAGAATGTAGTTATCATATCCACTAACTCATGGCTTACTGTGAATCAACAATGTCACAGTGGAACACATTGTTTTAACTTGAATGGAAATAAAGGAAGTTAGAATGCAGGCAGTGGGAGAGAGAGGATCTGAGTTAGGGAGTACAAGCCAGGCTTAGGGCTCCTGGGAGACAAGAGGCTATTGTAGCTCCCTCACACCCACAGGGCATCAGCACTGTGGGGAGCAGAGCTGACCAGGGACCTATGGGTAGCAAGGACAGCACTGAGATGAGCTGTCAGCCCGCCTCAGGGCACAGGTCTCTTGTGCTCAGACCTAGTATTCCAGTAAAGAAGGAGAAAGTTACCATCAACCATCCTGAGGAGGAGGTAGGGGATGATAGCTCTTTTTAGGGGAAGCGAGCATCCATACGGGCTGCCCAGACATACCTCCAAGGGTATGGTCTGATCACAGTTGGCCTGATCTGGTGGCTAAGGAGCTTGGAAAGGATACAGAGCCCAAGGGAGCCACCAAAGCTTTAGACATAAGAAGTACCTTGAGGGGCTGCATCAAAGTCCCTGTGTTTGCTGTCTGCGCATGCTTGACGCTCACTAGTACCTAGGCTCAAGTCTAGAGGTTAAGGATTGGGCTCCAGGCTCCCCACATGGGGGCCTCCTACCTTCTGCTGTAATTCTCTTCTCCAACCCTCCCATCCAGCTGGGCCCGCTGCTCAGCCACTCTCCCCTGGGCTCACAACAGCTCTCTGACTCCTTAGTACGTGGTTTCTTGAACTTGGCTCACTCATGACCCCATTTTACACAGTACATTTTTACACTACCTCAGCTATACAGGTATATGAAGTGCTGTACAAATACTTACTGATAATAAATCATAACCAAGTTTCTCAAGCGATTCTTTGACAAACACTTCATTTCACTACTTATTAAAGGGGAAAGCAACTTTGCCTACCAACAAGAGGATATGCTTGTTTATTTTTACAAAAATAATTAAACCTTGGCTGAATATTTGGTGCAGTGGGCCAGGGGGCATCTTCAGTGTTTTTTCAGGGTTGACTCAGATTTTGATTTCGCCATTATCCGTGCAGAGACTGTTGCTTCACATAAACTCAGAGCACAAAATGGCAGAAGTACGTTTAGGGCCATTTCCGAATTTATTGGAAATTCTGTCCTAACCCCAAACTAGAATTCGTTGAATAATTTTCTATGAAACCAAGTCAGCAACTCCAAGAGCAATTTTAAAAAATTATACCATTCTAACACAATCCAATCCAAAAAGCACGCTAATTTGATACTTGTATGCTGAAGAATAACGTCTGGGAAATGAGAAAAGGCTCTGTGTCCCATAATTAAACCTTTACGTTTCTGTAAGAGCAGGAAGTTTTGTCTGCAAAGGGAAAACACTGTCGTTCAAAACATACCATAGTCTCTAATCAGAGCTGAGGTGTTTTGGGCAACATTCATTGGCCCTGTGTAGTGAGATAGCATGAACAGTGCAGAGTGCGTATCTTGTGTGCTCAAACCCAAGGGTTCAGTAATGCCACATGATGGGGCACAGAAACACCTTCTAGTCACAATGTGTTTGATTCTGAATTCACCTTTGACCATTGAGTCTCCAGGAAACTTTTACTGTGACTGATTTTTTTTTCCACAAACACCACATTCAGTTGTGTGGCGTGGGAGTGGGTTGTAACCTACAGTGGAGACACATGAACTGTGGACCAAGAGCTGAGGAGTCCCCATGGTACTGGACTAGGCCCTCTGGATAGGCAAGACAGTTGTTTAGCTTGAACTGTATAGGGGGCTCCCAGGCAATGGGATCGGGACCTATCCCTAGTGCATGAGCCAGCTTTTTGGAACCTAGTGCCTATGGTAAGACATTTTGCATGGCCTTGGTGCAGGAAAGAGGGGCTTGGACCTGCCTCAACTGAATGTATCAGGCTCTGCTGACTCCCCATGGGAGATCTTGCCTTGGAGGAGGTGGGAATGAGGGTGGGTTAGGGGGGAAGGCTGGGGGGCGGGAGGAGGGAGGACAGAGGAATCTGTGGTTAGTGTGTAAAATGAATAGAAAAATCTCTTAATAAAAAAATTTGGGTTGGAGATTTAGCTCAGTGGTAAAGCACTTGCCTAGCAAGCATGAGGCCCTGGGTTCAATCCTCAGCTCAAAAAAAAAAAAAACAATTTTTTTATTTTTTTTAAAAAAAGAAGCTGGGGCTTGGAGTATTCCCAGGTACTGCTATTTCTCCTCTGTCTACCCACACTAACATCCATCCACGATTTTTTTTAATTCAATAAATACCTATTAAGGAAGTCCCTTGAGTACCAAGCCCTCGGCTGGGCACGTAGGTCACAGTATGGAAAAGAGAAGGTTCCTGCTCTCTAGAGCTGGAGAGAGGGATATGGGAGGGAATTATCTGCAAAGACTCCAGGGGAAAGGTCCAGGCAGAAAGATCAGCAACTGCAAAGGCCCTGGGGTGAGGATATCCTTGGCTCACACCAACGCTGGGTGTTAACACATAGCAAGCAGGAGAGACAACAGGAGAGGAGGTCAGACCTGGTTGGCGGCTGGGCCAGGAGCCTTACAGCCTGGTGTGGGCTGTATTACAAGTGGCCTAAGTGCTGTTCTGTGCTATTTCTTCTGGTTCCTTGCTCTGAGGGTCTCTTCTTCTGTGCCTACCTTTGCCTTCTTAGCTTGCTGTAGTGTAGTTCATGTCCAGCCTGGGTGGCTGTTAGCTGAGAAGTGAATCTGGCGGGGATTCAGGAATGGGACAGAATACCACCAATGACAGTGTCCACTCAGACCATGCAGTTCCCAGGGGACTCTCAGGATCCCCGGGAGAAACACAGTCAAGATGTGCATTACCAAGATAGAGAACTTGCTCCCAGACTCCTGACTATAGGACCCTCCAGAATGGAACACAGAAGTTTTGGGGACCAGCCCCTTTTATGCTGCCCTTGCTACCAAGGAACCCTGCACCCTTTGCAAAGGGCCACAGAAAGACAGTAGGGTTCCAGAGGCACTGAGTGAGTGCTGTGTGCACAGGACCATATGTACACATGGATGTGCCATGTGCATGGGTCCCTGTATCGGCGCGCGCACGCGTGTGTGTGTGTGTCTGTGTGTGTGTGTGTGTGTGTGTGTGTGTGTGTGTGTGTGTACACGTATAGCCAGCTCTTAGGCTTTTCTCCATCCCAACCATTCCAGGGAAGCCTCAAGTTTCACCTTAAAGTATCATAGCTGCAGGAGCAGGTGGTGGTCTGGGCATCACCCCAGAGCTAAGGGAGCAAGGGCCAGAGTGACCTATGGGACTTGTTCTATCCCACTAATTTTGCTGAGAGGGAAGGTATTGGTGAAATTATTAAGGCTACTCCACGTAGTTAAAAGGGAGGTTTATTTTGTGGGGTAACTTACAAATGAAGGGATAGGTTGTAGGATCTGGCAAAGGTATGGTACAGTCTGGCGGTGTTCTCTGGAGAACTCTGCTTGGTCTACCTCCTGCGTCCAGGGTCCCAGAACCAAGAGAGAGCCCTCCTCTCGATCCTGGGCCTTGCACTTCCTCCTCCACCCCTGCCTTGTGGGTGTGACCACTACCGAAGCCTCAATGGGGGTTGGAACTTCCAGGCCAATGCTGGGATGGCTATCCACTACAGGAAGGAATAAGATCTACCTACCCCCATCTCACATACATCACCAGGCAGGGAAGGCAGCTCACCTATCACTGAGATAGGACACAGGGCCTAGCAGGACCCAAGCATAGAGAAACTGATGAGCTTTGGAGTTGGGGACCGGGTGTGAGGTGTTGCTGGGTGTGCAGGGTGACTTTTAGCTCAGTTCATTCATCTACAAAAGGAGGTGACAACAGCCGCCCCAAGGCTGACGATATCTCTTCTAAGCTTTGTTAAACATGTCAAATTTCACTCTGGCCCTGGACATAGATCTCTTCCCTCTCCCAGTTCACAGCAGAGGAAGGCCAAGCCCAGAGAGGCTAAGTTCCTAGACTAAGGACACACTGGAGGTAGGTGGCAGAGACAGTCTTTGAGCCCCAGCAGTTGGCAACCATGCTATAACTACTAGGCTGCACGACCACCCTACCTACCATCACAGGTATTGGGGGACTCACTGAAGTACAGTCTAGGCTTCACCAGCAGTGGTTCTGAATGTGGGCTCTTCAGGCCAATAGCATCAACATCACCCACCCAGACCATAGCAGAAATGTACACCCCCCACATCCCATCTCACACCTACTAAAGCTGAACTCCCCAAATCCCAGGGGTGGGACCTACCTAGCAATCTGTTCTGAACAGATTTCTTTAAGGTCTAACCACCACAGGATTCACCTACAGATTTGCTGTGGCTCAAGTTCACACTGTTTTGTTTGCACACTTAACATGCTGAGAGCCTAGGCAAGTGTGTATCACAGCCCAGGTCCCACCCACCCTCCACTCTTAGCTCTGGGAACTCCAAAGGAGTTTAGACCTGACTGCCGTGTACCTGGCCCCTACTCATGGCCCCTTTGAGAACCTGGAGCCTGGGAGCTATACGTGAGGATTACCCCATAGAGCTGGCCTTTTTCCTCTCTCCAATTTCTGCCTCATAAATAGCAGCCTCCAAGGTGGTGTACAGTCCTGAGGGTATGTGCACTCACATGTGTATACACACACACACACACACACACACACACACACACACACACACGAGCCCATGTGCAGCCTTGTCAGGCAAAGGTGCTTCACGTGGGTCTCTGAAAACAGAGAAGCACAGCCCGAGATAAAGGAGAGGTCACACCATTTGACTGGATACAACGTGGGGGGCGGAGGTGTACTTGGAAGCAGGACACCACTTTGCAAAGACACATTAGCACATACATCGATGGGGACACACACATGTGCACGCACAAGGGGGTGGGGTGCTTCATCCTCAGGGGGCAGCCAGGAGAGGTGAGTGGAAGCTGGCCCTCTGGCCTTCCCAGTCCAACCCACCGGCTTTGCTTTCATCTACCAACATGACCAAACCAGCTGACCGGCGAGGCTAGGTGACGCATCCAAGCTACCACCTCCTGTGCCATTGGCTCCTCCACCCTCAGGAGGGAAATGATGACTTTCAGGGAGGTGTTTTTTCTTCCCCCCACCTTTTGTGTTTTTTTTTTTCCTCTCCCCTCGTTCAGTACCCGGCACTAATTTATGACTATTTTTCCAACTGCACTGAAGTACGAGGGTAATGGTTTTCAGCGGCTTGCTTCCTCCGCCTGTCACTCACAGTGGCTACCTGACAAGACTACAGACAATGTCCCCATCACAGCCCCTGCCTCTCCTGGGGCCGCGGAGAATTCATAGTGGCCGTGGGGAGAGTTATTTCCTTCCTGGACAGAACATCGGGTAAACAGCTGTAAAAATTCACAACCAGCAGGACTGCCTTGGGCCGAGGGTGAGCACCTTGCCCACAGCTACCCTGCACCACAGGCTGGGGGTCAGAGGTTCCTGTCGCTGCCTGCCTCCAGGCCCTCTGTCCCCATCACCCAGGCCACTCGGTCTCTCGGCCTTGTCTAGATTGTGTTGCCTCTTCCCATGCCATGAGCAGAAAATGTTCTTTGTCTTTAGGGCCAGAGGGAGTTGTGTTGGGCTCAGAGAACGGTAGCCAGAGCCTGAGTGTTCCTGCGAAGGTCAACTTTCCCCCAGATGGGTGACTCTGGCATGCTGCCAAGTTTCAGGCTCTTATTTCAAAACCAGACACTCCATGCCCAAGTGTCCGTGGTAATGGAAACACCGTGTGTACACTGTCTGACAGAGTCGCCACAGGACCCAAGTGGTGACTGGGAACTTGAAAGGTGGCCAATGGAAACAAGAAAGTGAATTTTCTGGGATTTTTATTTCACCGTGATCAATGTGCTTATAAATAAGCACATGTGGCTAGCAGCTAACCACTTGCTATAGTTTAAGATCAGGAACTTTCCCCAAAGGGTACACGTGTTAAGAGGCTTGGTTCCCAGCATGCAGGGCTATTAGGAAGTGTGGAAACTTCAAGAAGTCATTACAAGGATGTGCCCTCATGGAAAATATGGAACCCCAAGCTCTTTTGTCTTCCCTGTCACTCTCTGGCCATGAGATGAGCATCTTCAGTCCAACATATGCTTCCCACAGTGGCATGTTGCCTCGCCACAGTTCCACAGGGGCAAGGGACCATGGAGTGGAACTGCTCAGGCTGTTGTCAAAATAAACCTGTCTTTGGGGTTGGAGAGATGGCTCAGTAGTTAAGGGCACTGGCAGCTCTTCCAGAGGACCTGGGTTTGGTTCCCAGCACCTACACACCATCTCACAACCTTTAGTAACTCAAGTTCCAGGGATTCTGATACTTCTTCTGGCTCCCAAGGATACTGTAGCATGCACATAGTGCACAGACATATGTTCAGGCAAAACACACACACACACACACACACACACACACACACACACACACACAAAGTAAATAAAAACTTTAAAATAAATCTGTTTCCACACAATGTGATTATCCAAGGCATCCTTGAAGTAGGGAGAGTTGATTGGAAGACTACAATGTCACACTGTCCCTATGTGCTCAAAGTTTCTCATGCCAACAACATGAAGACCAGCTCTGGCAGCCACACAGGGCTCATGAAGGTTGGGTGAGAAGAGAAACACAAAGGTTTAGTACCTACGAAGTGGCGATGGCTAGTATTGATGTCAACATTACAAGGATCTAGGAGACAAACCTCTGAGCATGCCTGCATGGAGTCTCTAGACTGGGTTCATTAAAGTGGTACCACCCACCCTTAATGTGGGTGGAACCATCTAATGGGCTGAGATCCCTCACTGAATAGAAAGGATAAAATTAGCTGAGCATTGTCCATTTCTCTCCCCCCTCCCCTTTGCTTTCTGACTGTGGATACAATGTAACAAGCTGCCTTGGGCTCCTGCCATCGTGCCTTCCTGCCATGATGGACTGTATCTCTTCAAACTGTGAGCCAGTAAAAACTATCCCTTAAGTTGCTTTGGTCAGACATTTTATTGCAACAAGAAGAAACTAATACAATACCCTTCATAATGGCAGCTCCTGTTAACTTAACAGGACACAGAAGGGCTGGAGGAAGGGGGATTTGAATTCATGAGTATTAGAATATAAGGGGACTTTAGGTGACTCCTTTTTCTGTTTCTTTTTTTTATTTTTTCTTTTTTTGTTTGTTTCACTTTAACTGGCAAGAGGAGCTAGCTACCACCAGTGAGGGACTCATGAGCACACAGGGCCAACAGTGAGTCACTTACCCATGAGAGAGGCCTGTTGCCCTGCAATACCAAACTCTCTGCTCTTTCTATCCCCAAGCATTGGGTCCACTCAGTACCACCCCAAGGGAGCCTTGGGGTTTTGTTTTGTTTTTGTTTTGTTTTGTTTTGTTTTTCAAGTCATGGTTTCTCTAAATAGCTCTGGCTGTCTTGGAACTCACTTTGTTGACCAGGCTGGCCTCAAACTTGGAGAACCACCTGTCTTTGCTTCCTGAGTACTGAGACTAAAGGCGTGTATTACCACTGCCTGGCCGGAGGAGCCTTTGGAAGGCTCTGGCACAGCAGGTCTAGGAAAGAATTACTTTTAGATGTGACTAGTTCTCATCAGAGACATCAAGGGGTCTCCAGAGCCTGAGCACCCAGACAAAATAGAAGGTCTAGTGGGACTATTGTCTACAGAGGTAGGCTGCCCCAGATTTCAGTGTTGTTTCCACAGTTCTGTGACCACAGCAAGTCCATTGCTCCTCACCTCCTCACAGAGACATAAATACCCACCTGATGGGTTAGTGATCTGTGGATGACAGATCACAGCTTTGAATGAAGGGACAGAGAGTGGAAGGTTGGCAGGCCCAATTCAGGCAAAACAGGCCTGCTACCACTAAGATACATTTGGCCTTGGGGTTCCTCACTTGCAGACACCCTGGGGCTTCACCCTTCCTGCCACTTGGTCACGGACAGTCAGTATCCAAATCTATGGCTGAGGAAAGAGGCAGGAGAGAGGGAAGGGAGAGCACTCTTTACCCTGCACTAACATACGCTCCACCCTCTCAGCCAAACACACAGATGCTGAGAAGGGAGCCTGCCCGGGTGAGAAGGGCAGGGCAGCAGGGGGTAGCCTCCATCCTCACGCCCCACCATGCCTTTAATGAGCATAGAGCTAGGCAGAATGTTATTTCAGGAGAGGAAAAGGTGTCATTTTCTGCCAGGAAGTGGGTGGGGGCGGGGAAGCTAAGATTTAGAAGCCTTGACGGTGTGCCAAGATCTGTGCTGGGCATGTGTCGTATGTCATGTGTCACTGTCCATATGTCAGCACCGTGAATGAAGGCACCAGGCTGAGGCAGAGGTAAGCCCCCTTGGGGGTCCTAGGCAGTCTGTCTTTTCTATACAGCTCCTGATCTAATTTCAGAACATGGTACTTCTCAAACAGACCTAGATATTTGCATTCAAGGGGCTGAAAGGCAATGCCACTCTGTTGCCAGATTTCTCCAGGCCACCATGAAGATGCACTAAGTTAAGGGTGTGAAAATAGCTTCCAACAGAGCCGTTTTCACGGAGTCAATGGTGAGCATCTTCATTCTTTTAATCTTTAGGAGGAGGGGAGGATGTTCACCCTGAGATCCTAGCTCTCTGGGGCCAGAGGCCCTGTCTAGAAGAGCGCACTCATGCGCGAGCGCGCGCACACACACACACACACACACACACACACACACACACACACGGCTATGTGAGGCCAGGGAAGACTTGGTACTATTGCCATCTGCTTGGCTTCTGGTCTGTAGCAATGCTCTGCCTAGCGGGAGGCGACATCCCCAGCTAGGACGGAGACAACCATCCCAACCACCCAGTACATCACGTGCATTATTTCACCACAACATCCTCACACTTTGTGGACAGCCCCAGGGTATAGTTGAGAAGACCGAGATTCTGAAAGCAAAGTAACTACTCCTTTGGGGAACAGCCAGGCTCAAGCCCTTCCTCGGTCGCTCATGACTGAATGCACTACAGAGTGCTTAGCCAGGGGCTGTGGCCATGGTGTGGCTGTAGACTTAGAGGGTGAAACCACTGCCCCCTCTATGACATCCCACTGTCACATAATCCACAGATTCCTTTGGACTCCCTTGGTGACAGGTGCCAGTGGGGGCATCTGAAGAAGGAAGCAGCTCTCTGCACCTAAATTGACTATAAATTGCCCCTGTGCGTTTAATGAAGACTGTCAGGAGTGATTATGGACTGCAGTATGACCACTCTGTAAACACATGAGGTGGGGGGGGGGGCTGGGGTGAGTGAGGTTAGCCATTGTAGAATCATCTCTCCAGCATCCTTCTTCACTGACACACCTGGTACCCGGGAGGGACTCCAGCTGAGGTAAGTGAGTAATCTGTGTCCCAAGCAGGAGGCCTGTAAGACTGCAAGACAGGCAGACAGGCCCCAGGGAGCTAACCATGTTCTAAAATAATGATTCTCAACCTTCCTAATGTTGTGACCCTTTAATATTGCTCTTTATGTTGTGGTGACCCCCAATCATACAATTATTTTCACTGCTACTTCATAACTGTCATTTTGCTACCATTGTGAGTCATAATGTAAATATCTGTGTCTTCTGATGGTCCTAGGTGACCCCTGTGAAAGGGTCATCTGACCCCCAAAGGGGTCGCCACCCAACGGTTGAGAACCGCTGCTCTAAGGGGCAAATGCTGCCAAGGGTTGAGAGTCACCCTGGCTGGTCAAGGCAAGACTGAAGGGAGCAGCATGGCCAACACAGTAGTCCCAGGTCAGGGTCTGCACCCCCTCCACACAACAGCAGCATTAATTGAGAACGTGCTGGTAACAGAGATACTCAGACCCACCCAGACTCTCTAAGTCAAACATGAGGAGTTAGGACTGACGTCTCTACAGCCAAGAAGTGGAAAGAGGAGGTTGTAAGTCTACTTCAGTGTCAGACCTGCTGAGCACAGGCAAGACATGCAGTGACAGAGGCCTGCTGTGCCTAGATTATAAGATGGGGAAACTGAAGCAGCCTTCCCAGGGCCACACAACAAGAAAGAAACTACTATGCTACTTCAGACTCGAGCCCTCATTCTGGGGTCAGACTGCCAGATCCCCCCTAAGGCTGGCAGGTAGTCCTCTCGGGCTCTCTCTGGACCACAGGATGGGGATCAGCTCTGTCAGAAATGCCACAAGAGAGGCTTTCAGCCCCAGAGCACATTCTGTCCTATGATGAAGCACAGGAAAGTGGGGGTCATGGTGGGGACTTGGGCTGCCACAGATGGCAGGAGGCTGGTTCAATCCCAGCACCATGCCACTGAAGTCTCTGCCGCTATCTCACTGCGAGGAGCCCCACCACATCTACCATGATCCCATGTCTGCCAGCCATTCCTTTCCACACATCTCATCCTCAGAAGAGTCAGCTGGCAAAAGTCTGTGGCAGGCCAGATGAGTGTGTACTTGGGTTTGGACAGATTCTGATGTCATTGCTTGCAGCACCAGCCCCGCTATGGGTCATGCTCCTTTCTGTTCACAGGGACACTGGGCATGCATGCTTAGCATTTGCTGCTACAGCCCCTGCCTGCAAAGAAATCACAACTCTCTCTCCTCTGCCTACACATGGACAGTCCCCTAAAATGCAGTGGGTTACAGGGTGTTCGGGAACTGTGGCTGATTGGAGAATGTAGTCAGGTGACCCTGGTTGAGCTGGCCTTGTTCCCCTACCTCATGCCATTGTGTATCATCTCCCCAACAGGGTCCCAAGTCCCTGCATGTTGGAATCTCTGGTCTTCCAAGGAATTCACCAACCTGCAGAGGTGGCAGCCTTAGCAATGAGGTTGGGCTACCCAGGGTGGACAGTAACAGAAATCACAAAGGTGCCTCACCTTACATTTGGGACAGTATGATGAGGAATGGAGTTAGGAGAAGAGCAGCTGGACTGGAGTAGCTATCACACTGTAAGGAAGCTCGAAGCAGCTTGCTGCCCCAGGTCTTACAAGCAGGGTACACAGGCCTCATTGGTTCTGCCTTCCAGAGACCACGGTAGACAGATGTTCCCTGTCTGTCAGGCCCCAGTTACCCACAGCGCCGTTTCTCCCAAAAGCTCACAGAGGCATAGCAGAGTAGTCCCAATACCGAGCAACCCCCTTGCTCTCCATCTCATTCAATAGCACCACACATGCATCTTGAATTACCATCCCAGGGCTGACTCAATTGTCAAAGGAGATCGACTTCATCCACTGCACATGGTCCAGCAGCTCATCAGCCCAGAGAAGGAAGTCTAGGCAGTATTGGGACATGAAGCATGCCTCTCCATCTACCAAGGGCAGAGGGGACCAAGACTTAAGGCCCTGTCCCCTCTGCCTGCTGTGGCCTGAAGGTGAGTAAGGAAGAGGCCATAGCTGAGGGCAGAGTGAGCGCCTTGATCCAAGAAAGCTGGGACATCTTTCATGCCCACTCTAACCTCTACCAAGGACTGCAGAGAGCTGGCCACATAGGGAAGAGTAGGCCCATGTCTAGTTTAGCTAGGTCACTTACTGACTTGTGTAGTCAACAAGCATTCTAGCATCAGGTTCCTTATCTACAATGTAGGCTACACAGCCACCTCTTCCTCAGGGTGTTGTCAGGACAGAATGAGCAAGGTATGACAAAGGTTCCTAGCACAGAGCTTGGACATGGTCTGGGAGGGAGAAGGGAGGTGACATCTGTCCCCAGGAAAGGCAAGCCATAAGGACCAGGCATCACCAAGATCAGCAGAAACGATTCCAGGATGGGCTTCTGTCTGTGGGCCTACACAGCTGTCATGTTGAAGAGGGACTCTGGGGAAGCTGTGAACTGTGGATCAAAGGGCAAGGGTCACAGGTGAGGAGGGATGAGCTGGGGTGAATCTCACTGCTGGGGGAGACACAAAACTGTCCCCCCCACTGCAATGGACATAAGTTGAAGGCAGTTATTTCTAGGGCTTTCCTGCTCTTGTGAGGAGCCTCTCAGGCCTCTTCCAGCCAGGCAGGGAAAACATCCCTTGTAAGAATCACACATGAAGCCAAACCAGAAGGCTCGGGCCTCAGCGATCATTCCTACCCACAGCTGTGACTCACCATTTGGAAAAGAACTGACCAACAACAACGATGGCAGTAATAATGGGTGTTACTATTACTCTGTATAGGTCCTCTCTATGTGCCAAAGCCTTCCAGATTCCAGAGATCCAGAAGGAGACACAGTGAATCGTGACTCACATTTTCTAATAGAGTAAACTGAGTCACAGAGAAGTTAAAGGGCTGGTGGCACAGTCCATCTTTGCTGAAGATGCCATGTGGAAGAGGGGTCTCTGAAAGACACATTTCCTAGTTAAAACAGCACCCACTTCATATAGCAATTTCATCCCCAAAGCTCTATCTTAAGTTCGCTGTGAACTTGCCCTAGCAAGTGAGACCTCTCCCATTCCCAGATGGGGAAACTGAGGCTCAGAGAGGGTGAGGATCTTGTTTGTAGTCACACAGCTAATAAGAAGTAGAACTGGGGTTCGAACCCAGGCCTTGAGCCTCCACTTCTGGGTCTTGGTAGACAGGTCTGGAAGGAGAAGAGGGGCAGAGGCACCAGGTAAAGACATTTGGGGACAGCTTTCCTGGGCACTGGCCTGTTCCTGGTCAAGGCCTGACTGTCAGACACACGTCTCTGGAGGCTCATAAAGCACTGTAGGGATGGAGTGGTGATGACAAGTTCAAAGTCAGCTCTGCCTGCCTGGGTCTCGGCTGCCAGTTGGAGGGTTTCAGCCCCTGTAAATTATACCTCTGCCAGCTCCCTGGAGCCCGAGTGTTCCCGGCCCTCTGCAAGCTCAGCGCAATCTCACTGATGGCCAGGCTTGTCTCCAGCCCTTGCTCCCAAAGACAGACCCAAGAGCCTGTAACCTAACAAACCTCCTCTCCCCTGGGCCATTATGCAGGAGTGTGGGACTCTGAGGAGTTTTGCCAACAAGGACACACATCTCCCAAGGGTCTGAAGGCCTGATGGCCCAGGAAGCAGGAGTCCCTATATTCACATTGCTGCATGGACAGAGGCAGCATCCAGGGTCTGTGCAAGGCTCTCCCTGGGAAGTGGTGGTGGGGGGGAATGGCCCTACAGTGATTCAGCCACTGAGTCTCATTCCAGGGTGACAGGCTCAGAAATGATCCTACCAATCCTGCTGGGCAGGAGAGAGGAAAGTAGAACCCCAACTCTGGCAATTAGAAGAGGGGCTGAGGGCCCCCAGCAGGTTTCCCCAGAGGAAACCCAATAGCATGGGCTCCTGTCATGCAGACCACCTAGCTCTGGGACCCAAGTCCTAACCAGTCATTGCAGTTGCTTTGCTGTTTGACTCACAACAGCTCAGTTCTCCCATCTAACCCCCTGACTGGCCCTGCTGATGACCAGCCTGTCTGCAGCAACCCTCCTGTGGCTTCAGCTGACCAGGCCCCAACAAGCCCTCATTGACACCTCTCCTGAGACACTCTCTCTAACCCTGAGCCCCTGGATAAATTCCTCCCTTCTCAGGGCATTAGCATCACTCTGAAGCTCGGGGCTCCCTCGAGTGAGCTGGTCACTTACTATGGGGTAGGGAACTTCTATCCTCGAAGCCAGGGATGCTTAAAAGCCAAGACTCATAGGCAGAATCTAGGAGTGGTGGTTTAAAGTGCACAGGCCTGGGGGCTCTGGTGACACCAGGGTCAAGTCCAACTCCATCCGGCATAAGTCATGTGACCTTGTATATGTTAACTTCTCTGAGCCTCTTCCTCTTCAGCTACAAATTAGGGGGTATGAGTCCAACACTCTAGGCTTGCCACACAAAGCCGATGGAGCAATATATTTCTAGACAAAGCCACATGTAATAAGAGATAGCTCGCATCCCCCCAGTCATCTGTGATCTGTGTCCCTCGCCCCCACCCCCAGCACAGCCTGGCACAGGTGTTGAGTGTGTGCCAGTCACAGCCTGTCCACACGACAGGTGGCCATCATCGTTATCATTAGTGTTATTATGGCTGCCTCCTAAACACCTGCCCCTTTCCCTCCTCCCTCCCCCTCCCCTTGTATCAATGGGCAGTGCATAGCCATGGTGGCCACCAGCTCCAGGGGTGCTGGTCTAGAGCCTGCTAGGAGTAGCTACATCCTCCAGATCCCTGTGAGGCCAGTGATCTTGTCCCACACCTCTGTGGGGGCTCTGTGCTGCCCTGAGGAAGAGGAAGGTCACAGGAGTGGCAGGCCTTCCCTTGGGTTCTACTACTCACTCCTAACTCCAAAAGGAAGAGGAACATCCTCCAAGGGGTCAAAAGACCCCAGGATCTGGGCTCCTGGGTTTCAAGATCTGGTCACCTGTACAGACAGGACATCACCTTCTTCCTCCCCTACTGCCAACCACAAGAGCCTATGGGTGACCGGAACTGCCTCTGCTCAAGCACTCAGTCCCCAAGGCAGGGCAGCAATGGCTTTGAAACCCTTTTTGCAAACTACAAGTCCCAAGCCAAGCTGATTCTGCAGCCCAGGACTCTGCCAATCCCCCAGACATAGTTCTCTCCATTGGCAGGGCAGGCTGCAACCACCAGTGACTTGGAGGGACCTGGGGCAAGCTCTGTCCTCATCTGCCTCCTCCTCCATTTTTGAAATGTGACTGTTTGATCAGAGCAATGATTTCCAAAGTGCCCTAAAGAGGCTCTAATAAGGGTGGGCCCTATCAGCCTATGGTCCATGCATAGCTATGAATGCAGACCAACATGACATTGCAAATGTACTAAAAACATTCTAAGATTTATTTTTGTGAATTTTTTTCTTGTGTATAGCTTGATTGTGCCATTCTTGAGTATGAACCTTGGAGATGACAGTGAGAAATCTCTGCTGGGAGTTCACCAGGGCCTCTGGGGTTAGGGTATAGGCTGGTAGTACCACTCTCTGCCCCTGGCCTGAACATCCATCAAAGACCATTCTTCTTCTAAATATCTAGTCTAACATTTGTTAGACTAGATACTTTCTCTCCCTTCCTGTCTATTCCCCCCAACTAGCTAGCTCACTCCTTTAGGACAGGGATGTATATATGGCTGTCTGTTGTGAACCTCAGAGCTTGGAACAGCACCTAAAAAATAGAAGATATTCAAGGAAAAGTCTGCTGAATGAATATAGTGTGTGTGTGTGTGTGTGTGTGTGTGTGTGTGTGTGTGTGTGTGTGTGTACAGATATCCAAGGCTCCCAGGCAAGAGTCAATTTGCCCAAATATTACCACAGCTAAAACACAAATTTAAGATAAATCATATTGCCTGCAGGAAAAGAGGGAATGTTCCTTTACTGGGCAAGCTGGTAAAATGTAAACACACTTTATCGTTAACAGCTTCATAGCAATGTTATGTTCCTGTTTTCCATAATTGTATCATATTTGTGCAAGATGTTAATGGCAAGAGAAACTGGATGATGGGAACTCTGAGCTTTTCCAGTAGCTTTTCTCTATGCTTAATATAATGTCAAAATAAAAAGTTAAAAAAAAATAAAGCCAGGCATGGTGCTATCTGCCTGTAATCCCAGCACTTGGAGAACAGAATCAGGTGGAGCTCTGTGAGCTCAAGGCTAGCCTGGCCTACATAGTGAGTTACAGGCCAGCCAGAGCTATATAGTGAGAGCTTGTCTCAAAAAGTGAAAAATAAGAGTCAGGTGGATCTCTGTGAGTTTGAGGCCAGCCTGGGCTACCAAGTGAGTTCCAGGAAAGGTGCAAAGCTACACAGAGAAACCCTGTTTCGAAAAAAAAAAGTGAAAAATAAAAAATTAAATAAAATTACAGCTATTGGCCTAAAATGGTGTCTTAGGCCATCACTGGGGTGATGGTCCACTGATGATAACAACATGATCTTAGGGTATCCCAAGACCACACACCAATGTGATATACAGTGGTCCTCTGAAATCAGACATGGTGGCTCAAATCTATAAGCCGAGCACTCTGGAGGTTGAAGAAGGAGGATTGCTGTAAGAGTTTCTTATGCCAATATAAAACCCAAAAATAAATAAACAAATAAAATGTTACTGTCTCTCTATGTGGACTAATCTCCACTGTTACTTTGGCTCTACTCTCCACCCCCCATAGCATTGACTTGACCAATTATATGGGGCTTCCTGGGCCATGAGTGGTGAGATAATCCACTGTGATGGTTATACCTGCTTAGACAGATTGTCCAGTCCCTGTCCAGACTAGGTCCAGGGGCTGCTGTCAATCTTGAGAGGCCTGGAAATTTCCTGTGACATGGACAGTCATAGCGGTTTCCTGGATGGTGCCCACAAAGAACCTCACACACAACAGTGTCCAGACCTCACTTTCCTCATCTGTAGAGTGGGACTGTGTTGACTGAAGTGTTGGAGACCACGAGGTTTCCTAGTGGCTATGCCCAGCAGGACTGCGTAAGAGGTTGATTGGACCACGGGCCTGGGTACCAGGTGTTTGTAAGGGTCTACACTTGACCATAACTAGCAAGGGGGAGGTCTTTTGCTCTACCCCTTGGTACTGTAATAAATAGACCTTTGGAATAAAGCTCTGGGCCCGTTTGGATAAGGATCCAGGCTCACTTGAGTCTATCCTGTGTTTCTCTCCCCTCTATTTCTAACTAAGTCTCTTATTCCTCATTCCCCGAGAGCCCCTGGGGTAAATAATGGTGGAGGTTGGTCTCCCACACTGAAGCAATGATTACAGACTGTCCCTCTCAGGGCCCCTAGGTCCACAGTGGGCCCTCTGAGGCGCCCTCAGGTTGGATGAGGGTGAACTTAAGAAATCCAGGCTCTTAGCCCCCAACATAGGAGATCCTCTAACCTTCGTATCAGCAAGGATGCTGACCTCTCTCGCCATCCTGCCTACCCTAGTCTTTCGACGGCTGTCACCCTTAGGTGACTACCTCTGTGCTAATTGTCAGCAGGCAGGCTGGAGCCACGTACAGCACATGCCTCTCCGACGTCAGGACCCGGCAGCCCCCGCATCTGTACCGTCTATCCCCGCAGCCTTGGCAGTTTGCTCAGCATCTTTCACTGACCGAGTCCTCAGCCCCACTAAGGCCTCTGTCAGCCCTCAGGAACTGTCTGGGGCAGGAAAAAGAAATAATGGTCTCCCTGTGGCTTCCCTCCCTCTCCTGAGAGATGTCTGTCTGCTCCTTTAAAGAGCCGCAGGGAGGAGGTCCAGCGGGCGTTGAGCCTAGACCTAAAGGCCCATACTTGTCCCAGAATACTCTCTCACCGCACGGGCTCATTCTCCACTGTCCTTGTGTCCCAGCTCGTATTCTGGTCCCTCCATTCCAGCCAGCCAGCCCCATCACCCTCCCCTCTCCCACCACTCCCTCGGAGATGTCAAGACTGGCAGGCAGGCGTAAGCTCCTCCGTGTGTAAGACCGCTGCAGTGGGGTCTGCCCACCTGAAAATTGCTTTCCCCAGGTCCAGACAAAACAGCTGGGCATTGATGGAGTTTGCAGAAAAATTAATCAGTGCCAACTGGCAGCAGTGCCAGGCGCCGCCTGGGCCCGCTCCATCCTGATGCCTCCCGAGCTCCCCACCTTAATGGTTCCTGACAAGACTAATTTCCTCGTGCAGGTGATTAGCGTGGGCATTATCACCTTCGCTGTGACTCAAGACACTTTGGAGGTGCTGAGGGTCTGCCTGGGAAAGTCAGCTCCCTGTGAATCCACCCTAGTGACAAATGGAGGGATGGGAAGCTGAGGGAAAAGAGCCAGCCAGATGCTCAATAGTCATTCATCCGCTCACTCATCCATCCTCTTACTCACAGGCATCCCCCACCCCACACCCACTCTGAGCTGGGCCTCTCACTTTGGGGGAAGGCTCATGGTATGCAGCTGCAAAGTAGAGATAACGGGCCATCTGGGGGGGTGCTTGTGGTGAATCCATGGGGGGGTCACACATCTGAAGTGCTTAACAAGAGCCTGCAGGAGGCCAGGAGTCAATAAACCACAGCAAATGTCACCACTCCACAATCTCGTACCATACCTAAATACTAAAAAATGATCATTAATCGTCACGCAAATATTAATATAATTAATATGTAAACATTAATAACCCTGTCGGGGGTTGCACACAAAGAGCTGGGACGGAAGTTACTAGGTGCCGAACAGAGCCAATAACAAAGCTGACAAGGGTGAGGCAGGGGAGGTTGGGGTCCTTGAGGACTGGTGACCTGGGAGGTAAGCAGGAATTCACCAGGCAGGGAACAGAACCAGTGTTTGAGCTGAGGAAAACGGTCTCTAGCAAAGCTCAGGAATAGGGCAGATTATGCAGTTCTGGGTTCCGAGCAGTTGGATATAGCCAAAGAGCAGGTGTCTGTGGGGAGAGGGGAAGTGGGCTGTGACATACAATTTTACTCCTTCCTTGGGAAGCTTTGGGCTGTGGGCATTTATAGGATGGAGACATCACGCACTCCAGGGCCTAAGGTCTAAAGGCAGCAGCCAATACATATGGCTCCACTCCCTCTCGACCCCACCAGGAGCTGGGTAGGCTGGATCTTTCCAAGCCTAGCTGGATCCCTCCCTGGGCTAGCCATGCTCTATGTCCCAAGGGTTTCCAGCAAATATGCTCCATGCAGCTCCAACAGGCAGCTGGGATGATAAAAAAAAAAAAATCACCATCTCTGCGTGGCGTGGGTCGGGCCATTCAAACGCACAGGCACGTTTGGCATCTGTGCCATCTGGGGGAAGGCTCTCCTGGGCCCACTCTCCAAACCACTATCTCCACTATCACTGTGAATACCTCCCTCCTGACATACACAATCAGGGAAGCTACGGCCTGAGGCTCTGTGAGGGAGCCAGTCACAGTCACTGCCTTGGAAGACTCTCACACTGGCTTGAAGACACCAGGCATTCCCTAAGCCATTTCAAGTTCCAGACATATGCGATGCCCAGGGCTAGGGTCTGGGAACATGGAGTTAGCCCTGTCCACCTGGAAGCATCCATAATCCAAGCCAGAAGAGAAATAAACAACCATGCTTGTCACGGAGAGGGTAACCAGGCACAAGAGAAAGCCTGCCACTCCGCCTGAAGGGACCCA
Source organism: Onychomys torridus (assembly GCF_903995425.1). NCBI lineage: Eukaryota > Metazoa > Chordata > Mammalia > Rodentia > Cricetidae > Onychomys > Onychomys torridus. Next base: position 42,846,778 of record NC_050460.1, read on the forward strand.
GGCAGGGGACCAAGACTGGACAATAAACCATGGGAAAGTGATGTGAAAAGTGATACAAGCTGAGTCTTCCAGGCTCTCCAGTGTAGAGAGGTGGAGCTGATGCATAGGGACCAGCAGAGATGAGGAAGGAAGCCTGGGAAGATGGGAGAGGATTCCCAAAGACAAAGAATTAGCCGCACATTCAGAAACCTAGAGGGTGATGGTGATCCTTATTTTGTTCTTTGAGCAAAGGTCCTGATATATAGCCTAAACTGGCCTTGCATTCACAATCCTCCTGCCTCAGCTTCCCAAGTACTAGAGTGTGCCAAGTATCTGTGCCACCAGACTCAGCTCATAGTTGATCTTAGCTCCATCCACATGGGGTTATCTAGGGCAGACTTTTAAGGCAAGTAGGAGCCAGGAGCCATCTCATGCTACAGATAACTGATGTCTGTTCATGGCCCACAGTCAGTCCCGGGTGCATGTAATGTTCACCAGCCTGACTAGAAATGGAGCCATAGATCTGTCCTTGCTCCCAATCCCTCTGCTCAGGCCCTGCTACCCGAGACGGATGTTCACATCTACAGGAGGACCCAAGCAGACAAGGAAATGCCATGGGAAATGGGGCCACGTGGACAGGTCAGAGCAAGGCTGATCTACTTAATGGCTTCATTTGGCTCCTGTCTTCTCTGGCTTGGAGATGGTCTTCGAAAAGACGATCAGGCAGAAGGAATGCGAGCCCAGAATGGGAGATATAGCAATAGCACGTGGCCGCCACACTCTGCCCTCCCATCCCACTCCCCCACCACCTGCCACTGGAAATTGAGGCCAGAGGATGAAACACGGGGCAAGCAGCAGGCCAGTCTCCAACCCTGGAGAGAGCGTTATCAGAAAGTACACAGTGAAAGAGCCCTTTGGCAAGCCCCACCTCTGATACCCTAAAGGGAGGTTCGTTGTGTGTGTGTGTTTTTTAATGAATTGATACATAGACACACTTAGGGCAAAGCCTTGAGACTCACTATGTGTGGCTGTTACAAGAACAAGGCCTACTTATGCCATGTACATTCCATTATCATTGTTTTGTTTTTTGTTGTTTTGTTTTGTTTTAATGCTCCAGCAAATAGAATTAGGCCAGTGGGCAAGAGTTCTGGGGAGGCAGGTTTCATATCAATATTTGGAAGGAAATTTTGTTCCTGAATTCTTCCAGGGAGGAATCTTATGGGATCGCAAGTCCCATCACCAGGGGTCCAAGCCAAAGCCACATAGCATAGCCCAGAAATGCACAGCCCCACTGCCCCCAGCTCTGGCAGTGGGTGAGCTGACACTCAGCCTGGCTTGGGCTCTGGCATTGTCCCGCACACCAGAGCCAGCTTCTCTGTGTATATAGCAGTCTCTTGCAAGCCTCTGGCTGGCAGGCAGCCCCAGTCACCATCGCTGGGCCATACAGAGTTTTGCCTCCAGGAATATATGACATTCTAGGTATGGAAGCAAAGCTTTGGGGTTAGTGGTGTTTCAAGTGAATTCATTCCCCATCAGCCCTGTGATAGTCCATCACCCATTTTCAGACTGGTATACAGATTGAGAGAGGAGGTGTAGTTGGAGGCAGTCAGACCTCAAAGGCAAGTCCCTAGAATGTTACCCTTTCCACATAGAAGGCAAAGGCCAGGCCCCTGCACACATGCCTACAACATCCATGGGAGGCCACATCTACCCTGTGAACAGCCCAAGCCATATGAGTGCCCAAATTCCACAGGAGACTCCAGGCCTGACTCATCAGAGGCCCTAAAACAGGCACAGCCAGACCACAGCCTACTAGGCCCAACTTTCCAATATCTTCTCACTGACAAGATAAGAAATAGAGAACCAGAGGAGTATGACCCTGTGCCCAAGGTCACAGAGTTAAGGACCAAAATCTAGACTTCTCTGACTTCCAGGTTAAGGCCTCTGTTGTCCAGATCCTTAAGCAAAAGAAAAGGAAAAGCCAGAAAGTTGCTGGACTCCTTCCCAAGAGTGGCAGAGCTGTCCCTGAGCTCCCCAGGGCCAGCATCGATCCCACCACATAGACAGCCATCTCTGCTGTGGCTGCCAAGGGGCGCCTTCAAGGGGCTCCAGTGCTTGGAAGTGGCTCCCAGGAGCTGATCAATGCTGGCATTTGCAGAAGATAAGCCAGGGCTGCAGCCAAAGGTAACAGGAAGTGGACCCAACGGGTCCTGGCGGACCTCCAGCCTAGGACTTCTCACAATCGGCGCTGGCCAAGTTGCGCCCACTCTGTCTGCCTCGTCTTCCTTGCACAGTGGGCCTCTGGACATGCCAAATGAACATGGCCCTGCAGAGTGACAGGCAGGGTGCCACCAGCCCTGTTCCCTCGGGAGGTCCCGTTGCCTTTTCCAGCTGGCAGCAATGTCAGTCAGTAGCCGGCCACTTCTCAGCTTCTGCAGTCAATTATGTCTATGCATACCCTCCACCACCGCCCACCATGGGTGAGGTAACATGAGCAGGTTCAGAAGCCAGCCATGGAAACAGTACATGAAGGTGAAGGGAGGAACCTCCCTCCCACTTTTGTCCCACCTCCCTTCACCACCCTGGGGAACACACCAGACATTCATTCACTCAGTCCCCGTCACCCGGGGCCCTGATTTCTTCACCCATCTGCCTGACACCCCTCTGTGGCCACAGCATTCAAGGCCGGCACAGAGGCAACCATCCAGGTAGACACAAGGAGAAACAAGAATGGAAAGGAACAGAAGTCCTAAGGTTGATCCACACCACAGGCCACTTGTGTATTCACTGCCACGTGTGTCCAATCTGCAGTGCCCGGTCCCCACTTGGCTGCATGCAACCAAGGACAGCCGTGAATGTGGCTCAGCGCAAAAGCATAAAACTTCCTTAAAGCATGGGCAGATTCTTTTTGCCTTTCTTGTTTGTCTTTGGTTTTGTTTGTGTGACTCAACCACACGGTTCTGAAGCCATGAGCTTTATAGACGACGAGATCACTTCACAATGTCAAAAGCTTGGACATGCTGGGACTACACACAAGTTCTAGAGTCTACAGTGTTTTGCTCATACTGGCCTATGCTGGCTAGTTTTACATCAATTTGATACAAGCTAAAGTCATCTAAGAGTAGGTAACCTCAATTAAGAAAATGCCTCCATTCCAGATCAGGCTGTAGGAAAGCCTGTAGGGCATTTTCTTAATTAGTGATTGATGGGGGAGGGCCCAGCCCATTGTGAGTGGTGCCATCCTTGGCTGGTGGACATGGGTTCTATAAGAAAGTAGGCTGAACAAGCCATGAGGAGCAAGCCAGCAAGCAGTACCCCTCCATGGCCTCTGCATCAGCTCCTGCCACAACATCCCTGCCCTGTTTGAGTTTCTGTCCTGACTTCTTTTGGTGATGGATTATGGATGTGGAAGCGTAAGCCAAAGAAACCCTTTCATCCACAAGTTGCTTTGGTCATGGTATTTCATCACAGCAATAGTGACCCAAGCTAAGACACGGCCAATACAATAGCTGAATGAGGGACATGCCACAGGGACAAACCCTCAAAACAATACAAACACGTGACAACTCCAAAGACTACATACTTCCCCACCAAGCCCTGAGGAAAGCAAGCAATTCAATGGGACCCTCGAGGGACTCATAGATAATACCCCCTGCACTGTGAAAGGAGGCTAAGCCTTTGGTAACCATTGGCATGGCTACAGATGAGTACCCACAATCCAACCTCATTTTCTGACAAGCTTCAGGGTTCCTGGAGTGGAGTGGGGACCTTGGAGCTGTAAGCACAGATCTCAAGCTACTGTCGTTAGAGCCATACCAGGAAGCCAGACACAACAGCCCTGTGATGAGGTAACTGGATCAGGGTCCAGGAAGGGCACTGGATACTCAGAGTCACCTACGTCTAATGGCAAAACCCAGCAAGCTCCTTTCAGGAAATTACATCATCACAGAAAAATTACAGAGGGCCAGAAAACAAAGACACCTGCTGCCATCTTCAAGGACCCACCAAAGGCTTGGAACAGAACAGAAATGAACAGGATAAAACTAGTCCCAAATGGGAAAGCAGCTGTGGGGGCAGTAGTCAACCACATTGTTTAGAAACCCCTCAGATTGAATGGGCCACCATGAGGGGTCGTGAGGGTCCTGTCCCCACTAGCATCCAAACGAGAGGCAGGCAGATGAACACCATAGGGAGATTCCAACGCAGGCTGGAGGCGGTCTCAACCTCTAAGATCCCTTCCACTTACTAAAGGTCCCTCACCGCATGCTACCCATACTCCCATCAGTCCAGGTACCAACTCACCCACAGGTGTGTCCTCGCTGATCAGCAGGTACGTGTCAAAGAAGTGATTGGTGAAGAACGGTAGTCGGTTCACCTGGCCTGCAAATCAGAGGACAAGTGCATCAGCCTGGTGACACCCCTGCCAGCTTTATGTACCCTACAAGGTGACCCAGAGTGGCCTGCAGTGGCACTGAACGTGGGCCGCACCAACTTCCCAAGGCGGTCAGCCAGGCCACAGGTGGCTGGTGAACACCGGCCTCTGCATGAAATGCATACAAGATTTTTAAGGGTTTGACCCTCCCCCCAAAAAATGTGTGGGTACCAGCTTAGCTACCCTTTTATATTGATGACACATTGAACCATTATTTGGGACATCTTAGATAAAGTAAAAGATATTATTAAAATGAATTTCCCCATTTCTTCTTACTTTTCTAATATGGCTCCAGCAAATCTCAAGCTCACACCCATGGGCTATGGTGGATTCCCACCAGGGCTTGAGGTAGAACATACATGGACTCTGGAAGGTCAAGGGCATGGCTGCTCATGGTCACCCTGGCACCCATAGCAGGGCCTGGTGCTTAAAAAGCCTCCAGAGCATGTTGGTTGTGGGGAAAATAGCAATAATGACAGCGGTGGTGGTCACTACCTCTGGAACTGCTTCTCTGTGTCATCCATTCAAATCCCCTCAATCCAGTAACAAATGAGGCTTGCAGGCTGTACGGCACCCAGACAGCAAAGCTTGTCCTGTTAACCATAGGGCACTCTGACAGCATCATGTACGGTGGGGGCTGGGAAGAGCCAGGTGACATGTGCTCGGACTGGGGGGACTTCACCACGAACCCCCAGCAAGCCTTCCCCATGGCTGGCTTCCCCAGTTCTCCATTTCCTTTTGGGGGCTTTAGTTGGCAGAGGGGACATTTACCCCTCAGTTACTGAAAATGGGGGACAAGGTCAGTTTCTATGGGGCTCTTATAGGGAGCTTTGGGGGCCCTGGAAGGGGCAGGGACAGCTCTCCCACTCTCTTTTCTACTGACCTGGGCTCCCTTAAACTCCTGCCAGGCTCCCAGAGGGTGAGGAGCTGGAATCAGGGAGGGAACTAGGGAAATATAGGAGCATGACATCTCTTCCTCCTCCTGCCTAGGCAGTCAGACTATGCTTGTTTCTGGTCCTCAGAAACCCTGCCCTTGCCCTTCCTGGCCAGCACTGCTGGCTTTTCCTCCTCACTTGCTAAATTTCATGCTTCACCTCATTTGCATGTCTCTTCTTCCAGGAAGCTCTCCCTGAACCACCTCAGATGTGCATATATACCTGCACACATGTCCACCCTCATGGCAGCAGTCTCGGGAAGAGCTGATAAAATGGCACCCCATCTTCTTTGAAACTCCTTGTCTCCCATCTAGGCACAAGGCTTCCTGTGCCTCAGTTTACTTGTGTGCAAAATGGTAATAACAACAGGAGTTACTACACAGCTAAGCTGGGGATTCGATGACATGACATACATAAGGAGCTCAGCGCCATGCCTGACATACAGCAAGCATTTAATAAGTGGTAGCTATTATTAATCCTGGCATGAATAAAAGGGCTGTTCAGACCTGCTGCAGACCTTGGGTTTTTTGACATAAGGAAGTAGAGGACCTTGGGCACCCCAAGAATGCAATAGTGGGCTAGGATTGTAGGTAGAAAATTAGTGATGAGGGGTGGGGCTAGAAAAACCTTGCCTGCAGCAGCTTGGTTTATTTCTGACTTTTCTTTCATAGGACATCCTGGCACCCCTGGGATGCCATGTCTGAGGTTCCTCATAGCCAGCCCCCAGGCACCAGGCTGAAAGAGGGTTAGAGATGGCTTGCTTGGGCTTCTGTCCAGTCAGAGAACAGAGGGGCCCATGGAGTCTATGGAGATAGGGGTGGGGGAAGGGACAGGAGGCTGCAGCAGAGAAATGACAGACTGAGAGGGTATAACATTGTTGAGGGCCTAGCTCACCTCTGCCTCCCAGGGATGGAGAACCAGTTCATTCTGGGGAGCCAGGCCCCCAACAGGGGAGGACCACGTAACGTAGTCTGGAAACCAGAGAAGGGCTAGCGAAGGAAGATGAGTGGCAAGGGATATGGGAAGCTACACATTCTGCAGCCCCCTCCTCAGGGTCAGCACCAGCTGGTTGGCACCTATCAGCCACCACACTAAAGGAGCAAGCAACTCCAGCCACTTAGCAAGCGCAGATGTGGTCAGCAAAGCTAGCTAGCATACAGGCAGATCGCCTCTGCTTTGCCACAGAATTGGCTGGGTGGCCTCAGGCCACTTGGTACGCATCTCTGTTTTCTGCATCCCGTTTTGTTCCCATAAGAGGAAGACAAGAGCTAGTAACTAGTAACTAGTAACTAGTAACTAGTAATGCCGCATCAAGCGAGCATTCATCCGGCACCTGACGTACCCGTCAGAGGGCTTGATGTTCATATTGATTCATGGGATCGACCTGTGTTGCTCCTGAAGTACAGACAATGAAAGTGTAGTCCAGGGAGGTTCCGAAGCCTGCCCAAGGGAGCCCAGGGGCTGAGAGTGTAGTGTGTGCATGCAGAACACCTGAACAGTCATCGGGAGCTCAGGGGAGAGAGCCATCTCCCTGAGCAAGCTGGGACAAACCTGCTATACAGTTACGCATGTGGCTTTTAATGGACAGACAGCTGGTGCAGCAGAGTGGGAAACGACTGGAGTGTCTAAGCTCATAGAGTCCCACCAGAGGCAGAGACAAGTGTCCTGATGTTTGCCATCTAGTCCAAAGGCCTCCTGTGTGGGGCAGACCAGGGGTGGTCATCAGATTAAAAAAAATTTTTCAGGTAGGATGACCTTGGGCCCAGCCTCTCCTCTGTACAAGGCTCTGAGACTGTGTCTACTCTGTCTCTGAGAGTCTGAGACTGGACCGTAGTCCCAGGCTGTTTGGATGGGGGTGGGATCCTCATGGCTGGGGGCATCCCAGTAGGGAATGGGGACAAGGAGAGGAGTAGACTGCCTTCCTGGCAGGATGCTAGCAAAACTCCAACAGGTGCCAGTGTGAGGCAGCGATGTCCTCCAGAGCCCCGCGCCTCCCTGGAGTGAGGCAGCAGAGAGAGGCCTCATGGGAATGTGCTTGCCTGTGTCGCCAGGCACGTGGTACCCATAACTGGTCTCTGAGGACACCCCGGCCCTGGGGGACCCTGTGCATGGCATGCCTGTGGTCCGGGCCTTCCTTCAGTGCTGCCTCCCTGTTCCTGACGATCTCCTGCCCAGAGGCAAGGACAAGGTGCCCAGGCTTTCTTGGTGGGCACCAGTGGTACTAAGAGGGGGAGATTCCTGAAAGAAGGGCAGTTCTGGACCATCACATACCTGTGCTCAGGCTGCTCACAGGCATTCTGACTGCTCACACCCTACCCCTGTCCAGGATGCCTTCTCCCCTCCACCTCTCTAAAATGACTATCAGTCCTCAAAGGCCAAATAAACAGCTTTCCCTTCCTGGCCAGGTGGTACCCACCTGCCTCCCAATGACTCTTTGTCCTCCGAGGGACTTCTCTAGAGCCAGGGACGTCCCTATGAGCACATCCTGCATGGCGCCCTGTGCATCAACCCTGTATATTCTTCTCCTCCTGGACTGAGCCCCTTGCATGTGAGTTGATGCCTTCGTTCCCTAGGGGTGGCATGCTAGGCACACAGCATCACGTAGGAGGTACTCAAAACGTAGCTGTGAAACTGAACAGAACTGTGACCACTCTCCACAGCCCAGGGAAAGGACAGTTCAGGGTCACAGATCACGGAACCTAAGAATTTCTCAAGACTCCTCCATGGCCTGCCTCATGGGACCCAGGCTCTAGGGAAAGCCAGTATTTTCAGCCCTACCTATGCAAGCGGCAGGAGGCAGCTGAGGCCTAGAGAGGGAAGTGTGCCTTCAGTCACATGGCAAAATATGGTCTCTGAGGTCCTACAGCGTACAGTCAGGTTGCTGGCCTGAGCAACCTGCAGCCCGGCCTCCCATGCCCTGGCTGGTATTAGCAGATAAGCAGGACTTACCCCAGGATCCAGACACCAGCATGAGAAGCCAGAGCATGGCACAGGAAGTGATGGTGGGGCACCTCATGGCTCCTAGGAATGCAAACAAGGAGAAGAGAGCGTGTGAGATGTAAAATCCTGGAACTCCAGAATCCCATTTTTGGGGCCCAGTAGAGCAAAGCCTGGGAAGGGGAAGAGAGGGAAAGGCTCCCATGCGGAGAGAGTCTGGGCCACCCACTCTCAGCCTTGTCCAGGTCTGGGTATATTGCGGTGGTCTGAGAATACTTGGGCTTTACTAGGACTGATGTGACAGGCAAAGCTCGGTGTAGATGCAGAGGACATGCTGGGGACACACACATTCAAGGTTCAGTGTATGAGAGGACAGACGGCTGCGTCTGCCCTCTGAAACCAGATCCTGCAGAGCACCATAGCACAGTCAGCTTGGGAATGGGGTCAAGCAAGGGTGGTGTTAACCAGGAAGATGGGGCCTGGCAAGTTCATCAAAGCACCCAGCCTCCAGCAGCCTTGTTCCAGTTTCTCACATCCATCGTATTAGCTCCTAACCCAGGTCATGACTCAGGTCATGGTGTCTGCGGTAGTTTGAATGAAAATGGCCCCCATTGAACTGTAGGGAGTGGCACTATTAGGAGGCGTGGCCTTGTTGGAGGAAGTGCATCATTGGGGGTGGGCTTTGAGGTTTCAGAAACTCGAGCCAGGCCCAGTGTCTCTCTCTTCCTGCTGCCTGCCAATCTGGATGTAGAACTCTCAACTACCTCTCCAGCACCATGTCTGCCCACATGCCACCATGCTTCCCGCCATTATAATGATGGGCTAAACCTCTAAACCTGTAAGCCGGCCCCAGTTACATGTTCTCCTTTATAAGAGTTGCTGTGGTCATGGTGTCTCTGCCCAGCAAAAGAAGGTTGACTAAGACAGTGTCCAAAGAGGCACACAGAGAATACCACAGCAAACCTCTGGGGGCCTGGAGCTGAGCTCTGGAAAGAAGTAGATTCAGTAAGGAATGCCCTATCCCTGAAGGAGGCTGGTGGTGGGCCACTCCTTCCTACCCATCACAGCAGGGTCGTGGTCCCTCCACATCAGGGGCTCAGGATGAGACTTCCCTAAGTTGTACATCCATCTCACCACAAAGTGAGTCTGGGAGTGTAGGATATGGCTGGCATCCACCACCCTCCTGGAAGTACCCACTGGGTGTCCTGTTCAAAGCCCCACCACCCACCCCTGGCTCATGAGATAGCCATCAGTCACACACTACCTTACTCAGGAAGTCCCACCGTATGTGTAGTCAGCACTGGGACACGGTAGATGGTTCATCTCCGCCATCAATGACTGACTACAAGAAGGAAAGATGGATGACCCTTGACAGGACTTTGTGCAGAGACTTCCACATCTCTGACAATATTGGCAGCCAATTCACCAATTCAGCCCTGGAAGGGACAGTTTCTCTCTGCCCTCTCTGTCCATGTCCTGGGCAGACAGTGAGATGACTCCCACAGATATTACAACAGTCCATGGAGCAATGTTGTTTTAACTCTTGTGTGCACTTAAAACATCCCAATTACAGAAGTAAATGGCCACCAGGCTGCATTCACAAAGATATGGCCTCTTCTCCATCCCTCAGCATTTCCACCTCTGTGAGTTTCCACATGTTCCCACCTCAGGGGCTCATGAGCTGAAAAGCTCACAGGATGAGCAGGGACCAGAAAGGAGAAAGCCTCTGGATTGGTGGACGGAGTCCAGCTGCGTGAAAGCAGCAGCTGCTGATGGTTCAGCCGAGTGAGGGACGGGAAGCGTCTGGTGTGGCCAGAGCTTCTGAATTAGGAAAAAGTCTGGAAATTGGACTTCGATGTGAATCGGACACTTGAATATTGGTAGATAATTCAACTCCCAAGAAACACTTTGTACACCAAACATGATCCATCCAACAAGTAGAGTGGGCCTCCCACCAAGCCTCTCTCTGTTTCTCTGTGTGTTCCCACCCTGTAACTTGCTTGGGTCTCTGACTGCTGCTGACCTCTGCAGGAACTTGGAGGCCAGGGGTGTAGTAGAGCGCTTGCCTAGAATCTGCGAGAGAGGGGCTGGAGTGTGCTCAGAAGTCGCGTGCCTGCCAAGAATCCACCAGTGAGGGGCTAGGGTGTAACTCAGAGGTAGAATGCTTGCCTAGAATCCGCCATTGAGGGGCTGAGGTGTGGCTCAGAGGTAGAATGCTTGCCTAGAATCCACCATTGAGGGGCTGAGGTGTAGCTCAGAGGTAGAATGTCTGCTTAGAATCTACCAGTGAGGTTCTGAAGGCTCAGTGGTACAGCCCTTACCTAGAGCCTTCTACCAAGGGGCTAGGGGTGTGGCTCAACAGTAAAGAGCCTGCCTAGAGTACTTCACTGAGGAGCTGGATGTGACTCCATGGTAAAGCATGTAGCTAGCATATGAAAGGATTCATCTCTAGACTGGAAATAAAAGGACTGTAATTAAATTTTAAAAGTCTTATGTTTTTCTCCTGTCATGATATTCACAGATGACCCTCCAGGCCTATGTGGCTTAGAACTGCCTCCTTTCCTTTAGGAGCTAAAAGCAGCCCAGCAGGTCTTTCCTACAATAGAGAGAGCCATCCCCTCCGACATGCATCTGGATTCTTACCCCTACAGGCAAGGCAACTGTGGGTTTTCCTCTCTGTGTGACTGTGTCAGGACTCTACTATTCGGGGCTATTCAATGACTAGGGTATTGCTGGGTCAATTAAACACAAACCCCAAGTGTGTGTCGGCCTTCATTAGATGTCACCAGATTACCTTCTGGGACTGATGGCAGCAATCCACAGTCCCTCCTGCGGTGTGTAGTAGGGCCCAGGTGCCCAGCTGCAAGTGATCCCTCTTTTTAAATGGCTGCCAATCGGACACGTGAAAAACGGTATGCCATCCTCACTTTCATTTGCATTTCCCTAACTACCGGTGAGGTTGTGCACGATGCCTTTCTCTAAACATTGGAACCACTTTCCATCTGTTATTTCAAATTATCCTACCGGGTCCCGAAAAGAAGCCAGCCAGCATCGTGTACAATATCCCTGATTTACAATTGGAGAAACCAAGGCACAGAGCAATCGAGTGACGATCTGACACCTCGTGGTGAGTGACTGTCTTCAGGAAGAAAAAGAATCTGCAGCCCTCTGCCTCACCAAACCAGATGTTAGGAGAATTAAACATCTGTTAGGAACATCACCCAGAAATAGCTGGGGAATTCACGCCATGCTGCTGGGAGCCTCAGGAAGTTTGTGGCGCATGCAAGGAGGAAGGAAGGGGGAAAAAGGAACACTCAGAAGATTCCACCAGCCAGGGCTCTTCACGGGCGTTCCCTTTACTCAGTCTTCCGAATATCTCAACAAGAAGTTATTCTTATCTCCATTTTACAGATGGCAAAATTGTGATTGAGAAAAGACACCCTGGGGTGGCGAGTCGGGCTGGTATGCCATCACACTGCTCTGTGACTCCCTTTTCTTACATGTATTGTTTCTTTTGGTGGGGGTGCTGACTGTACACATAGGTGTGCTCACACGGTGCCTGTGCATGTGGAGGCCAGAATTTATCAATGCGTATCCTTATGACCGCTCTCCATTTTCTAGTTTGAGACAGGGTCTCTTGCTGAACCTGGAGCCCGCTGTTGGGCTAGACTGGCTATCCAGCATGCCCCCAGAATCTACCTGTCTTCTCCCATGGCACCTCCAGAACAGGGGTTGCAGGTGCATGCTACCATGCCCAACTACTACATGGATACCAGAGAGGTGAGGGCAAGTCCTCATACTTTACCCTCTAGTCCCAGCCCTGTTTTGTTCTGTTCTTTTGAGGCAATCTTACTCTATAGCCAAGAATGAACTTGAACCCACAAGCCTACCTCTACCTCCAGAGGGCTGAGTTTACAGGGACGCATTACAACCCCCAGACTGGTTTCCTTACTTATGAGAATGGTGGCCCTTCCCTGCAGGAGCACCTATATTCAGCAAGGAGGCACATCTGCCCAGTAGGAGCACCCAACAGAGTTCATAGGCCTGGATGAAGCATGCCCCATCCCACAGGGCCAGCTCAAGGTCACTGAAGCATTCTGGGTTCCAACCTCCCTCTGTAAATGTCTGCCCATCTCCTTCTCAGACCATCAAACTGGCTCAGTGCCCCAGCTGTCAGTCAAGGGAGACCTATGCTGTGAAGGGTTCTGTTCTCAGTCTCTCTATCCCATGAGACCATGGTCCAGACCCTAACCTTATAGCTTCCAGAGGGTGAAGGCAAGCAGCTGAGCTGGAACTGGGCCATACTGGTCCTTGGTTGTCCCTGAAGCCCCAGACTTCATTCTTCTTTGGTCCCAGTCCTTTGGCAATTTATATTTTACACATGAGACAGCCCAAGATCATCGAGGCCACGGGCAGTGTGCCTGGCTCACAGATGGCCATTTTGATGGACACTGCCTTTGCCTGCTGCAGTGAATGGCAGGGACTCCCCTGGGAAAGCCTAACCTTGCAGTGCTCTGGGCAATGGCAGCTCCCCAGCCTCCTGGCCCTCCCCCCTTTTCACACAGCCTGGTCCAGTGGCTTCCTCTACCATGGGCCACAAGTTCCCACCCTGGAGATGTGGTCAGTGTACCCCCTCACCTCTCTAGACCAGAACATCCTTCATGCTGAGCTTCCAGCCTAGGCCTACAAGGCTGCAGTGACTCCCGGATATTTCATGTACCTGCCTTAACAGTCCTTCACATACATGGGAAAGCTTTCAGAAACTTCTCAAATCTCTCCACTGCCAAGGAGACACAGAAGCAGGCTCTAAAACATTCTGGCCACCAATCCTTGTGCCAACCTTGCACCGAGCCCTATGGATGAACAGGGGCCAGAGCATGGCTATAGACATTTGCTAGGACAAATAAGATCCACAAACACAGAGGATCCCAAGGTACCCAAGAAAGCTATACAGATGCCCAAGATTCATGATATTAATGTTTAGTGTGTGTGTGTGTGTGTGTGTGTGTGTGTGTGTGTGTGTGTGTGTGGTGTGTGCCAGGCATTCTACACACTGGGACTCAAAGGAGTTAAATAACTTGTGTGAGGTCAGGTCTGGGGTTGAACCCCACTCTGAAGGCCAGCATAGACACTCCCAGTCTCAGCCCTTAGATGTCCTGGGTTCAGGTGTGCCCTGGGTGATGTGGTGGAGGGTAGTAGACAAGATTCTGTATCCACTGGATAGGCCAGTGAATCAGATTTGGTTTTAACATCTCAAAGGCTAGGCCAGCAGGAAGACCAGGAAGAGGAGCTGAGCCAGGGTTTGCAGAGGGGACACTGTACATGTCTGTCCTGGAGTGACCCTCTACACACTAGGCATTGGGCCAGACTCCAGGATACAGGAAAGGAAAAGGTCCAGACCCTGCCTGGGGGAAGCTGAGGCTCCCTGAGAGGGATCAGCACAATCAGAGTTGTGAGGGAAGAGGGCTCTGTTAGGGGCAGGGAGGAGGAGAGAAGAGAGAACAGGGTGAGAACACTCTGAGGGTCACTGGGATGAGAATTCTCTGAGGGTCAGTGAGACATGATGTCTGAGGAAGCAGAAGAATGTGCCCTGTGGACATCTGAGGGGAAAGGGTTCGAACAACAGCCTATGTGAAGGTCCTGGGGCAGGAAGGCTAGCGTGGTTGAGGAACAGGAAGGGCTAGCGTGACGGATTAGAGTGTGTAACGGTGGGAAATGAAAGAGATAAGGGCAGGGAGGTAACAGAAGAACCTCCGTGGACACCTTGAGCACTGACGGCTGAGTGGCCTGGGTTCTGAAACAGCCCCTCAGCTGCTGAGTGGAAGATGCATGTAGGCACAGGGGTGGGATGGAAGCTGGCCGGGGTGGAGGAAGTTACTGATGCTGGCCAGAGATAAGGTGGGTTCGCAGCAGGGGACGGTTGTGACCTCTGGCACATTATGGGCCTTATCCCAGCCAAAGCAGAGGGGGCTTCCTTTTGGAGATGACATACCTCCACTAGAAAGAAGTAATCAAGGCAGCTCCATGGGGAAGGTAGAGACCCAAGGCACCGAGGGGCGAGGACCAGCACACAGAAGGGGCCTGCTGAGTTGGGCCCAGCTGTTGATAACCGGATGGGGCAGCTGACTGGGGCCTCCCCGAAGCCAGGACAGAGATGTGTGCAGGAGTCTCCGACATGGCAAATGGTGACATGGTCCATGGATTCAGCCCTCCACGGACTCCTGAGATGGCAGCATTATTGGAAAGTGGTAAAAGGAGGGGGAGGGGCTGACTGGAGGAAGAAGGTCACAGGGGCGGGAGCGGGTGGGGCTCCCCTGAGGCTGCATCTCAACCTGGACTTTTCCCATCTCCTTCTTCTCTTTCTTGCCCACTAAGTAGCGAAGAACAGAATGTCCCCTCTGCCAGGTGCACGGGGTGAAATCGCAGGATCCTCTGGCACCCTGAGCCAAAATCAGTCCTTCCTCTTTTAAGTTGTCTCAGGCTTGTTGTGGTGATGACAAAAAACCTTGTAAACTTATACACTACTCAGGGAGTCACAGCCGTCCACACCTCTCCACCTATGACAAGCCCCGCCGTATCGCCTTCCTGCTTCCAAGTGAGATGGCCAGGAGAACAAGGCACGCCCAAACAGTGGGGCATTCCTAAGTGTACGACAGCCAACATCAGGCCCCAGAGACAGAACGCAGGTCTGCAGCATGGCCCCAGCTGAGAACTAACAGAGAAAAAGCACGTGTCCAAGCGTTCACATACCACATTCATGCATCCGCACACACATCAGTGTGTATGCCCACCAACAGACACGGCTTATGTGTACACACATGTGTCCACACATACACACAGAGGCTGGGCTCTGTCACTTCCAAGGAGAGTGCCCACCATATGTTTACTGTCTAGGTGGGGTCCCCAGCCGGACCCTAGCTGCTTCCTACTCCACTGTCCAGGCAGGAGGAAGGCACATTCCTTGCCAATCTGAAGGGATCTTTGCACACACCTACAGACCCCTCACAACACCAGAGGAAGCCCACTGCAGCCTGGCTTCCCAGACTAGCTGCTCCTCGCTAAGATGACAGATGGCCACACCCCCATCTTTTAGGAAACCGACCCCATTCCCAGGCAGGATGACCACCACAAGCAGATCCCAATTTTCCCCTAAGCCTAAGCAGGAGTGAAGGACCACTTTCTGGCAAGAGGCGATGTCCCCTCACCCCAGCAAGCAAGAGGAATGACTAGCAGAGCAGAGGGAGGAGAAGGGCAGAAGGGGGCATCTGAGCAACATTTTGCTTTCTTGGGAGGGAGAGATTTTCACAGCAGGGTGCCACGATTTAGTTGGAACTGTTATGAATTCCCATAAAATCAGAGGCACTCAACTTTGAAAGGCAACATGCTGCTGAAATCAAACACAATGCCGGGGTTAGCCACATCACCACACACCAAGAGGCTTGTGCATGCACGGTGCCTGCTGATGGCATTTTGTTAGACCACTCATGGACAAGCCACTGCTTGTCACCAATGGCCACACCTCAAAGCCCACAGTGTCTAGGCCAATGGGACAGAAAGGAGGGGTGTAGTCACCCTAGGGCATTCTGACCTTGCATCTTTCCCAAAACTCTCATCAAGGGACATTGGAGAGGTTGAAGAACCAGCAGGGGTAGAGGGCTATTACCTGAGATGTGTAAGGGGGCAACAGTGGTCTAGCCTCGTCTAAGGGAAGCTTTAGGTCCTCCACCTACCCTTCTTCAAAAATCACTGGGCAAAACATACATTGTATTCTTCTTGTAAGCGGTCTACAGGCATGGTGAATAACTTTGAGAAAATGGACAGAGCAGGAAGCCAGTGACCCTGCTAGCCAAGTCATCCCTCTCCTTTTCCAGGGCTCCCTGGAAGTATGGCCTGAGAAGGACCTGGCCTACACACCGCCTCCCTCTCTTTAGATAGATAGATAGATGATAGATAGATAGATAGATAGATAGATAGATAGATAGATAGATAAAGAGGAGGCCTGTGATCTCAGAGGGTAAAAATACTTGACAACCCAAGTTCAATCCCCAGATCCTGTGGTGGAAGCAGAGAACCCACTCCCAAGGGTTGTCCTTTGAACTGCACATGCATGTGTGCCATAGCACACATACGTAACAGCAACATTTTAAAAACACATGAGGGCTAAGGAGACGACTTAGTCAGTAAAGCACCTACCACGCCATCCTAAAGACCTGAATTCAACCCCAGAACCACATTGCTTTTCAAAAAGCCAAGCATGGTGGCACACACTTGTAATCTCAGCACTGGCAGGCACACAAGAATCCCTGAGGCTCACTGTCCAGCCAGCCAGCCTAATTGTGAACTCTGGACCAGTGAGAGATCCTGTTTCAAACAAAACAAAACCAAAAAACAAAGTGGACAAGATCTGAGGAATGATACCTGAAGCTGATTTCTGGTATTACATGTTACATACATGTATACATGCACACTTGATAAAAGTAAATAAACTCACGTAGTGTCCACATTCTATTCCTGGATGGATTTAGAGACGGAGTGTTTTGTTGTTGTTGTTTGTTTTGTTTTGTTTTTCGAGACAGGGTTTCTCTATGTAGTTTTGCACCTTTCCTGGAACTCGCTCTGTAGACCAGGCTGGTCTCGAACTCACAGAGATCTGCCTGCCTCTGCCTCCCGAGTGCTGGGATTAAAGGCGTGCGCCACAACTGCCTGACGAGAGACGGAGTCTTGCTTTAATGTTCAGGCTGGCTTTGAACTCCTGGACTCTACTGGGCCTCTCACCTCACCCTTCCCAATAGCTGAAATTACAGGTGCAAGTTGCGCTGGAGGGTGGCTACCTTATGCTTTTCAGCAGTTGAGGGATATCTCAGTGTAAGAGGGGTGTCCCAGTTAAGGTTACATGCTCTGTAACACACCATGACCAAAGCACATTGGGGAGGAGAGGGTTTATTTCAGCTTACACTTCCAGGTAATGGTCCATCCTTGAGGGAAGTCAGGACAGGAACTCAAACAGGACAGGAACCTGGAGGCAGGAGCTGATGCAGAGGCCATGGAGGGGTGCTGCTTCGTGGCTTGCTTCTCATTGGCTTGCTCAGCCCACTCTCTTATAGAATCCAAGAGACGGCCAGCCCTGGGATAGTACTGCCCACAATGGGCTGGGCCCTCCCCCATGAGTCACTAATTAAGAAAATGCCTTACTGCTGGATTTTATGGAGGGCTTTTCTCAGTTGAGATTTCCGTCTTTCTGGTGACTCTAGCTTGTGTCAAGTTGACATCAAACTAGCCAGCACAGAGGGCAATGTGACTGACCCAGTGTTCTGATGACAGCCCCATAGATTGTTTTTAACATTTCACATTGACGAAGAAAGCCGTAGTAGATCCTCACTCCCAAAGCCACACACACAATTAGGCGGTGGGACTTAGGAGCTGCATCATCAGGCAGCCGCTGTCAGAGACACTTGAAGGCAGAGGTTCTCAACCTTCCTAGTGTTGCGGGTCCTTTAATACAGGTCCTCATGTTGTAGTGACCCCCAACCATAAAATTATTTGTTGCTACTTCATAACTATAATTTTGCTACTATTATAGATCCTGATGCAAATATCCTGATGTAAATATCCACTATCTGGTGTGCAACCCCTGTGAAAGGGTCGTTTGACCCCCCAAAGGTGTTGAGACCCATAGGTTGAGAACTACTGCTCTAAGGACCGTAACCCCGAGATACACTCTCCTAGTCAGGATACCATGAGGCTATTGCTCTTTCAGCCTATTCTAGAAAGAGACCTGAGGTTCATCACCATCAAGGTACAAGGGCAAGAACAGAGTCAAGTTCAGCTTCCTCCTCTCCCCCGCTTCAGCCAAGGTTAGCAGGCTGCATCAAGGCTGGCCAGACCTGGCACCTTGCTGACATCTCCCATGTCTGTCACCTGTGTCCTTGGCTAGGCTTCTCTTCTCCTTAGAACACCACTGACCTCACCGTGTGTGGCCAGCCCCGATCTCCAGGCACAGCCCTGGTACCACCTGGTACCATCGTGGATCCTCCTGGAAGGGGGTTCTCAGCATCCCTCCCTCATCCTTCCCACATTATTACAGGCATCTATCCCAGCACAGGAATCAGTGAACACCCCAGAGCCATTGTGCCAGCAGACTCTCAATGCCCTGCAAGCACCGTGAGCCATCAGCCCATGGGGGCCCCCATTCGAAGACACAACAATCTCATTTCTTTTCTGGGGCTCCTGTCTTTGCCTTTCTTACCTGAGAAAATCTGTCTCCAACCATGCAGTCAGTAAGTGAATAGCTTCCACACACCCAGTCAGAACCACATTGCTCCTTCCCTTGGATCAGCACATCCCTGCCTTTGACTCACCAGGCTCAGTTCTCCCCTTAGTCACCACTGTGGCTGGTCAGACTCTTGGTCTCAAACTTGGATAGATATTTGTACACCCATCTTCAAAACAGCATCATCTCAATGGCCAAAAGTTGGACCCATCAAATACCCACTGCTCGTAACCGAATAAAGAAGGAAAATGCAGCACAGGCGTACAGTGAGAGAATCTTCACCTTTAAAGGCCGGGAAATGGAACCAACCAGGTGGCTCAGCAGGAAATGGACCTCCCCACACAAGCCTGGCGACCTGAGTTCCACCCCCAGAGCCCACATAAAGGTAGAAGGAAGGAATAGACTCCACAAAGCTGTCCTCTACCCTCCACACACATGTGCTGTGGTACGCTCACAAAAGATACATATATCATGCACACATACATGCGTGATCCACACATACACACAATAATTTTCTTTTAATCCAAAGGGAAGGAAAATCTGGCTCACACTGACTCAGGGGGAAATTCAAAACATTAGACTAAGGGGAATGAGGTAATCCCAACAGGACATTTGACATTTGATCCCTCTCATATGAGCTACTTGGGCCTGTCAAGTTCATAGGCAGTTTAAGGATGGTGCCAGGTGCTGGGGAGGGAGGATTAGGGCACAGTTTCAGTTTCACATGACGAAAAGTTCCAGATGGTAGATGATCATGATACTGTCCAGTGGCATTCAGTGCCACAGAACTGTGCACTTAAAATGACCAAAATGGTCAACTTTATGTTATGTGTATTTCATGGCAAGAAGAATGTAACACAAAAGGAGGGCACACGTATAACATGAGTACTTCTCATGCTGATACTTTTTTAAAAAGTACCCCCAGGAGACAGCAGGGTACAAAGATGGCATGCCCATTTCACAGATGCATAGACTGAGCCCTGCTGAGGTGAATTTGAGCCTGAGGGTCAGCCAATGTAGGCAGAGAACACTAGGAGTTTTGTGAAGATAGTCAGACTTTAAAAGCAACCTTTCATTAAGAGGAAAAGCATCCTAATTATCCTAGCTATGGAGAGGATGGAGTGTGTTCCTGAGTAGATGGTGAGCTTCCTGTCCCTAGAGGTATACAAGTTATGGTTGAAGGTCCATGAGGGGGTCACATCGGCAACACGCAGCTCCTCACACATGCCTCACCGTATTCTGCCTCCTGTCTCTCTACATTTATCACCTTCTCCCTGCCACCCTGAAACCACTCTCTAACCTTTGCTAAGGACGATATCTTTTTTTTTAAATACTCAATTTAAAAAAAAAAATTTCACATGTGTATGAGCAATACACAAATCATAATTCTTAAAAATAACAAATTGCAGGCCAGAGTAATCATAAGTAAATTGATATTGATAAATAAGCTTTTCTCCAGAGCAGTAGGTGGTTTATTTTAATCTAATGAGTTTTGTATTTTCTCAGCTTTCAGATGCCATGATGAAGGGCTGTCTGCAATAGAATTACGACGCTCTCCAAAATATTGTAATTTAATGCCTCATTTTGTCAAGACTTTCTGGAAAATGAGATTTGTTCCCAGTGAGGAATTTTACTTGGCTTTTTCCCACGTGCCCCCACCCACCTCCCCAGGCATAAGGGTGCTGCTCCTTGGGCTGAGCTGGAGGGTGGGGGGGTGGGCAGGGAGAGATGAAGGTAAAGGGGCAGCAGGACAAGGGATCAGGCAGGGAGGGACACCATAGGAGCCTTCCCGGCTGGACAGACCTGTCACGTAGCTACATTGTGTCCGCTGCCCACTCTGTGCCCACCACTGCCCCTGTGAGGAAGGAGGGTGGGCAGGCTTCCTTTTTCTCATCAGATGCTAAAAGGGCTCTTGTCTGGGGGTCAGCAGGAGTGGATAGGGACCCACAGAGAGAAGGAAAGATGGCCACAGGTGGGGAGGCCACAGAAGGAGACAGAGCTCTTTGTGGAGAGCCTTGGCGATCTCTTGGAATGTCTCCTAGGACAGGGGGCTCAACAACACCCCGGCTAGCCTGGTGTTCTTTAAGTACATTACTAATGCCCTGAGGAAACTTCTGGAAGGAGACGGTACCAAGAACTACAGGGAACAAAAGATCAAGAGGTGGAGATAGGCAGCCAAACCCACAAGGAACACGGCCTATTTACCACTGGGTGTGAGCCTGAGTGGACCAGTGGATTGTCCAGTGCCTCAGTTTCCCTTGCCTCTAGGCTGAGGGTGGTGGTTGGGGACCGAATGAGGCAGTGTATGTCTTGTCCTGCACACAGCCTCACGTGAGGAGGCTCACACTGAACACTAGAAGTAGTACCCTTGTCACCAACACCACAACCATTGTCGTTATCATCTACACCGTCCTTGTCACATCTTCACTCTCGAGATCATTATTGACACATGTCATTGTCGTCAACATCACTGTCGGCATTCACCATCATCACTGTTGCCAGCATATCAGCATCACCATCATCATTGTGGTCATCATTGCCATCATCATCATCACTGTGGTCGCCATCATCATCATCATCATCACTGTGGTTGCCATCATCATCATCATCATCATCATCATCACTGTGGTTGCCATCATCATCATCATCATCATCATCACTGTGGTTGCCATCACCATCATCATCATCATCACTGTGGTCACCATCATCATCATCATCACTGTGGTCGCCATCATCATCATCATCATGTGGTCATCATTGCCATCATCATCATCACTGTGGTCGCCATCATCATCATCATCATCATCACTGTGGTTGCCCTCATCATCATCATCATCATCACTGTGGTCACCATCATCATCATCATCACTGTGGTCACCATCATCATCATCACTACAGTCATTAGTTGTCATAGATAAACCTCATTGTCACCATCATCATTGTCATCATTACATCATTAGTATTATCATTTTTTTTTTTTTTTGTGTGTGTGTGTGTGTGTGTGTGTGTGTGTGTGTGTGTAGCATTCCTGCTAGTGGAGAGGACTTGAGGAGCCAGAGTTTGATGTCTCTCTAGATTCTTTTTGGGGACGTTTGAGTTTTACATGTGCCCCACTCACTATTCACAAAGTAAATTTAAGGGTTCAGGAGATTGCTCAGTTGGTAAAGTGACTCCCACACAAGGATCAGCAGCCAAGTTCAAATCCCAGGATCTATGGTAAAAGCTGGATCTATGGCAGATCCCAGAGCTCACTGGCCAGCTAGCCTAACCAAACACAGGGAGAGACCCTGTCTCAAAATACAAGGTGGAGAGGGGCTGAGAGATGTCTTAGTGGGCAGGAGAACTTCTTATGTAACATGAGGACCTGAGTTTGGATCCCAGCACCCATGTGACAAGAAGGCATAGTCTCAATACACCTGTAACCCCAGCACTAGGTGGGATTGCTGGCACAGGCTGGCTGGTAGCCTACTTGTAAAACAGAAGTTCCAGGTTCAGAGAGAGACACTGCCCAAAGGAATAAGGGGAAGGTGATAGATGTGAACACTAATGACTTCCCAAGACCTCCAGGAGTGCTATGCATATGCAGCACACTCATGTACTTGCGCATATCACACACACACACACACACACACACACACACACACACACATCACACATCACACAGTAATTGAGGGAGATATCCAACACTGATGCCTAGACTCCACATGTATGTGCACAATCCACATAAGAGGGGCATGCAGCACACACAGTAAACAAAATATGCCATTTGATCTCACAAAAGAGACCCCCTCCCCAAATGACAAATCTCCTCTCCTAATGGGTCCCACTCTGCCTCCTAGATGCTTCTGTCCCCTTTTGGACGTCTGGTCTCTACAGTCACAACATTAACTCCCACCTCTTGGAGCAAGCCATTCATTCATTCATTCACTCAACAAACTCTCCCAGGGTCCCAGTCACAAGCTGGGCTGAGGCTCAGCCAATGTCAGGACTACCTACCTATTCCTTCAGCCCTGTTGGTGGGCGTGACTTTCACCCTTGGTGGCACTTCAGATATTTCAGACACAACCATTCTGGTTGGTCCTTTCATAGTGGTCTCTTCTAAGTTCACTGTCCCTTAAAGAGGTATTCATATGTCTGAATTAAGAAAGTCCAAGGTCTCCACTTTGGACTTCAAAGTAAGTGAGATGAAACTTAATGACTCGAGCTCACGTGTGCGGAAGTGATGCAAACTGTCACTCACACTGAACCGTAAAGTACATCCACAGAGATGTGTGAGAGGAAATCAGAGATGCCTAAGCTGCAGGACTTGGAGGTGGGTCAAGGGACCATGGTGATAGTGGTGGTGAGGATGGTGGTGGTGAGGATGGTGGTGGTGAGGATGGTGGTGGTGAGGATGGTGGTGGTGAGGATGGTGGTGGTGAGGATGGTGGTGGGGAGGATGGTGGTGGGAGGATGGTGGTGGGGAGGATGGTGGTGGGGAGGATGGTGGTGGGGAGGATGGTGGTGGGGAGGATGTTGGTGGGGAGGATGTTGGTGGGGAGGATGTTGGTGGGGAGGATGTTGGTGGGGAGGATGTTGGTGGGGAGGATGGTGGTGGGGAGGATGGTGGTGGGGAGGATGGTGGTGGGGAGGATGGTGGTGGGGAGGATGGTGGTGGGGAGGATGGTGGTGGGGAGGATGGTGGTGGGGAGGATGGTGGTGGGGAGGATGGTGGTGGGGAGGATGGTGGTGGGGAGGATGGTGGTGGGGAGGATGGTGGTGGGGAGGATGGTGGTGGGGAGGATGGTGGTGGGGAGGATGGTGGTGGGGAGGGTGGTGGTGGGGAGGATGGTGGTGGGGAGGAGGAGGAGGATGATGATGTGATGGTGGTAGTGATGGAGATGGTGATGATGGTGGTGACAAGGATGATGGTAGGCAAGGTGGGGATGATAACAGTGGTGGCAACTGTCCTTTCTTGGGTACATACTCAGCATTATTATTATTATTGTTAGTTCTCACAATTACACAACAAGGAAGATGTAATTCTGGCTGTACCCATTCACAGATCAGGAGTCCAAGACCAGGAGAGGAGAGGTCATGCACACGGGGTTAGTCCAGCAGTAAACAGGCTGGGGGTGCAAACCCCAGCAGACTGATGATCTACATGAGAATAGAAAACAGAGATTTCTGAACAATCTCGAGGGTCTGGTGTGCTATTGGGGCAGTGAGATGCTGGAGATGCAGGGAAGGTGGGGCGGGCTCCAGGAAAGCCTGTCCCAAGAGCCTCTTCTCCACTGGGGGCCTTGCAAAGACTGAGAATGGAGGAACCGGCACAGTCGTGGCCACCTCCTGATCCTGGGGGATTAATCTGAGCTTGGGCCTAACAAGGCAGCCACAGGTAATGATCCAGGGCCCTGAGGGACAGGAGGCGACAAGAAGAAAGGACTCGACCCCCATGTCAGCTTTCCCTTTGAGATGTCTGCCCCTTCCTAAGCCACTGGCAGGAGAAGCTGGGGCACAAGCAGAAAGCAGCTGGGTTGCAGAGTGCCGTTCCAGTCGACTCTCCTTACCGAAGAGATGGAAACTGGAGTACAGGAACAGCAAGGAAAAATGGCTACAGCTAAGACTCCAGGCTCCCCACTGGATGACTCTGGAATGTTGTTTGTGGGGTATAGATCCAGCACCGAAGAGCTGGATCTTGAGTCAGTCAGGCCTTGGCTAGAAGAGTAAGATGACCGGCAAGCCTACGGTCTGCCAGGTGATACTGTGAGTCCTCTCTGAGAGGATACACAGCCCCCTGATGCTCCATACTGTCACACAGAAGGACTTCCCAGTCACACAGTTATCAGCCCCATTACATTCAGGCCAAAGGAAAACAGGAGATAAGAAGGTGCAGGAACTAGAGTTCAAAATATCAGCTTAATAAGTATTGTGATAGTATATGTGCAAAAATAAATAATAATAATAATAATAATAATAATAATAATAATAATAATAATAAGTGACCAAAAAAGATAGATAGGCTTAACAAAGAATTAAAAAACAACATGATGAATTCCAAAAATAAGAGCCAGGCATAGTGGCGCAGGCCTTGAATCCCAACGCTCGAGAGGCAGAGGCAGGTGGATCTCAGGGAGTTCAAGGCCAGCCTCACATGCAGAGAGAGCTCCACGCCAGCCATGGTTACATAATGAGACCCTCTCTCAAAAAAAAAAAATCCAAAAATGAATAATATAATAACTTAAAATCAAGGTGTCATGGTATGAGCAGCAAATCAGCAGGGAAAAGGGAGGGCTTCTGAAAATGGAAATTTTATTCCAAAGAAAACATGAGGGGTCGGCAAAATGGCTCCGAGGTCAAGACTGCTTACTGCTGTATCAGAGGACCTGAGTTCAGGTTCCAGTACCTAGATCAGTACCTACTCACAAAAGCCTGTATAGTTTCCAAGGACCCAACACTCCACTCACTTCTAGCCTCTGTGGGTACCTGCTCGCTACACACACACACACACACACACACACACACACACATACACACACCACACAATCTAATAAATCTTTTAAATGAAAAAATGGAGAAGGAAACATGAAATGTAGGTGAGACTTTGTCTCAAAAACCAAAACAATGTAACAAGAAGCATGATAAAGAGTAAAGAACATCAGACTGAACAATAATAATAATATTTTCTGTGATGTAAACTATATTCACAACTTAAGTCTATGCCTCTGCTGGGTACACCCTGCTGGATGGAGCCTGATTCTCACCTTAGCGATACCTGCACACCCATGTTTATCCACCATGCACAACAGCAAGAAAATGAAGCCAGCCCAGCTGTCCATCAACACACAGAGGGATTAAAGAAGATGTAATACATGCACACGTACACATAAAATTTTATCAGTCATAAAGAAAACAAGATCACGGCATTTCCAGAAAAAACGGACTGAATTAGAAATGATCATATGAAGTGAAGAGACCCAGCCTCGGGAAGATAAACGCTGTTTGTTCTCGCTCGTGTGTGGATCCTGGGTTTTAATTTTTCTATGTGTATACATGTGTGGGAGTGTGTACAGCTCACAAAACTAGACAGAGGACTGAGAGGGGGGAGGGGGCTTATGGGAGGGGAGAGTAACAACGTATGAGGCAAGAAGGCAGAAGAGTCTTAGTGCAGGGGAGAGGAAGAAAGAGCAATAAAAACAAAGTATCCATGAAAATGACCCCTGAAACCTGTGACTATGAATGCCAATTTTCAAAATAATAAATAAAAATAAATTAATAAAAATAATTAAGAGCTGGGTGTGGTAGCCAGGCAGTGTTGGCACTTGCCTTTAATCCCAGCACTCAGGAGGCTGAGGCAGGTAGATCTCTGAGTTCAAGGACATCCTGGTCTACAGAGAGAGTTCTAGAACAGCCAGGGCTACACAGAGAAACCCTGTCTCAAAACACAAAACAAAGCAAACAGACAACAACAATAAAGAGCCTGGAGTGGTGTCGCACACCTTTAATCCCAGCACTCTGGAGGCAGAGGCGGGCGGATCTCTGTGAGTTCGAGGCCAGCCTGGTTTACAGAGTGAGTTCCAGGACAGCCAGGACTACATAGAGAAACCCAGTCTCAGAGAGAGAGAGAGAGAGAGAGAGAGAGAGAGAGAGAGAGAGAAGAAGAAGAAGAAGGAGGAGGAGGAGGAGGAGGAGGAGGAGGAGGAGGAGGAGGGGAGGGGGAGGGGGAGGGGGAGGAGGGGGGAGGGGGGAGGGGAGGGGGGGGGGGAGGGGGGGAGACCCCCCCAAAGAAAGCAAAGAAGAAAATGTGTAAGGAATAAACTAGTAGAGGGAAAACTGAAAATCGAAAATAACCCAAGAATGTTTCAAAACCGGAAGGAAAATAATGATGTAATAAAAATGGGAATAAGGAGCCAATAAGACGGCTCAGCAGTAAAGGTGCTTTGCCAAGGAGCCTGACACCCTGACTGTGATTTCTGGGACATTCACGGTGGAAGGAGAGAAGTGACTCTTGCAAGTTGTCCTCGACACATGAGTCACAGCATCTGAGTGCCCACACATACATAAAAAGAAATAGAAAGAAAGAAAGTAAAAGCAAAGAGGAAGGTAAACCAAAAAGACAGAAATAAAAACTATTAAGATAGCTGAGAATACCTGGTAAGTAAGTGTGTGTGTGTGTGTGTGTGTGTGTGTGTGTGTGTGTGTGTGTCCTGCAAATTTCTTAAATGTAAGTGGAACAAATACTCAAAAGACAAAGACAGACTGGACTTCAAAACAACTACATTCTATTTACAGAATATCTACCTTAAATATAATGACCCGGTGGGTTGGAGAGAGGTCTTGGGTTCGAGCCCCAGTATCCACATAGAGGCTCACAACATTCTGTAAGAAGTTCCAGGAGATCCAACCTCCCTCTCCTCTGGCCTCTGCAGGCACCAGGCATGCACACCGTGCACAGACATATTCACACAAAACACCCACACACATAAAATAAATAATAAATAAATGTGATGACGCATAAACAAGGAACACGAACTGATTTTCCGGACCCACGGGGGAAGGAAAGAAGCTGGCCCTCTGATCTCTGCAGCCACACAGTGACATGCACAGACAGACAGACACACACACACACACACACACACACACACACACACACACACACACACTGAATAAATAAAGTGAAATGGGAGGACCATGAGGCATCTTTGCTGTCAACTGACTTGAAAAGTAGTAAATGATGAAGTCCTCACAAGATACTAGAATGGACACACAAAACACTGAAGCACAAACAGTGCTATGACACTAAGAATTGGAACTACAGCTTATAGTCTTCCCAGCAGGAAGGAAGCGGAAGCCC
Organism: Onychomys torridus; assembly: GCF_903995425.1. Taxonomy (NCBI): domain Eukaryota; kingdom Metazoa; phylum Chordata; class Mammalia; order Rodentia; family Cricetidae; genus Onychomys; species Onychomys torridus. Next base: position 42,874,164 of record NC_050460.1, read on the forward strand.
ACACCGATGGCCCCCCTGCCCCCACTGTGAGCCACCCAACTGGTAAGGAGGATGCAGCACACAAACCTTCCCAGAGTCCCCGGGAAAACAGGAAGAGGCGGGAACAATTCCTGGCAGATCATAAACCGGGAACCTGATACTGGGAGCTGATACAGAAAATCGAAGCACAAGGAAGGAAAGTCCAGGGGCACATCTGGAAATTAAATCAAACCCAACGCAGCAAATTGTGTAGTCATGCAGGGCACGGTCAACCAAAACTGTTGGAGCTGGTCAGTGGGAGAGAGAGATGGTGAAAAGAAAAGTGTGTGTGTGTGTGTGTGTGTGTGGTGTGTTTGTGTGTCTCTGTGTGTCTCTGTGTGTTTGTATGTATGTATGTGTGTATGTATGTATGTCTGCATTTATTCCAGGAATGAAAGATAGGCTAACTTCTGAAAATCCAACATTATAATTCTCCACACTGTCAGAAGGAAGAAGAAATTTTAATAGTAATGTGTCAATAGACACAATAATTCACTGGAAAGAATTCTATACAACCCAGGCATGGCGGCACACGTCTTTAATCCCAGCACTTGGGAGGCAGAGGTAGATGATTAATCAATATAAAGCTATCCCACATTCATGGCCAAGAGCTCAGTGCTGTCAGGATACTGCCAATACCACCTAAAACAATCCACAGATTGAATGCAATGCCTCTAAAATCCCAGTGGGGACTGAGTACGGTAGTCCATGCCTGTAATCCCCATGCACCAGAGGCTGAGGCAGGAGGATCACAAGATCAGCCTTGGCTACATAGAAAGACCCTGTTGCAAAGAAAAATCCCAGGGGTGTTATTCACAGAAATTAGAAAATCCATCATAACACTTTATGCAAAAATCTCAAAGCATCTCCTAAATAGTTAAAACCATCCTGAAAAAGAGAACATGGCTTGGAGGTCTCATCCTTTTCTATGTGAAACCTGACTACAAAGCTACAGTAATCAAAACATGTGCTGCTGACAGAAGGGAAGACACACTGACCGATGGAATAGAATGTAGTCCAGAAATAAACCATCACACAGTCAGTTGGTTTTATGAACGGTACCAAGACAGTGCAATGGGGGAAGGGCAGACGGAGCTGGGAAAACTGATCACATGCAGAAGAGCCAAGCTGACTCCTACCTTACCTTGTGTGCAAAAATGAACCCAAATTAGTCAGGGTTCTCTAGAGGAACAGAATGATAGATAGATAGGTTGATAGATAGATAGATAGATAGATAGATAGATAGATAGATAGATAGATAGATAGACAGACAGACTGACTTACAGGCTACAGTCCAACAGGTCCGACAATGGCTGTCTACCAATGGAAGTTTCAAGAACCCAGTAGTTGTTCATTCCACAAGGCTGGATGTCTCAGCTGGTCTTCAGTACCTGCCAGAACCCCAAAGAAGTAGTCTCTGATGCCAGTGAAAGGAATAGACTTGCTAACAAGGGCAGGCAGGCAAAGAGCAAGAGCTTCCTTCTTCCATGTCCTTTATGTAGGTTGTCACCAGAAGGTGTGGCCCAGATGAAAGGTGAATCTTCCCACCCCAAAAGATCTGGATTGAAAGTGGGTTTTCCCACTTCAAACAATTTAATTAAGGAAAAAAAAAAAAAACCCTCGCAGGTTGTGCCCAGCTATTTGTGTTTTGGTTAATTCCAGATATAGTCGAGTTGCCAGCCAAGAATAGCCATCTCAAGGACCAAATCTCTAAACTTCCTAGAAGAACATATGGAGACTCCCCACGACGTTGGATACAAGCAGTGACTTCTATGACACCAAAGTCCAGACAATGATACAGCAAGAAAGATGTTTAGACTTCATAGAACAATCATCTCTGTGCATCAAAGGAGACCCTCCACAGAGGGAAGCGTTTGTAACTCCTCTATCTGATGACAGATGAAGATCCAGAATACAGAAAGATTCTCTAACTCAAACACAACAAATGGCTCAATTCAAAACTGGACTGGAAGTACAAATACCCAGTTCCCATGAAGGGATGCCCCACATGGCCCACACCTGGGGGGGGGGTGAGGGGTGGCCAATCAAAGCTACGCGACTATATCAGAAAATGAAGAGTACGTGTCGGTGAGATCACTGAGGAGCATTGCTGGGGGAGATACAAAAGGGCACAGCTGCTGTCGAAAACAGATGTCAGGACAGGACAAAGCTCAGCAGTATTGCCATAGTATTTGTAATTCCACTCTTTACATGTATACCGAGAGTTGGGACCCAAATAATATGCACACACCAATGTTCTCAGCAGCATCTCCAGAGGTTGGAGACCTAAACATTCAGCTGTGCATGAACAGGAAACAGGAGATGTCAAAGCTCAACAATATTGCCATGGTATTTATAATTCCACTGTTTACATAGATACTGGGAGTTGGAACCCAAATAATATGCACACACCAATGTTCACAGCAGCATCTTCAGAGGTTGGAGACCTAAACATCCAGCTGTGCATGAACAGGAAACAAGACATGGTGTATACACACCAGAGAATTATTCAGTCATAAGAAGGAATTGTGATATGAACTTAGAAAACCAAGGAAGGAAGCCAAATATCTAAGATACCCTGAATAAGCCAAATAAATATAAGGTAGATATTAGCAGGAGTAGAAGAGAGAAGGAATGGGGAGTTTACTCTGTAGTGGGCAAGGAGTTTCTGTTTAGGACAATGAGATAGTTTTGAAGATGATGTGGGGTAATGGCTGCACAAGTCTATGAATGTACTCACCACCACTGAGCTGTAAGCTTAAACACAATTTAAGTGACAATATTTTTAAGATTTTATTTGTAAGTATGTGTGCACGTGTGTGTTTGCACCAGGGTATAAGCACATAAGTGCAGTGTCCAAGGAGGCCAGCAGAGGGTGTCAGATCCCTTGGAGCTGGAGTCACAGACAAGTGTGACCTCCTGACTAATGCTGGGAACGGAACCTGGGTTCTCTGCAAGAGCAGCAAGGGTTCTTAACTAACGAGTCATCTCTCTGGGAGCTAAGTGGCAAATTTTATGTTATATGCATTTTACCATAACTAAGGAGAGGGAATTAGGAGAAAATGTTCTTAATTTAATAAATGGTATCAACAAGAAAGCTACAGCAAATACCACAAGAGCAAACAGCAAAAGCTTTGTCCTTGGAGCTAGAAGTGAAGTGAAATAAGACAGTCTCCTTCCTACGCCCGTTCAGTCTAAAGCTGGAAGCATCTGCCATCGCAATAAGATAAGAAAAAAGTTTCCAAAAGCATGATATAAAAATCTTATTTCTACAGAAAACCTGGGCATGTGCCCTAAATTATTTTAAAATTCTGTAGCTAAACTGTCAGAACTAATAAAGAAATTTAGCAACATTTGTAAGATATGGGCCAATTTTTTTTAATCATTCATCCTTTTATGACAAATAGGTGACTGGATGTGAGAAAATATCACTTACAACAGTACTTAAAAACATAAAATACATAGAAATAAATTGCATAACAGGAAGTAAGAGGTGCTGCAGACTCTTAAATGCATTCCTGAAAGAAATGTATTAAGACATGGATAAACGGTGAGGTGCATCTTGTTAATGGATTGGAAAACTCAATATTGCAAAGATGTCGATTTTCCTCAATGCGGTTGCAATCAAAATCTCAGCAGGGCTTTTGTGGAATGTTCAAAAGCTGATTCTAATAGTTATATGGAAATGCACAGAGCCAAAAATAAAGAATAGTCTTAAAGAGAAATAAATATGAAAGAATCACACATCAAGGTATCAAGTCAGTGTCTAGAAAGCTGTCAGAACAGAGCCAGGGGTTTGTGTTGGCTCAAGGAAAGTGACAGACTAAGAGAATTACACACACACACACACACACACACACACACACACACACACACTCACAACAATCCTTTTTGTGGACAGCTCAATTTCAAATCGTTGGCCATCCACACTAGAATGGTTAAACTATACCGCTGTCATACTACAGAGAAATGGAGGTCAGATGACGCATACAAGAAGAACCTCACCAGCAAGTGCAGTGTGTAAGAACATCAAAGCCAGGGTAGTTCACGATTCCATTTAGCTAAGTTTCAAGGTAAGTCGGACAGTAGCTACGCGGGAGAGCTTGCCATGAGTGAGGTCCTGGTTTCAAATCCAGTACCGTAAAAACTTAATCAAAATGAATGTGGCCTCAGAAGTGCGTGTCTAGGAGGAAAGGTGGGGAGATGGCCTCTAGTGGTCGGTTTTTCGGGTCTCTGTGGTGCTGAAGAGGGAGAAGTGACTGCTTTGTGGAGCTCAGGCTGCACATGTGTGATTCTCACACTTTGCTGTATGTTACACATCATTTTAAAACCCAGAAAAGGCCCTGGTTCACTTGGCACCAACATCAATACTCTAATCACAGACATGTCCTGTCTCCTTTCTGGCCCTTCACCAAGGGAATCATGGAGCTTTCCTCAGTTTGGACAAAGGAAGGGGCCTCCCTCTCCAGGACAAGCCTCTCTCCACCCTACAGAGCCTTTCTTTTGTTTTTGTTTTTGGAAACAGGGTTTCTCTGTAAAAGCTCTGGCTGTCCTGCCTCTGCCTCCCAAGTGCCTGGCCTAGAAGCCTTTCCTTTCTTTTCTTTTAATAAATAGATGTGCACTGGTATTTTGCCATGGGTATCAGGTCCCTTGGAACTGGAGTTACAGACAGTTGTGAGCTGCCTGGTGGGTGCTAGGAATTGAACCTAGGTCCTCCGGAAGACCAGTCAGTGCTCTTAACCACTGAGCCATCTATCCAACCCAGCTTAGAGCCTTTCCAAAGGGTAAAGGTAACTCAGCAGCCCCAGGCAGCATGCCTGTGCCATCTCAGAGTCCAGTATCACAATAATAAAAATAGCACATGTTCAGTGCTTTCCATGTGTAGACACTCTTTCTAGCATTTTACATGATATACATAATTTTATCCTCCCAAGAATTCCCTGAATTGGGTCACTGGCATTTCTATTTTTCAGACCAGAAAACAGAAGGACGGAGCACTTAGTGAACTTAGTGGACCCAGTCATTCACATGGGTGAGCAAGAATTGCACTTGGGAGTCTGGCTTCCCCTTGTTTAAACGGGCACACAGATGAAGCTGGGTACAGAGCGCCTGCTCATGCCCACCCGAGCCAGGCAGCGGGCTGTCTCTCCCAAGCAGGCCATTGGAGCTATACTACCCCTTAAAGGCATAGTTCCAAGATGAGAGGCCATAAGGTAGGCCCGGGTCAGCGGGGCTAGGTCCTAAGCCTAGTGATGCAGGCTAAGATGCTATGGAGGTGCAGGGAGATGTCTCTTGCCAAACGTGGGGATGAGGGTATCAGAGCTTCCCCGGGTTCAGGCCTCTGCTACTGAAAGGACTGAGAACATAGGCAACAGTGGATTCCAGAGAACCTGGTCTCACCCTGGGCATTCACTGGGAGCCCTCTGCCCCCCACCCAGGCCATTTCAGCAGGAGAAAGCCTGGGCCAAAGCACACAGGGAGGCAGACCCATGTACACAGACAAGCCCAGGTGACGAGGGCTCCAGGGCCAATGCCAGAGAAGAGGGCTCCTGCGTGGTTAACACACTTGGAATGGGGGTGTTTGCCCTGCCTTCCCCAATATCCCAGCCTAGCCTCCAACACCCTGCCCTTGCATGGTGGCCCCCAAAGAAGCTGTGAAGCATGCAGGTGCAACCAGGTCACCTAGTTAACAGCCTCCCTCCCGCTGTATTATTCATGGGCTCCCTTCTTCCGGCCAGGCTTCAGTTTCCAATGGCCCTCAGGCAATGCAGACCTGGCTTGGCAGGTCAGCCATGCTGCTGTAGCTTGTAGCACCCCACCTTCACACCTCACACCCTGCCCTTCCTTTCCTGTAACAGCTCCCAGGACACTTCAGGTGAGGTGGGAGCTCTGGGGTCAGAGAAGAAGGGCAAAAGAGAGGACTTTTAGCTGAGTTAGCCACAGGAGGTTAAAGCCTCCAAAAAGAGCTATGCCACCCATACAGAGAGAGAGGAAGGGGGAGGGAGGGAAAGAGGAGGGAGAGACAACTGTCCCAAATACAGGATTCCAAGTAAGTACCAAGGTCAAGACCATAGTGTGTCTATTTCTGTAAATTCTGTTGTTTTGTTGTTGTTGTTGATGATGATGATGATGTTTTTGAAACAGGCTCTTTCCTATAACCCTAGCTGGCCCTGAATTTGCAATCCTGTGCTGGAATTACGGGTGTAAACCAGCATGTCTGGCCCGTTCTTATTTTAAGTAAGCATATGGTTTCCTGCAAACAAGTGGCGTTTAATAAATATTTGCTGATGTATATGCCTCATGAAAAGATGGATGTCAAAATGGAGCATGGAGCCATTGGGGAGACACTGTTCTTCTGGTGGGGAGGGGGTCATGCTGACAAATGGCTTCACGTTGCTCCCATCACTGAATTGGTGGTACTCAATAAAAATGACAGACAGATTGACCTCGCAGGGATGGCACAAGTTACCATTGCTTCTGCCAAGCACTTTTGTGTCTCTCGTGAGAGTCTTGGTCCCCAGATCAAGATAAAACCACTTGCAAGTTTTAGGGTTTGGTTTGGGTTTTTTTGTTTTGTTTTGTTTTGTTTTCTTTCTAGTAACAGATGAGCAATGAGGGTCCTAAGGATTAAGTTTTGGGTCAGGAGCAGGCCTGTCACTGATGTCTCTGCATGTAAGCTGGGAGACTGCTGTGGGGGAGTGGAGGGACTTTCTTCGACATCCTGTGTACTTCAGAGGCTCATAGTCACTGTGCATGTGTCCATGCCACCACGCCACCATGCCACCCACCCAGCTTCTACTGTACACCTACTTGGGCCAAGAGCCAAAGCCTCCAGCCTGAGGACAGCTGCAGACAAACCAGGATAACCCTGAGTACCGAGGGAGCCATGAGCCAGCCCGGCCCACAGCAGGGGCCAGGGTGGAGTGAGGAACAACCACAGCTCCAGACAGACTTACAGACAGCTCTGAGGTGCCAGGAGGAAGGGATCCTGCCTGTTGCTTCTGAGATGCTGAGATGGCCACCTGGCTCACCCCTGGGGCTGTCTGAGGGCTACTCTCCCTCCCTGGCTCTCTTAAATTCCCCGCAGATATTTGGAGACATTTAAATGTCTCATCTCATCTTGATGACAGGAAAGGGGGTGGACCAGACACCAGCCCTAGTCCTGTTACAACCTCTCTGTGGCCCCAGGATGGGTCTTTTATCTGTTTTGATCTGCTTCCACCTACGTGGCCTGGGACTATAGGCTCTGCCCTCAGTAGTGGTAATAGGCTAAGGAGTTCCAGAGCCTTGGCAGAAGTCTGCCTCTGTACCTGCTAGCTGTGTGACTTTGGACCAAGTGCACAACCTCTCTGTGCATCCCATCTCTCCTCTGGTTATTGTAAGGTGCCAGGCACATAGTTAGTGCCTAATAAATGTTTCTTCTCATTACCACCAGCTCTGACACCCTACGAGTCCGTGTCACAGGTCACAAACTGGCCACTCATAGGCATATGATAATACTCCCCTGGAACAGGGGCCACTGAGGCACCGGGGCCTGAAACTGCACATGGTTCTGAGCCTGGGCTCATTAAATGTCAGCCAAATGAATAAATGACCTCCTGGTGTTTTAAAATACTTTTAACTATTTGGTAACACTTGCAAATGGAAGGTTTTATTATTTTTAAGCTTTTTTTATATTTATTCTTTGGAAGAATGGGGTCCCAGCAGCCTAAGAGATGCTCTGCCAGCTGCTTAGCAACCAAGGCAGACAGCAACAGCAGTGCCCCCTGTTGGCATGGTGAGCTCATAGAGTACGCCCCACACCTGCCCAGCATCCTGAATCCTGTGTGCACCTGAAGGTTAACCTGTAGCCCAGTGCTGAGCACAAGAGAAGCCACATACAGGGTGAGTTGCCATCTACCTGGCCCCATGCATCTACCCATAATGACTTCTCTAGAACCTCAAGACCTCCTCCAACCCCAAGACCTACTCCAGCCCCAAGTCCAGCAGAGAAGGAGGGAGGGCCTTCTGATCTGGTAAGTGTCCCCAAGACACTTCAACACCCAAGCCATGACATACTAGACCTCTGCCCAAGAGGACAGACACACACCACCACCATCCCCCCCCCCCCCCCCCCCCCCCACCCCACCCCCTGCCGCCCAATGCTCCATGATACCTCTCAGCTTCCCAGGCCTCCTAATATCCTGCTTGGAAACTCCTTCTTAGCTTGCTTTCTACAGCTGTGATGAACACCATGACCAAAAGCAACTTGGGGAGGGAAGAGTTTATGCCATCTTACAGCTTGTAGTTTATCCTGAAGGGAAGTCAGGGCAGGAACCTGGAGGCAGGAACCAAGGCAGAGGCATGGAGGAGTGCTGTCTGCTGGCTTGCTCATGAGCTGCAGGGACAGCGTGCCACTGGAAAGGCAGCATTCAGGGTTCTACATTGAGATGTGCTGTCAATGTCATCCACAAACTTTCCGTGAAAAGAGAGTAGCACAAATTTGACACGGTGATTATTTGTGGAAACGGTAACATCTGGGGACCATGTAGACATAAAACTCACTACCTTTCTCTCTTTGTTTCTTTCTTTCTTTTTTGAGACAGGCTCTTAGGTGTCTCAGACTAGCCTGGAGTGTACTATATAGCGAAAGATGTTCTTGAACTGCAGATCTTCCTAAGTGCTGAGATTGCATGTGTGAGCCCCTGTGCCTAGCTTACGTGGCATTGAGGATAAAACTGCATGCCTTTGATCCCAGCACTTGGGAAGCAGAGCCAGGCAGGTCTCTGTGAATTCAAGGCCAGTCTGGGCTACAAAGCTAGTTCCAGGACAGCCAGGGCTATTACACAGAGAAACTCTGTCTTGAAAAACCATCACCAACAGCAAAACAAAACAAAAACAAAGCAAAACAAAATCCCTGCACTCTGCCCACTGAGGCACATCCCTAACCCCTCTTTTAAACTTTGTCAAAGTGGTTAATAGACAGTAGGTAGTGGTACTGGTGGCCGATGCTATTTTTCTGTCAGGTAGGGGTACTGTAGGTTTTCAGTTGGAGGCCTCAAAAATTAGAGCTGGTACATGCTCGAAGGTGGAGGGCTGAATGGATACCTCCCAACCATGAGTGTGGGAACCACCAGAGGAAGTTCCCCCTGGCTTTCTAGATGATACCCACAGTGTATCTGTCACCAAGATACAGGCCATATATCCCACAGAAAAGCAAAGGGGCCTCAGAGTCTTACACTACTGACTCTCTGGATGTGGTCTCAGAACTCTTCTGGCCACAGTAAAGAGGGGAGGTACCACTTCCCAGAGTCAGGGCATCCTGGGGGCTCAAGATGAAGACCTAGGCAAGCCTGGGGCAGGATGGGTACCACCTCTCTCTATGAGGGTGAAGGACGGAAAAAGGTAGATTAGCCAAACTTGGACTTGGACTGTCCCCAGGGAAGGACAGGGTCCCACACTGAGAGGCAAGACAAAGCCCACGTCCATGAAGATGTGACACGGGCGGACCCAGGCAGTATCCCAGCTGCCCTCTTTGTTTCCTCTCTTCCCTCTCCCGCCTTCCTCTATCTCCCTCTCTCTCTAGCTTTCCCAAATTACAGCGTTCTTTCAGAAACAGACAATCAAGTGGAAGGCAGGCCCTTGTCACAAATGGCATCTCAGGTCCTCTCCAAACGGAAGATGGCCTTTAAGGAGGAAGGTAACATAGTTAACAGTGTACCCAAGGAGCGGGGGGGGGGGGGGGGGAGTACTAGCAGGATGTGAGTACAAGGCTGATGCCCCCAGTCTCCCAAGACGATGAGAAGCTCTGGGGAGGCTATGATGCAGGGCCCAGGCCCCCTGAGGCCCACTAGGGTGATAGAAACCGGCCAAGTTCAGCTTCATATAAATGCTATTGCTTGACCTCAGGCCTCAGTCTTCCCATCTATAAAATGGGAGGACTAGCTGGTACCTAGAATGCTTCAGCTCTTCAGTCCAGGCTACAAAGGCAAACGTGGCCAGGAGGTAGTAGGTATGGTGGGGAGCTGGGAGCTGCAAGCTCACTCCCATCAAATAGGAGCTGCAGACCTAGGATGAAGTTACAGGTTTGGGACCTCAAGAAGGGTACAGGGGAGGCTAGGAGGGGCAGGAGGAAGCCTGAAGGCGTTGGACCTCTATCTGGGTTTGCAAAGGTGCACAGACCCTCCTGTGAAAGCTGCTATTGCTATTGTGGATAGACCGCCAAGCAGAGATTCTGTGGTGAAAGAACAGTTCAATGAAGCAAGGTATAGCAGCATACCCCCTATAACTTCAGCAGTAAAAAGGTGGAGGCAGAAGGATTAAGATGTTCAAGGTCAGCCTGGGATACATAGTTTCAGAGCAGCCTGTCTAGGGATTCCGGTCATGGCAACTCTCGGCTCCTACCCATCATCCTCAGCTACACACACAGATACAATGTTACCTGCAATTCTCAGCTTCTTCCCACTGTCCTCAGCTACACACACAGACAGAATGTGACCTCCAACTTCTCACCTCCTACCCATCATCCTTAGCTACACACAAAGATACAATGCGATCTTCAACTCTCACCTCCTGCTCATCATCCTCAGCTACACACACGATACAATGTTACTAGTTCTAATCAGAGCAACGAAGTCTAGACTTTAATTTGAAACTATAGGATCTAACTTTAGAAGTGGAAGTCCAAGTGAGAAACTATGATCACACACACACACACACACACACACACACACACACACACACACACACACACAAATGCATTTTCAGGCACAACTCAATTCATGAGCTTCTCAGGTCATCCAGCTCTGAAAGTCAAGGGCCATCTCAGCTCTTATGACAATGTGTCTCACCCACAATCAAATCATATCAAAGGGAAGAAACTATTCTTTCCATGTACATCAGAGGCCAGACTTCTCATAGTTTGCACCTTATTGATGCTCAGAGGAAGTCTACAGGCAGGTGGAAATTATTCCCAATGTACAGATAAGAAAATCAAGGCCTGAGCAACGTTAAGTGCCATGCCAGGGCCTTTAGAACTCAGGGGTACAGCATTGTTTCAGCTTAGCCCCTAAAACTCATGCAGGCTGTGCATTATCCTCACCATCCCAGCACACACTTGAGCAGGGTTCAGAATACGTACAAATACGAATGCCAGACTTGAACTGCACAACACAGCCCAAGGCCACATGCCTTGTGCTGAACAAGACAGAGCCAGCAGCAAAGACCTGAGGCCCATCTGTGGGGACCACAGGAGGAGCAGCCATGGTTGCTCCACTCCACAGGGCTGAGCCAGATCAGGTTCCATAGTGAAAACCTAGAAGGCAGCTCCTTGTGGCTACTTCTTAAATATGCCAGCCTCTCACTGATGCTGGGAGTAGGGGGCGGGGGAAGTAGAGGGTGGGAACCAGAGGGGGTAGTATGCATTTTCTGCCCTATGGGACTCCATAAGGCTACTTCCATAGCAAATCCAAATGAAGATGGTCCATATTGTGTTTTCTGAATTGGCTTTTTTTTTTGGTAGCAAATATATATATATATATATATAAAATTCACCGCTGCTGCAGACTTTCAGATCAAATTCTAGAAATCAAGTTTCTTCCAGCTCCTTAGGTGCACCTTTTGTGTCCCAGTCAAGATGCTCCCAGGGGAGCTGCTGTTTTGACGCCATTATACAGCTGCCTTTTGCCTGGTGGTTCTTTTCTCTTTTTCTTTTGAGACAGAGTATCCTGTAGCCCAGCTGACCTCAAACTCCTATGCAATTGAGGATGACCTTGAACTCCTGATCCTCCTGCCTTCACCTCCTGAGTGCTGGGATGACAGGTGTGTACCACCATGCCTTACTGAGTGCTGTGATCAAATCCAGGGCCCCATGCAAGCTGGGCAAGCACTCTACCAACTGAGTTATATATCCTCAGCTAGCTGTTTAATGGGCCCTGTGCTCTTCTTTAATGGGCCCTGTGCTCTTCAGTCCCCACCTCTCCCTATTATTGCATATTTGTCTTTGCTTTTCTTATTTTTAAGTGTATTTTTCAATGTTTTTACATTTACTTATTTAGTGTGAGAGTTCGTGTGTGTGTGTGTGTGTGTGTGTGTGTGTGTGTGTGTGTAGTCATATTTGTGCATGCATGCAACAACTTTTATGTGTGGTTCTCTCCTTCCACCTTGTGGGTTCCAACAGGCTTGTCAGCAAGCACCTTTATCCTCAGAACCATCCCACCAGCCTTGTTTGTTTGTTTGTTTGTTTGAAATAGGAACTTTCTATGCATGCAGCCCACTCGGGCCTCAAACCTGCAATCTCCCTGCCTTGGCCCCGCAAGAACTGGGATGGCAGGCATTTGTAACATAGTGCCTGCTCACCACACTGCTCCTATCTCCATCCTAGATCCTTGGAGTGTGTGAGCTGGAGATCTCAGCTTGAAGAGCATGCACCCAGAGCCAGCAGATGGGCACCATTAGCCACCTATCCCAAAAGGAGCTAACAGGAACAGTCAAAACCAGTTATAGGCCCAGCAACGGCTAAACTGTGAGAAGGCTGAAGGATGATCAGTTTAGCCAGTGCCCAGTGGACACACATCACACCACTGGCCACTCACCACCCGAGCAGCAGCCCTGGGGGAGGGTGTTATAGAGGGAGCCTGGGCTCTTGTGAGGAAATCACATAGCCAGAGGCCAGAGCGATGCAGACCAGTGGGAAGCTCCAAGGAAAGGCAGCATGAGAGGGGGGATGGAGGAAGAGAGGGAGAGAGGGAGAAAGGGAGAGGGAGATGGCCTGGAAAGGAAGCCTACCTCCCACTCATAGTTCCACCCAAAGTCAGGAAGGCTTCTGGAGTAGGAGGCACCTGCAGAGTCGGAATCACCTGCAAGACCTACAGAAGCATGGCTTCTTCCACTGGCAGCAAAATGTTCCCATCCTGTGGAGTCCACCTTGACCTTGTTCATCAACTAATGGATAAATAGGGCTAATCCAGTGCCAAGAGGAGCCAGATTCCAGATTTTTTTTAAAAAAATGAATGCTTAAAAACATCCATAATTGAATAATAAATAAACAAGTTCCAAGGCAATTGAGTTCATTTTTAAAAACCACCTTTACACACGAGAGTACTGAATCTCTTCAACATGAGAGCTCAAGAACACTGGGAGACCATTAGGCCAGACACTCTGGAATTTGAGATGGATGAGGACTCGCCAGCAGACCTTATTGCCCTGCTCTATAAGGCCTAGGACTGTGCCGGTTGGTGACCTCAAGCCAACCTACGCAATGACAGAGCTGTACTCCGCCAGGCAGAGAGCAGTATAGCAAAGACAGGGACTGAGGTGTATATGACAACTTTTTACGTGTGACACCATTAGCCCTTCTGGGCCTTTGACCCCAGCTTCAGCCAGCTTTGAGGACAGGAGCTGGGAACACCATGCTACCATGTCCACCACCAGCCTTGCAGCTTGGTGCTCGGGGACCCTCCCTAGGACAGTAGAAGAAGCCTAGCGGAGAAAAAGCCAGGTCTACATCCTCTCCTCTGTACACTTCCCACGATGGGCTCTTACGCAGCCCCTTCTCTGTGGCTACTCACTGAGAAGCATTTAGTGGGTCAGTTGAGATTGGAGACAGTTGCTCAGTTCCTTCTGCTTAAGGACAGCATCCACCCACCCTAGGTATCTTGGAGGTGGAGACTATGCATCCAGGTTCTAAAAATCTGCCCACCTCCTCCCGGTGCCAGCAAACATATAGCAATGTACTGTGCTGCATAGGAAGCCAGACTGCCCTCTACTATGTCTGTTCAAAGCCCCCCAAACACAGGCACTCTTATGGCATCCTCAGGTACAGCCCCAGGGGCTGCCCAACCCAAACACAGGTATCCAGGGCAGGGCTCCACCCACATTCCAGTCCTGGAAGGTTCTGTGCACCCCAGCACAAACTTAACAGCATGCCAACCACTCAAGGATCTTAGAGAACCCAGAGCCTGGTCTGGGGAGATTGGGGTGGGGTCTAAAGAAGCTGCAGTTCTAACAGGCTCTCCTGATGCAGATGTTGGCCCAGAGGCCTCACTTGGGCAGAGGTTCTCCTAGGCCTTCACCTCCCAGGTGAAGCATTTTGAATCTACACTTGAGCAAAGTGGCCTTTATAATGCCGAACTGGAAAAAAATGAAGCACACATGGGGGGTGACAGGTAAGGTGGCTGGTGGGGAAGGGAGGCTGAGAGATATCCCAATTGTCTACAACCATTTATTGAGCAGCTGTGAGGGGCCCAACTGACAGAACCGTCCCCGTCACAGACGTGGCTGGGGGGGGGGGGGAGCAGCCAAAGCCAGAATACCAATTCCTGACCACCACCCTTAATGCTTGCCTCCAGCCAGCACCTGGGTAACACGTTCACACCAGGGACTTGGTAGTGCCTTTGCAGACCACCAGGTGCTCTCTCTGCCAGGTGGGCCTCTGCTATTCCTGCGGCCAAGGTGCCCCTTGCCCACCCCTCCTTGGCAGAGTGACATCTGGTCCTACCACCCCCGGAGGTGCTGGCCGCATTGCGCCTACCCCTGCACCAGGAGCCAAGCGTTCCTTCCAACAGCTCCTGCCACAGTGGGCTGACTCATCACCACCTCGCACCTGGCCCCAACCATACTCCGCAAGCCCACCCCCACTCACAGCATGGTTCTTCTCAGGGCAAGGATCTGGCTCGTGCAGGCCCACAAATTATCCTCATGCCCCTCCAGGTTATTTTAAAATCCAGATTGGGGTGGCGGGCACTTGCTAAGGGGCTGGGTGAGCGGATAGGGTCAAGGTCTGTTCTGGATGAGATGGCCAAGTGTGCAGAATGGGCGTGTCCGCTTTCCGGAGTGTGTGGACGTGTTACTACTCCTGCAAGGCTAATTTCTATCAACGTGTGACCACGCCAGGGCTGGGGCCGGGGTCGCAGTGGCCAAGGGCACCAGATCTCCGCTTGCCTCTCCGAGGCAGTGGCTCTCCGTGCTAGTTCTGGGCAAGAAGAAATAAGTGCAGGGCGGGCGGCCGGCCACCACCCTAGAATGCGCGGGATCTGCAGGATAGCCGGCCTGACCTGTGGGGACAATGGGGGCAGTGCTCCTGGGGCCAGCTCTGAGGACAAATAGTACATTGGCCAAGGCCAACCAGCCCCAGGGCCACGGAAGCGAAGCACGAGCAGCACGCGGCTCCCAGCGCTGCTGGGGACGCTTCTGCCTGGAGCCACCAGTACTGGGAAGGTGGCAGAAATCCCCTGGGGTCTCCTGTGGGCTTGGGGAGGTGAGCAGGGAAGAGGTCTACGTGACTTCAGGTTCCTCCAGGGCCGCTGCCCACCCTAAGGTGGAGGTGCCACACCCCACCTCCCTACTCCAAATAGGGACCCTTAAGTCAGAGGGGACAGGATGGTTCCCAACACCTTCTCTCACCCTATCTAGACCCAGACCCTCTCGGATGCGTGGAGAGCGAAGCCCGCGAACGTTGCGATCCCAGGAACGGGGTTTCGGGTGGCGCGCGGCTTGCCAAGGCCAGCAAGCAGGGAAATGGAGTTCCCGGGAATCAAAGTTGCCGCGCGTCCAGCCGCGGGGCTGGAACCGGGCACGGGACAGAGGGAAGACCCGGACGCCCGCTGCGAAACCCGGGGAACAAGTGGCTCTGCCTGCTGCGTCGCGGCCTCACAACACTAACTTTGGTGGCACGCAGCGGGCTATCGGCTTGGGGGAAGGCGAAGGGATCGGGGAGGGAAGGGAGGCGCGAGGCTCCCGGTACCGTGTGCGCAGGTGGAGCGGCGTTGCGCCGCGCCTCGGGATCTGCTCGCCACCGGCTCGGCCCCCAAGGGCCACCTGCTCCAGTCCTGGCCACTGCCGCGTCTCGCTGCCGGCGCGAAGGCGGCTCCGGGATCCACTCGGGCCGCCCTATCCCCGCTAGCGGCTCGCTGGCTGCAACTTCAGACGCGCAGCGAGCTCGGAAGAGGCTCGCCCCGCACCGCCAGGGACACGGTGCCAGCGTGCTCCATCCCCCGGACCCGCTCCTTCTTACGCAGCTCAGCGCCCGGCAGCCGTGGGACGCGTTCCCGGGCCGCGCATCGTGTCTTGCTGGGAGCCGCAGCCGCCGCTCAAGTCCGCGATCAACTTTCCCTCGCTCCTCCGCCCCGCGCGGCCCCGCGCCAGTCCCCGCCTCCTGACGCGCCGCGCTCCCCTGGCCGCGCCCGAGCTCCGCCCGCCCGCCCGCGTCCGCGCGCGGCACCTCGCTCCCCGGATCCCTATCCCCGCCGCACGCCGGGCAGCTGCCCCGACCCCAGCAGAGCGCCTAGATGGGAAGGTGCCTGTTCCCGCCGAACTGTCCTCTGCGGATGCCATGGCACCGGCTGCTATGGCAGCCCGTGGAATCCCCCAAGGGGCAGGAGGGAGCCTACAGAAGCGGACCTTGGGTGCGTGCCCGAGCCGGGCATGGGGACCTGCAATCTCGTAAAGGGCTGGGACACAACCACAGCCTGCCGCCTGCTCCCAGCAAAGGCCTGGGGCTGCCACGCTTGCAGAAAGCAGGGAGGCGCACAGCCTAGGTGAGCCCGCGCCAACTGTTAGCTTTAAGCGCCCCCTTTCTGCTCCCGGAGTCGCTGAAAGGTTCCTCCGGTTCTTGGGTGCTGCTGGCCACCTCTGGGCTCCCATCATGTGCCCCTTCGGCTCTGCAACTCAGACGGCCTCTGATGTTAAAAACTGGGGATCCTGGGTCGAAGATACCCTGGAGGTCCTCAGGAACCCACACCCATGAGATACCCCTCTGTAGCAACCCTGATTGAAGGAAGGTTCCCCCCACACACACTTTCTTGTAAGCTTTGTAAGACAGCGGAATTGACTGGGAACACCACCAGGAGGTCTTTATTCCCCCCCACACACTCCCACCCCCACCCCGCTGAATGGACCCGTCCCTCACAGGCCAGCTTATTGGCACTGGCTGCCTGGAGCCATGGTCTAGGCACGGACTTTCTGGGCCTCAGCTCATTTCGCCTTCAACATAGCTTTCAGCTGGGTCCTGAGGTTAATCCAGGTTTCCTGGCAGAGAGGCTGCTTCGGGAAGGCCAGGAATTTGCCAGGGGATGGAGACAGGAATTGCACCAGAGTAACTCTGGATCTACAGTGCCAGTCCTTTAACATTCCTTCACTCATTCATTCATTCATTCATTCATTCATTCATTCATTCATTCATATTGACTACTATGTGCTGGCTCCTGAAATAGGCTGAGTATGGTCCTATACCTCAGGGAAACCCTCTAAAGAGGAACCAGTTCAAGGAAGCATATAAACAGATGGCATTACATTCAAGGAGAATGCCCCAGGTGCATTTCGGATAAGTCTGCACAGAAGAGCCAGTCAGTGGCACCTGGGAGGAGAGGCGAGCCAGTGAACATGTTCAAGGTAGGAAGCCGAGTGCTGGACATGAGAAACAGAACGTACGAATGCCCTGTGGTGGAAAGAGCTGGTATATAGAGGAAGGCCGGAGACTCTGGTATACAGAGCAGTGAGGGTCCGCACATGGTGAAGGCAGAGGGTATGTAGTGGGCATGTGGCCTTCATCTGGGGTTTTGTTGTTCTGCCGTGATGTGGGTCAAACCCTTGCACATACTGGGCAAGTGATCTGTCACTAGGCTGCATCCCCAGCCAGGGGTTAATCTTTATCCTAAGAGTAATAGTTCAAAGCAGATCCCTTGAGGGAAGAGCTCTGATCCAACTTGTAGCTGGGAAAAGGGAGAGACTTCTTCACTAACAATGTTCACCAGGGCTGAGCAGCGGCGGAGTGGTAAAGGCCACTTGCTCTTTCAGATGGTTCCCACATCAGACACGGGATGACTCACAGCATCCTGTGACTCCCGCTCCAGGAGATCCAGAGCCCTCTTCTAATGTGCACAAATCCACACACACGGAAGCATAACAAAAGCTGGCAACTGCTGTAACCCCTTGTGTTCTTGCACAAGGATCAAATGGCTGCCCCGGGGGCCCCAATCTGTGCCACCACCTTATTTTGTAAATAAAGTTTTATTAACACTAACATCCAAGCAATATGAATACAACCTTGTTTGGGACTTCCTTCATGCTACATGCTGCATGGCTGGCAAATCCAAATCCCTGACTCTCCAGATCTTCAAGAAAAAAAAAAAAAAGAAAGAAAGAAAAAAGGAGTACACCTCTGCTCTAGATGCTCAGGTGTCCGAGAACACACGTATATGCACACAAATGTATACACACATGACTCAAGGCTAATAGAGGCATGACAGGTGTGAGTGTCTAGGAGACTCCATGTTCCCAACTCAAGTTGGGGGTGGGGGGAGTGGGGTGAAGGACCGTGCTGGTTCCTGAGGGGGTTTTCAGGAGGCTGCCTCTCTGGGGACAGCAGGAGCCCCCTCCCCATGAGCAACAGTGGGCATGAGGGGGTCAGAGTAGAGCTAGGCAAGCCACTGGACAGCTAAGCTGAGACGATGCTCTTGGGTGTCCTGGAGTCTTAGCTTTAGATAAGTCAGGAGTCCAATGTCTGATCAGGTGGATGCTGTGAGGTAGGACAATGGACCTTGGTGGCCTCATGCCTTCATTCATAAAATGAACTTGCTCTCCATGTCTCTGCACTTAAACCTTTCTGGTTTGTTGCCATCTTAATTGTGGTACTGAGGACTAAACCCAGGGCCTCGCGTGTGCCAGGGAGATGCTCTGTCACTGAGCTATACCCCGAGTCCCTTTGTTACCTTTTTCAACTACGACTTCCCAAACTGTCTGTGACCAATTTACATATAAATGAAATGTAATCGAGCTCCAGGAAACCATCACCTTTTTACAAGTTGGACGTCATGCTTCTGCTCATAAGGCCTCTTTGGCACCTACCTTTATTGCCCAAGCAGCCATTATATGCTCACACTATGCCAAAAAGCAAGGCTGTGAGTGAGGGTGTGGTCAGCCTCCAGTCTAGTCTTGAGTATGGCGCAGACTAGGAGCAAATATGTGTCCCCCAGTGGAAGATCTGGGAATGCAAAGGGCTAAGGAGATATGGTTGAGGTCAATGGTAGGGAGCAGCACTTCACACCCCGGGCTAAAGGAAGAGGAGTGGGTGAAGGGAAAAGCTGAGTCCAGCTGGATGTGATGATAACTATAGTCCGAGCACTCAGGAGGCCGAAGCAGGAAGATTATGAGCTGAGCACAGCTTGGGAAGGCCTGATGGCAGGAACATCGTGAGCAAAGGCCTGGGGGTGAGCATGTGGGCTCGCCCATGGGGGGGGCGGTGGGGGGAGATGACATCTGTTCACCCTGGAGTAGGGCAGCATCTTGAAGTTCTGAGGATGATGCAGCCAAAGGTAGAGCAAGGTGTTTGTGGGAGACTCAGAGCTGGGGAGGAGTACTCAGCACAAGCACCCTGACCAGGGTGGCCCAGTGTCCTTCTATCGATCATGAAGAATGATGTGGCCCCAGTGACCCGGCTGCTGTCTTGAAAATTCAAGTAGAGAAAAACAAAAGCCAAAGAGCCATGCCGGTCGCCTCACGCGGGGACATCTTGCCCAGGCTTCTCCTGTGGCCATCTCATCTCATCTGCAGTGGCTTCCCTGAGCGTCTCTGGGCCAGAGAAGGGAGGACAGAGTGTGTACTGCCCCAGGTGGCCCTGGCTGGCTTCTTGGAGAGAGGGACATATCCCCATCCAGGGGTGTTTCCTTGTATTGGGGAATCAAAAGCAGGGCCTCTACGTACCACTTACTACATCCATGTACGACCACTGAGCTACTGAGCTGCATCCCCAGCTTGCTGCAGTGTGGATGGCTCTCCTACATATCAAGTGCCCTATCAAGTGCTCGCTGCCACTTTCCAGCATGAGGGCAGGAAGAGGGAGAGAAGGGGAGGGGGGAGGCAAAGAGGAATGGGTGGGAGTGGGGATGGGGTGGGGGCAGGGGACAGGAAAGGAAGCAGTGATACAGGGGAGGGGGGCATGAAAAGTGTGGAGAAAGAAGGCACAAGGAAGGAGGAAGGAATAGGGATGGAGAGGGAGGGGTGGAGGACGAGAGAGGACAGGGAGGAAGGAGGGATGGAGTGAGGGCAAAGAGAGAAAGGGAGGTAGAGATGGGGGAGGGGGAAAGGGAGGAACAGGAGAGACCCTAGATGGATGGAGGAAGGGAAGAAAGGAAGAGCTGAAATCCGTTGTCCTAGTCCATTGGGTCTCCAGGGTTGGATGGGATGGGACCTTGGCATGGTAGCCTCTAAAGCCCCTTTGTGCCCCACAGCTGTCCCTGGAGGAAGACAGAGTATGGGAGGCAAAGCCCACAAGTCGACCACACGGTGGACCTGGGCTTTCGCCATCTTACCTGAGCCAACAGTAAATGGGCACAGGAGCCCCCAGTGCCCCTGACCACCACCCTAGACTGTCATCTAGGTAAAAGGCGAAAATCTACACGAAAGCACTCTAAACAAAATGCTAGACATCCCCCCTGCCCCTCCTTCAGGGCCACCATCCTTGTGAGTGCCTGAAGCCACCCCTCCTCCAGAGGACCTCTGTCACTCCTTCCCTTTCCACCTCACCACAGACACTGTTTCTTATCCCTCCTCTTAGTGTCATCCCTCAGCTGGCAAGACCCCATTTGCTGCTTCCTGTTGGGTCCCCAGACTGTGTCCCTCTCCCGGGGCCCCTGCCACCATAAAGCAGACACGTGTGTGCCTGAGCTGGCTTTGTGGGCCCACAGAGCCGGGTGCAGCTGGAGCAACTGAGCTCTCAAAGAAGCAGGTTTGGGAGGGTGCCACAGAGGGCGGGGCACCCAGCTGCAGCACACTGGCCCCACAGGAGACCCCCTGAAATGTGGGGTTCCCTGGGCCCAGCCCTGGAGGCTCCCCCATCCACTATGGGGCCTCTGAGTTGGGCTCTTTCCCCCACATTCTGTCCCAACTCCTGTTCCCCGGCCCATCATTTATTTATAAGGTGTTCATAGCGAAATGAATGACAAAAAGTTAGAAGCTAATTAAAGCTGGCACGGATTGGCACACGAGGCCATGAATTATTCATGGGCACAGAATGGCGCCTGGTGGCTAGGCCTGGCACCAAGTGCCCTGGGCACTCACAGAAAGGAAGTGGGTCTGGGGGCCCCCAGCTCCACTGTGGCTGCCTCACACATGATTCTTCTCAGAGGGCCTTGAAACCCAGACCCCGTGCCTCTGCCAGGAGTAGCTGGAATCCTTATTCCCATCATCCCTCCACCCCAGAGGGTACCTTGTCTGTCTGTGCCCATCCCAGCACTCCATGCTGGGAGAGACATCAACACCAGGAACACAGGCCAGACTCACTCTGAGGAAGCACATACGTGCCTAGCTCTGCAAGCCCGGGGCCACAGCCACCTCCATGCAGTGGGGGATGGCTGATATGTAAAAGGCTGGGGTGGGTGAAGAAGGTTTGAACTCTGGCCAGCTAATTACTGACAGGACATCAGAATGCAAGACCCTACTCAAGACCAGGAAAACTCCATCCCAAGCCCCAGGATGTACTCACAGGTGGAGAACCTGAGGCCCAGAGAGGGACAGGTTCTGTACCAAACTACACAGCAAACAATGGCAATGATGCCAGGATGGAGAGCAGATTCTGTGCCGGGCACGGCTCCCAGTGCTGTGTGTGGATTTTCTCAATCGATCCTTACTAGATAAAGATGCTGATAGATGAGGGAACGGAGACAGCATAGGAACAGGGATGCAGCTCACCCGAGAGTCACAGTCTGGGTTACACTGCACCAGGACTGTCTGACTGCAGGCTCTTCCCCTTATGGGCCATGGTCCTCGCTTCATTGGCCTTTCGACATTCCTGAAGGTGGGATAGAGGGGTTGCCATAGGAACAGAACTTCAGATCCAGTAATCCTGAGCTGCCTCCTCCACATTCCTGAAAGCTCCCCCACAGGAAACCTCCTGGGATGAGGAGGATGGGTTCTGACCCTCAGAGCCATGGATGGGAGTTCTTGTTCTAGCCTATGATTTGGACTTTGAATATACAGCCTAACCCTTGACTGCCTTAGCACCCCCCAACCCCCAATTTGTAAAATGCAGCTGATAACTATATATTGGGGGGGGGGCTATTAGTGATTTTTTTTTTCATTGTGACAAAATTCCAAACTAGAAGGAAGGGTTGATGTTGGCTCACAGGTTGAAGGTACAGCTCATCCTGATGAGGAAGTCATGGCGGCAGGAAGATGAGGCCGAGGGCTGTGTTGCATCCACAGTCAAGAAGCAGAGAGATGCATGTTCCACTCACCATCTCCTTTTCATTGTCCAGGACCCCAGCCCATGAGATGGTGCCATTCACATTTAGAGTGGACCTCTCACCTCAATTAACCTCACCGAGAAACCCTCTCATAGACATGGGGACATGTTTCCTTGGTGACTTTAGATTCCTGCCAAGTTGACAGTCGAAATTAACCACCACAGACAATGTGGATGGTTTATTTTGAATCATGGCTTTGACTCTTTCACTTACCTCTCTGCCTCAGTCTGCCCATCTGTGAAATGGTGATATGGCAGCAGAATGGATGTGAGGAGGGAACTGGGGGGGATACAAAGTGGCATTCAGCATACATAGCAAGTGCTCATGAAACTGTAGCCATAACCATCAGCTGTCTTGGGACTGGGGAACTTTGTACATTCTGGTCCCCAAGGGTATGACACAGAGAAGCCTGTGCACTGTGGACAGGGTCAGAAAAGAACAGATCTCTCAGCTGCCAGGCCTCGGCCTGGCTCCTTGTCTCTTTACACACAGGAGACAGGATTATATTCCCACACTCACCCTTCAGACCACGTACACAAAACGCTGTTCTCAAACAAGTGCGTTCCTTTCCAAAGAATGTTCTATGTGCATATGGAAATATTCAGTGTTTAGCTGGGAGCAGGGACTGGAGAGAGGCATCGATCACGGCACACTTCTGTCCTTTTGACTTTTGAGCCATATGAATAGCTCAGATTTGAAAATAAATATAATGGGTACGCTTCAGGCGGAAGGAAAGTGGTCCCAGATGGAAGCATGGATGTTCAAGAAGGAAAGGCAAGCAGCACAGACAGAGATGTTGGTAAACACAAATGATCTTGGGCGTGAAACACAGGAAAACTAATGTTTATTGTCCGAGACAATGGTAAAAAGCTGACTAGATGGTCACACTGGCAACCCCAGGATTCTCTTGTCTCCTGCTCTCCCTGAAGGGACAGTAATTCAAAGGATTTGCTAAGCAGCCAGCAGAGGGGGAGTGGAATCATGAAGTGTTTACACACACACACACACACACACACACACACACACACACACACGAGCATGTGCTGAAATTTTAAAAAATGGCTGTTTATAAATACAGTCTTATCATACACATTATCCTAGAACTTTTGCTTTTGTTTGGTTTGGCTTTTTTCCTCTCAAGATGTGTGCTATGGCTTTGTCCCCAGTGTCACACAGAGAATCTGTCCCCTTGTTACATCTACATGTATTCCAGAGAAGTACAGCAATGACAAAATATCAACTTGCCAGGGCCTTCCAGACATAGGTCCTGTGTGGCTATGCAAGTCACATGCCATAGGGCTGGGTTAGGCTCGGACCACAGGGCAGAGAGAAGGCAGAGGCCATGGGGACTGAGGGACCGTGAGCAAGGCTTGTTTTCGTCACGCTCTGAGCCTCACCCTAGCCTCACTGCTCACACACAGGTTCTCCTAAAACCCTTTGGAAAAGAAGGGTGGGCTGGATGTATTGTCTCCCACCTGTAATCCCAGCTATTTGGGAAGCTGAGGCAGGAGGATCACAAGTCCAAAAGCCAGGCTGGCCTGCCCAATGAGTTCAAGACTAGCCTCAGCAACAGCATGATCCTGTCTCAAAGTAAAATTTAAAAGAGAGCTGGGAGACAATGCCGGGCGGTGGTGGCGCACGCCTGTAATCCTAGCACTCGGGAGGCAGAGGCAGGTGGATCTCTGTGAGTTCAAGGCCAGCCTGGTCTACAGATCGAGTTCCAGGACAGCCTCCAAAGCTACAAGAAACTCTGTCTCGAAAAACAAAACACAAAACAAAACAAAACAAAACAAAACAAAAACCAACAACAACAAAAAAAAAGAGCTGGGGTTTAGCTGAGTGATAAATCATTTACCTAGGATGAAAAGGTCTAGGCTTTAAACCCAGTGCAGCTAAAATAAAATACAAAACCCAAAAGGGTATTCTCTGGCAGGCATCCAGCCTCCCCTGGGCCATACGCAATCATACTGCCCTAGAGAAGAGCCAGTTTCATTGTGGTCAGGTTGCCGAGTACAGGAACCAGTAACACCAGTTACTGCTAGCCAGTAACTTACAGGAAGTGAAGTGTGCCCACAGAGCACTAGGTGGGGCTCAGACATGGGGCTCAGTCTGACTCTGCCACACTCTGCCTGAAGGACCCTAAACAAGTCACACACTCACCCAAGCCTCGACATCGTCAAGAAGCATGGGTACAAGGTCCAGGGTCTTTCCGGCTCAGAGCATCTCAAATCATTTTCTACTTTCAGTATCTTCTAATAGAAGGTCAAGAGAGTTGCATCCACAAATTCACTTAATCCCCACAACAGCTCTACGATGCTGGTACTGATATTATTGTCCCCATTTCACTGATGAGATCATTGAGGCCCAATGGTGATTTGGTGGGCTACCAATGCTTGCTCCTTACTCCCATGGGGTTGAGAGATCATGGAATGGCTCCCAAGGGTAAGGACCTCAGGTACATCTTGGAGCCATACACCTATGACCGCACACGGGCTAAGCAAGATGGGGGGTGGGTGACGGGGAGAGGCACAGGCTCCCAACTGCCTTGCTTAGAATGACAGGTGCAAAGACACCTCTCTGCCTCCCATTCACCTGGCCAGAGCTGCTCCAGCGTATCTCCCAACCAGCTTCCAGGAGGCTGAGCACCACATGAGGACACATCACGGTGCTCAGGAGCGTGAGTGAGGTCCTAGCAAGTGGTAGTGGCAGGAGTTTGAGGCTAGGTAGTGATGCTCAGTGTCTTCCCTGGACTACTGTCAGCTGTCCCAGGCAGTGTGAGGTCCGAGCAGGTGAGCAGGAGAGGTTGAGCATGGCAAGGTAAGCATGGACAGATGGGCCACCATTGTGAGGGGACAGAAAATAGGAAGCGTCAGCAGCTAAGCAGACATGACATCTGTCCATGGGGATCATCCATTCAGGTCCTGGATGGAGGTACCTGCCATGGGCCAGGACTCTTGGACATCCCATCAGATTCTCTTGGTGTTGCTGAAATAAAATACCTGCATTCTGCATGTGAGGAAAGGGCTGTGTAGCCAAGGCCTGGTGTAATCTCAGCTACTCAAGAGGCTGAGGCAGGAGGCTCAAAGTCCAAAGTGACCCTAGGCAACTCAAAGCAACAAAAAGGACTGAGGTCGCAGCTTATTGGTAGGCCCTGGACTTAATCCCCAACACTAAAAAGAAAATTAGTTTCTTAATTATTTAAGCTGGCCATGGCCAAGAACCAGGAGGTAGCTGACAGTCCCCAAAACCTCTGGAGAATCTCCCCAGAGCCTCCCAGCTCTTTGCTGCCAAAGCCAGGTAAAGTGGCCTTGGGAAAGTGGGGAAGCTGTTGTCCAGAGATATCTGGAGAACTTATCCCCCGCCTGATGCAGACTATCTTGTGCAGGAGAGATTTCCACAGGATCCCAGTCCCTGGGGGAGTCCAGATCTGCAGTGCAGGGCGCCACCTGGAGGCTGAGTGCTGCAGAGCATCACCACCCCTGGAGGCTGGCTTTTAAGGGATGTCCCATAGAAGCCAAGAAATCCCACAAAAACCCAGACCAAAACCACATCCTTCTGGTGTCCCCAGCACCACCTTTACTGTCTCCCCTAATCTCTAGGCTCCCTGATTGCAGCCACACTGGATCTGTCTCTAGCCCTGTCTCTAAATATGGACTGAGAATCACCTAAGGTTTAGGTACTCTGATGGCTCATTTGGGGATTGGCTGTCTGGACACTTAGGTTCACTCTCTGGTTCACTCTCTGCCCAGCTGTGTGACTCTGGGAAAGTTGATGCCCTTCTCTGGGCTTCAACTATTCCTCTTGTTACACTGGATAGCAGAGAGGATAGGTCTGACTTGAAACTGCAGCCAATGAAAGTTATTTAACCTTTGTGTGCCTCACTTGCTCATCTGGAAAATGGATTGATGACTTGTTTACTAACTTTCTCCCATTGACCAAACAAGAGCTTGATTCCCAGGGATCCTCTTAAGAATGCTCCAGACAATCCCTACAGCTGTGGATTCTGGACCAGCCAAGAGCTCTGGTTGGGTGGGGCAGTGGTCCACTGAGGCCCAGCCAGTGTTTAGGGGGGCCTCCTTCCCCTCCTGGAGTCCCCTCTAACCTCACAGTGATGCCTTGTGGACACAGTAAGTGCATATCTCCTAGATTTGCGGTCTGCCACCACAGCCCGGGGTGGTGACTCCATCTGATTTGAAATCCTGAACTAGAAACAGATGCCCTAAGCTCCAACCCATTCCGGACCCAAGGACAGGAAGGAGCATCTGCAGACTCCCTGCAGCATTAGAGGGTCAGCTGACACAGGAGCCCCACTCTTGACCCCCAGAGACACGCAAACTGGCATGGGGACAGCTCCAGCTTTGGGTCTCTATAGGTGTTGTATTTCTCTGCATGACCCTCAGTTTCCCTATTTGTAAAATGTGGGTAGAACCCACGCCCCCCCCCCCCCCCGTCTCTCTCTGGCTGTGAGAGAAAGGTCATGAAAGTCCTGAGCTGGGAATGTAGTGGGCTAGTACAGCGCCTGCCTACCACATACAAAGTCCTGGGTTCCATCCCCAGTGCCACATAAACCTGAAATGCTATCACACACCTGTCATCCCTGGGAAGTGATAGCAGGAGGCTCGTGAGTCCACGGACACCCTTGGCTGTATCGTGAGTTTGAAGCCAGCCTGGGCTATATGAGATCCTATCTCAAAAGCAAACCAAAAATCAATGTCACCGCATCCAGACTGAGAGTGGTCTTGTGCCTAATGTCTGTCCTTACACTGGCACAGGATGGACAAGTGCTAGCTGCTTAGGCTATCATGAGGGACACATGGACATCTTACCTTCCAACACTCGCAGGGGACAAAGATGGGAAGAAGGAACTGGTTCCTGGGTGAACAACATCTCGGCCTCTTGCACCTTCATTTACCTCCTTCTAAGAATGCCCACTGGACTTCTCTGGAGCCCTGTGTGGTTTGTGCACGTGACACACACATAGCATGTCGCCCATCCCTTTTAGCCAACTCAGGTGGGTACCATCTTCATTTTATAGAAAACTGAGGCTCAGGAAACGTAAGTGGAGGAAGCTAGATTCAAACCCAGCTGTGGGCTCGTTGGTTGCTAGGGGACCGTGTCTGGCCCTTTCTGGGTTGCATCTGACTTAACTCCACCACCACTTACGCGGGTTAGCTATTGTATCCCAAGTTTACAGGAGAGGAAACTGAGCTTCTGGAAGGGAAAGAAGGCTTCGGGTCCTTTCCCCGCCTTCCTGGTGGATGCCTTGGGAGTCAAACAGATTACAGTAATCAGCTAATGCCTGCGTGGGGCTCGGAGATGAAAAGCCCTCATTGAAAGTGCTAAGTATGATGATTAAGTGGGAAGGTGGAATTAGCCTCGCAGGGGGAGCTGGCTGCAGCCAGGGGAGAGGATTAGCCACTCACTGCGAGTTTGAGAAGATGCAGGTGGGCAGAGGAGGGGATCGGTCCTGCTCATCTCCAGAAAGAGAGACTCTGGGGACCTGAAACGAGTGTTGGAGCCAAGCGTTGATGGGGGCAGCAGTCACAGAGAGCAGAGTGAGCCTCAGCTCCTTGTCCACGCTCTCATTCACCTCCCGAGCCTGTAAGTACTGTGGACTTACTGCGACTTACCACTCAGCTAGGTGCCGGGATATAGCCAAGAGCAGCACAGAACGCTCTGGAGAGACTCCCAGCCTTGTGGGAGAGACAGTCATTCCAATCATATATCATTAAAGTGTTGCTCATTTTTAAATTTTTTTTTTAAGACAGGGTTTCTCTGTGTAGCTTTGGAGCCTGCCCTGGAACTCACTCTGTAGCCAAGGCTGGCCTCGAACTCACAGAGATCCTCCTGCCTCTGCCTCTAGAGTACTGGCCTCTGCCTCTAGAGTACTGGGATTAAAGGCGTGCGCCACCACTGCCCGGCTGAGCTTTTTGATTCTTAAGGACAATTTTTAGAGTCATTTCAGGGTTACAGCAAAATTGAAAATACAGAGACTCACCAATCTCTGCCACCACCCACCTCCAACCTGTGCCCACCTAATCAATAACTGTAGTGGGTAGCCATTCCAGCTTTGACCTGGAAGTTCCAACCCCCACTGAGGCTTTGGTAATGGTCACGCCTACAAGGCGGGACTGAGAAAGGACGTTGAAGACCCGAGTTCCGGATGCTGGGGCTCTCTTGGTTCCAGAGTTCTCTGCTCGGTCTACCTCCAGCGTCCAGTCACTCAGGCAAAGCCAGGCACTGACTCTCTGTGTAGACAAATAGTAACCAGAATCGCCATTGGACAGTCCAGTTCTCATGTCCAAGATCTAGCATCCCTGGCGGGTTTTCTTGGACATCTAGTGGGAACTATGGGATGCAACCTAGTGAGTCCATCACAGACATCTCACTTAACCCCATGCCATCAGAACCATCTCAGGTACAGAGAAGATGGTCCAAAGAATTGAATGGGCACTGACTGAATGTTGTGGCTCATGTCTGTCCTGTCTGGGATGCTGAGGCAGGAAGATTTCTATGAATTCCAGGCCAACCTGGGCTAGAGCAAGATGCTGTCTCAACAAACAAACAAGCACGTGACAGTCACCCGCTGTTCACCTGCCTCTGCTGCATCTTCAAGGACCCGGGAAGGAAGTGGGGGCCACTGTCCCCACCTGACTTTGTTGGCCAAGTCACTCAACTTCCAGATCAGTGTCTGCATTTCCAGAGGGGTGTCTGAAGGGGGAGTAGATGCTGGGAAAGGCTTCACACATTCAGTAAGATGTGGGTAAGGGCTGAGGAAGTGTAGGAGATCTAGGTTCTACTTAGGAGGGACCCCACTGTGTGTGAAGTCACTGGCTGGCATCTTCCACCCACTGACCTTCCACCTCACCAAGTGGGCACCGACCCCGCCAACAATGGAGATGTGGGCCAGCAGGGACCAGGTAGCAGCACTCCTGGCTTCCCTACTGCACATACAAGTTACCAGGATGGCACCAGGGGCTTTTCTCCGTGTCCTTGAGCCTCCTGCATCAACACAATGGAACTTCATCCTTTTTCTGTGAGTTAACACAGATAGCACTCAACGGCAAAAGAGCCGTCACCACCATTGGCCTTGGATGTCCCTAGAGCGGTGGTTCTCAACCTATGGGTCGAGAGCCCTTTGGAGGTCGAACAACCCTTTCTCAGGGGTCAGATATCCTGCATCTCAGATATTTGCATTATGATTCATAACAGTAGCAAAATTACAGTTACAAAGTAACAAAGAAAATCATGTCATGGTTGAGGGTCACCACGACATGAGGAACTGTATTAAAGGGTCGCTGCATTAGGAAGGTTGAGAACTGCTGCCCTGGAGGAAAAGAAGCAGTCAGAAAGAGAAGAAAGGAGTTTGCAAAAGTCTCTGCTAATCTCCACTAATCCTGGGTCTGCTCTCTAATAAGGTCCCACTCTGAGTATCCAGAAAGATATCGGAGAGGGTAATGACCAAGGGGAAACAAGAGCTGTGCCTGCCTCCGAGGAAGAACTTCTAGCAATCAAAAGATTTTCAAAATACAGACAAGTGTCCAAACAGAAACCCCGGAGCCGTGGGCACCACTGTGTGACTCTCAAGTTCTGTGGCACACGTGCCTCCTCCCACCCTGACACACAGGCCCTTGCAACAAGCTAGAAGGTTGAGCTTATTTAAACATTCTCTGGCTTCTAAGAGTTTTGCTCAGTTCTGCATCTATTCGGCATACTCATGGATGCCCTAACCTACTCCACCCATCCCTAGACCTCCCCCATGCTCTGCACAGCCTGCCCCTAGGGATATAAGTATCAGGAAAGGTCTGTTTGGGACCTCATCACAGGTTCACACCTTAGGTGTGACTTAAATGCCCCAGGTCCCTAGAGTATGCTCCAGCATGGGAATGGGTTGTGGGCTCCAGGCTGTCAGGTCCCTTTGGTCTTACAACTCTGTCCAGGGGACAAGATATAAATAGCTCCGAGGGCCTGTGTTAGTTTTATTTTCTCATTGCTATGATCCGATGCTTGATGAAAAGGCAAGTTAAGGAAGTGTTGATGTGGGCTTCTGACTTGAAGGGATGCAGTCCAGCCTGGTGAGGAAGGGATGGCCACACAAATGGGAGGGAATTAATCACATTACAACCACAGTCAGGAAATAGAAGCAAATGCTGGTGCCCACCTCACTTCATCCTTTGTAGCCAGTTCCCAGCTTAGGGGATGGTGCCGCCCACATTCAGGATGGGTCCTCCCTCTTCAGTGGAGCCTTCCTCAAATCATTCCCACAGACACACCCAGAGGGGTGTCTCCTAGGTGAATCCAAATCCAGCAAAACTGATGATGAAGATGAACCACCTGATGGACCTGTGAGCACAACATAAGCTGGTAAAGCCTTACACTCTGGTTCATGACCAGAATTTTGAGGTATGCCAAGACTAATAATCCAAGATCCTGGGGCTTCAGAGAGGTCAGAGGTCAGTGACTCATCCAGTGTCCCCCAATTCTAAACAATGTAAACAGAACTTTTCCTGTCCCAACTGTTTACTCCCAAATAACTGACACAGAAGCTTAATATTATTTATAAATGCTCGGCCAATAGCTCAGGCTTGTTACTAGCTAACTCTTACACTTAAATTAACCCACAATTCTTATCTATGTTTAGCCACGTGGCTTGGTATCTTTTCTCAGCATAACATTCTCATTTTGCATCTCTGCTTCTGTCCTTCTCCTTCCCACCATCCTTGGTTTGGCTGCCCCATCTATACTTCCTGCCTGGCTACTGGCCAATCAGCATTTTATTTAACCAATTTGAGTGACAAATCTTTACAGTGTACAAGAGGATTATTTCACAGCAAAACCATCTCTGATTCTCACATTTCCAGAATCAAAGTGGCTAACCTTTGACCAATAGAACAGGGTGTAAGGAGTCACACACACACACACACACACACACACACACACACACAAAAAAAAAAAAGACAAGGAGTGGGAACATTTCCCAGCTCCTCACAACAGCCCAGAGGCCAGGCCCTAAGCATTAAACTACCATCAACTGACCTGGCATGTTGGGGGCACCTGACCTCCAACTCTGTCCCTGGGAGCTTAATAAGCAGAAGGCAAGCTCCAGACATCTCTTTTCAGAAAGGGGACTTTGAAGAAGCGAAGCCAGACTTCTGCATTTTTAGTTCACGGGACATTATTAGAAAATGCAGAAGGTTCAGTTTCTGTTTCAAAGAGTGTTTGCTGAGTGGTAATGGCTCATTTCCCTCTTGGAGTCTCAGCAAAGACTCCGCAAAATGAGAAACAGGGAGCCTCACCTCAACAGCTAATGAGCTCCAGAGAGCAGGTAGGAGGTGTGACCCTCTCACTGCAGGTGATGGCCCTGCACCCCACCCCAGTCCCAGCAATGCCTGCCAGGGGTGAGATCACAGCTCTGCATCTAGACATTCCCCTCAGTCCTCACCCTTCCTTACCCCCTCCCTCAGGCCTCAGGTGAGAGGGGAACAGGTGGAAGGGTGCCACGGAGAAGAAAAGCCATGAACCATGCGGCACACGGAGAGGCAGAACTTGGCACTTGAAATGCACAGCCTGAGTCTGTGACTATGTCTGCAGAAGGCTGAGCCTCGATGCATCGGCTCCTTCAAGGACTTTCCAGGCAACAGATGAAGTCTTCACTCCCCCCTACCCCCCACCCCCGGGCCAGGGGCAAACTCCCGACAACCCCTCATCCATCTTTCAGAGCATGATTGTCCTCCTATAGGCTGACACCTGGGAACTTGTCATCCCATCTGCACTAAGAGATGGGGCCCTGAGGGTGGACTAAGCCCTCTGCATTCTAGGGAGGGCTTCTGAGGTTTCTGATGAGACCCGCTACTGTAGGAATGGCCATGAACTGTTCCTGGAGACCAGCAGCCTGGGCTTCAACCTCGGCTGCCTCTGCCGCATACAGCTGCATACCTGGGTCTCCATTTTGGCTCCCCTGAAGTGTCCATGCTAATGTGTGTGACTCAGAGACAGTCATCAGACCAGACAGGTGACTTCAAATAGGCCATGGGAAGATGCTGCAGCAGCATCTCTTGGGCTCTTTCAGATTCATAGCTTCTGCCTTGGGCCAGAGCCGCTTCCTGCATTGTGTGGAATGTTGACCGGCTCTTAGCGATTGGCCAGAACTGAAACTTCAGGTAGATTTGCTTCACCCTCTAGTTTCCCTACAGGGCATCCTCCTATCTCTGGGAGCAGACTCGCTCTCCCATGATGTCACCTGCCAGTCCAGGCTCTAGACCCAGAGTCGCCATCTTGTCTCCATTGTTCCTCCTTACAGAACCAGGGCCGAAGGGGACAAGTGACCCTCTGGCTTGGGTGACCAGCCATGTGTGGATGAACTCAATCTTTACAAGCTGTCAAAGAAGTCATGGAGACAGGCACATAAGGGACCACAGCTACAGAGGTTCTCCAAGGTCATGGCCAACTGGAAGGAGTCATGCTCAAAGTCATTCTTGAGCAGGAGCCCATCTACATCGGTTACAGGAGCTGGGTGTCCAGGCGCACTGGCACCATGCTCCATCATTGACTCTTTTATGACCTGGTGAAAGCTGTGATTCTTATCCCCAAGAGAGACAAACACACTACTGCCCACAACCACAGGGGTCCCATGACTTCCTCATCCCAGGAACCCCAGATTAAGACCTGGATATGGAGCCGGGCGGTGG
Source organism: Onychomys torridus (assembly GCF_903995425.1). Classification (NCBI taxonomy): domain Eukaryota; kingdom Metazoa; phylum Chordata; class Mammalia; order Rodentia; family Cricetidae; genus Onychomys; species Onychomys torridus. The sequence continues at coordinate 42,907,087 of NC_050460.1, forward strand.
TGGTGCACGCCTTTAATCTCAGCACTCGGGAGGCAGAGGCAGGCAGATCTCTGTAAGTTTGAGGCCAGCCTGGTCTACAGAGTGAGTTCCAGGACAACCAGGAATGTTACACAGAGAAACCCTGTCTCAAAAAAACTAAAAAACAAACAAACAAACCTGGATATGGGTCTTAGAATGGGCAGGAAGGATACATGATGCCCAGGGCACTAGAATGTTCTGCCCCTGGTGACATACTTTGTCCAGTAAGGATGTACCTCCTAAACATTCCCAAACAGTGGCACCAAATGGGGACCAAATATCTGAACCTATTGGGGACATTGTCGTTCCAACCACTACATTCCACCCCTTGGGGCTCCTAGTCACATCATGCAATCCTCTCTGCTCAGAAGGCTCCCACCCCAGCCGTGAGCTTTACCTGAAGGCCTTCTCTGATACCCCTTACTACATCAGTACCACGCAGGAAGTCTCTAATATTCAGGCCCCCTATAACACAGCTCCACTTCTTTCTGCCCTGAACTGTCACCAGAATTGCTTTTAAAGGTGTGTTTGTGGCAATATAGGACTTTTCTACCATGTCCTACAAAACTCTCTTTGCCCATACCCCTAGCCCAGTTCTTGTAAATATGTGTATGTGCATGTTTGGGGGTGGGGGCTGGGATGCTGTGAGCATGCGTGCATGTGGACCAGGGGGCTACCTGGAGAACTATTCCTCAGATACCCTCCTCTTTCCTCTTTGAGAGACAGAGTCCTTCTCTGGCCTGGAACTTGCTGCATAGGTTAGGCTGGTTGGCCCGTGGACCCTAGGGACCTGCCTGTCTCTGCCTCCTTGGTGCTAGGATTACAGATGTTCTGGGGGAGGCTTGGGTTATTGAACTAGGTCCTTGCACTTGCAAGGCAAGCGCTTCACCTACTGCTGTTTATCTCCTTGTAACCCAGAGCCCAGAATAAATGTATTTGACCTTTGCAGCACCCCATTTCCAGTGCCAACCTCCACCTCTGCCTACTCATATAAAAAAACAAACAAAACTACGGCACACACCTGGTGGCCTCTGAACAATAGAAAGATATGCCTTACAGTTCTGGAAGCCAGGAAGTCCGACACAAAGGTCCTGGAGGTTTCGTCCTGGCATCTGCTCCCTACTTTACCGATGACAGTCTTTTTCCATGGTTCTCTCCCTGGAGAGGATGGGAGCTCTCTTGATCTCATTCATGAGGACTCTACCATCATTATGGATCACCTTTGAGATCCCCAGCCTCCTAGTACCATCGAATGTGGGGTTAGGTTTCCATCTATGAGTAGGGGGCACATTCAGCCTAGCACACCAGGTGCTAGTCTGATGTGTTCTGTGCATGACCATCATCTTGCAATGGCTGTGAAAGAGCCTGTACTACAGACACACTGGCAAATTGAGACACAGGAGGTGGACACTGAACTGGCCCACCACCACATGCCCGGGAAGAGGTGAGAGTGCAAATCCACACCACTGGACTGGACAGTGGCCCAAGCTCTTGTCCTGAGGGTGGGGACTTAATTTTTTAGGGTATCTGTGCTCTCGGTGGGGACAGCCATTTCCTAGCCTAAGCTTAGCAATGAGATTGAGGTGGCTTGTCTGTGGGTCAGAATGAGCAGCAGCGTCCTACCTTTCCCATTCCCAGTGCTCCTGACTCCAGGCTGGGTGTGTCCGGGAGGCAGACCCAGAATTGGAGGTGTTGGCATAGACAGCGGCCAGTAAGGCCTGGAGCCAGGCAGTGCATGGTGAGTCCTGAGCACTGGGCAGGGTATGGCCACCCAGAGGGAAGTTGCTGAACATTGCAACAAGCTGACTAAGAAGCAAAAAGCAGAAGAAAACCAAGTTTGCTGAGGGCTGAGAACATGTCATCTTGGCCACCATCATTTGGAGTCAAGCCCAGAGCAGTCTATGCTGTGGTTAACGTCTGAGGCAAAGGATACTTTTATATCTACCATGTGGCTGAGGCTGGGATGGGAGCAGGAAGCTATGTACCTGCCCACGGTGCCTGTAACATGTGCTGCGATGTCCAGTGTGCGGGGGTGGGGTGGGGGGGTGGGGGGTGGGAAGTGGGCATGGCACACTGTCACTGTCATGGGACTGACTGTTGCCCTGGTTTTAGAGACGAGGAATCAAGACACAGGAAGGCTGACTTGCACTCCAGAGGGAGTAAGACTCTCTGACACCCACTCTGTTTCCCATGTCCCGCTGCCCATGCTGGAGTGACACTCATGGCCCGTGGCTGGTATGGGGGAGGAAGGGCACCTGGGAAAAAGTGGGCCAGGGCCTTAGCAATCTCAGCAAGTAGATGAGGGTGTGCTCTGGGCCAGGACAGGACTGAAGTGGGCCCTGGCTAGCAGGAGTCTGACCAGTGCACATCTCGGTTCAACATAGCCAGCACCAGGCCAGGATTCTGAGCAATATATCCAGATGGCAGAAAACGGAAAAGAGAAGTGGGCATAAAGAACCAAGGAGAAAAAGGTAGGCACAGTGCTTAACTGCTTAACGGGCAGTTAAGCCTACTGCTTGGGAGACTGAGGCAGAAGAATCTTGAGTTTGAAGCCAAACTGGGCTTCACAGGACACCCTCTCTCAATAACACAAAACCAGAACCAAGGAGAAAGTTCAAGATGATCCAGGAGAGCAAGAAAGGCGGGTGGGGTAAGGACTTGTGAGTCTAAGAAGAACGAGGTTTGACGTCTATCTATGCTGTTTATTAGCTGAGTGACCCTGGGAAAGTTGTTTGACCTCTCTGAGCGTTACTGAGTTCATCTCCACCTCTACATAGAAGAATCCCCTTCCACAGCAAGACGCTTACACGCCTGAACGTCTGAACTGCTTCTACAAGGTCACTGTGGTCAGAAGACTCAAGACTGGAAGCCTAAGCCCACGCGCTGCTCATCACCTGAAGGCCTGTGTCTGGCTCTGCCTGGAACTGCACTTTTCTCTCCTCCTCTCCTCTCTGAGAGAGATGGCTCTTTGGGAATATGCCCACTCCGGTGAGCCGAACGGAAATAACCCTGACAGCCGAGTGGCCACTTCTCCTCTATGCTCGGGGTGGGCACCGACTCATCCCTCTGTCTGGATGCTGCCAGAGCACAGTTGCTACCACCTTCCTGTCCACTCAGATGCTACCCTTGTCCCTGAGAGCCACCTTTTCACCAGAGCATGTGAGAGCAGTCCAACACACACACACACACACACACACACACACACACACACACACACACGCGCACACACACACACACCCTGCTGTTTCTCTTTAACCAGACACACAGCCTGCTTCCAGCACACCTGAGGTTGGGATGAGTCACCAGCTAGACCCACATCCCAGACCATCCACAGCATTACATGGGTCATGGGGAAGGGGGAATAGAAGGTAGGGTTTTTTTTTTTTCCTTTGTTTTGCTTTATACTAGACTCAAGTTCAGAAACCCCCTCAAGGGTGTCTTCTCCCATCCTTCAGCTGGAGTGGGAGTGTGAAGCAGATGATGTTGGGAGCATAAGCTAATGCCACCGGGGGGGGGGGGGGATTACACTGCCTCCCACTTACTCAACATCTGCAGGATCCCCCAGCCCACACTCCTCCATTGGCTCCTGGCTCAGAGGGTAGCCGTATCTTGGGGATGAGCTCTCCTCTCTCTGCAGGAACCTTGAGAAAGGACACTTCGTCTAGTGAAGTTACCTGATCCCCAAGCCAGCTTTTCTCCCAGAGGAATAGCCTCTCAGGAGCCCCTGGCACCTGTCAAACCAGGTCTTGGTATCCACGTCACTTCACGCAGTATATCGAATGTGAGGGGGACATGGTCTCCTGGGTGGGGTGACTGAGTCTGGAGGTCCTCTCCCGAAACCATCCCAACTGCAACTGTCGGGAACTGAACCCTGATTTCTGCTGAGCAACAGTCAGCATGGCACTGATGTGTGGAGACCTACGGTAGCAAAGGTGACGCTGGTCCTACTGGGCAACACCTCAGGCAGGACATCCTCCTGCCCACCCTCAGCTCATGTTTCCACCCTCTCTGGAAGTTGTGTGATCTTTAGGGATATATGTAGGATGTGTGTGTGGGGTGTGTGTGTGAAGGAGGGAGTCTCTGCCTCAGCTGTCTGGACCTGTCCCTGCTTGCCCCAAGCAAGGTCACATGCCTACGCTCTAGAAGGGCTCTCCCTCTTCAAGCTAAGTGTGAAGGGCCTTGCTCTTACTGGGTCTTCAATAGCATGATGGTTAATCTCCATTGTCAATGAGACTGGATTTAGAGTTACCATAGAGACACGAGTGTCTGCTAGGATGTTTCCAGAGGAGTACCACTAAGGAGGGAAGACCCACCCTGAAGGAGGGCAGCACCGCTCCATCCCATGGGCTGAGGTCTGGACTGTGTGCACAATGAGGTCTGGACTGTGTGCACAGTATGATCAGCCTCTTCCACATCCACCGCTGTCCCTTTCCCACCTTGATGACAGGGGACTGTGCCCCTCTAAACCGTGAGCCAGTAGAAACCTTGCATTCCTCAAGCAGCTTTATTTGGGTATTTCGTTACAGCAACAGGGAAGGTAGTGAACCCCAAGTCCTTGGGGTTTCTGTACCTGTCCCTGCATCCCTCCAAATCACCCAATCTCAGCACACTGCTTCCTGCCAAGACCTCAACTGATAGAGACAGCAACAATGCTCACACTGAGAACCCCAGTATTTATTATGCCCTTGAACCAAGTGCCCCAACAGGCTGTAAACATGACTGTTAAAAAGACTTCCCCTGACCTAAATAGGCTGCAGGCCACTGGGCCACATGGTCCTCATCGGGAGACTAGGCCCACCAGGCCCAGTCTCTGACACAGAGAGACTTCAGGAGCCCAGGCCTCAGGCAGGAAGGCTTAGGAAACCCACCTTGTGGGTCTTTCCAGATGGTCTATTCTCACCCAGAGCCCAGGGATCAGCACATGCTTGGGCCCTGGGTCTGAGTACTGGCCATAGCAGAGGGGACCTTGAATCCAGGAGCCACTTTCAGTGGAGGAAACACTGAAGATTCTCTCCCAGCTTGCTGTCAGCTGGAAGGAGTGAGGCTGGGTTCTGGCCTTGCAAGAACACACATTAGACACAGGCTACTTATTAGCCACAAAGGTAACATAACAAACCCCCTCTTTACAACTGTACTTTTTTTTTTTTCTTGAGACAGTGTCTCATGTAGCCCACATTCGCCTCAAACTCTATGTAGCTGAGGATGACCTTGAACTTCTGATCCTCCTGCTTCCACCTCTCAAGTGCTAGGAATACAGGCTTTTACTAACATGTCCAGTTTATGCAATGCTGGGGATGGGAGTCAGGGCTTCCTTCATGAATGAGAAACAAACACTATATCCTAGCTACAACTGTGTCCTTCAAATGGCTCTGGAGTGTTCTCTTGAAGTGTTTGGAAAGTCTCAGGGTTTTTTGTTTTAGCTTTTTTTTTTTTTTTTTTTTTTTTTAGTTAGGGTTTCATATGTAGCTAGACCGGCCTCAAATTCACAGCATCCCTCCAAGTTAGCTTTGTGAATGCTGGGATTACAGGTATGAGCCACCATGCTGGGCTGTGTCTGGAATGTCTCCTTCCAGGTGGCTCAAAAGCACCCCTAGAGAAAGGCAACCTGAGTGGGCTCTGCTCTGCACCGAACGCAACACCAGCCCCTTGCTTGACACCATCTGAGACCTCGGCTCCCCCTGTGAATCTCCCAAGGGCCCATGCCTCACACAGTACATACATCCTCGCCGCCCCTCCTAGATAAAGTGTTCAAGCAGGGCTGCACAGGCTGAACCCAGCATCAAGCCCACAGACATGTAGAAAGACATCACCACACCGGTGGCCTCCGCCAGCTCCCGGGGCACAATCTTGGGCCCGTAGATGAGCACCAGTGTGGTGAGGTAGCCGTTACTGAGCCCCAACAGGCAGGTGAAGAGCACAGGGTAGATGTCGGACTGGAAGAGCACCAGAGTCAGGTGTGATCGTGGCTGGTAGTTACAGAGCAGGAAGAAAGGTACAAGGCAGACACGCAACAGTGCCAGTCCAGGGAGCACCTTGCTCCTGGGACCTGGCACCTGGATCCAGGCTGTGACCTGTCGGCCGCAGAGGTCAGCAAAGTTGAAAAGGAGGAAGACAGTGAGGGGCACAAAAAACTTGGAGGTCCACGGGGAGCCGGTGCCCTTGTGCACAGACTGGATGTTGGTGGAAATAGCAGGGAAGATGAGGGCAGTGATAAAATAGAGGGAAATGGTACAGAACCCGAGGCCAGCTGTCTTCTTCAGGATAGGTCCGAGGGGTGGCGTGTGTACCACTCTGGACCCAGGGGCCACCGAGGAGGTGCCAGGAGCGTCCTGTGATGGGCTGTCTTCACCAGAAAACATGTGGACTGGGGCAACTGGCCTCATGTAGTACCTGCAGAGGGACAGTGACATGGTCAGTGGGTCACTATGGAACCGCTCATTCAGTAACTCCAGAGACACAGAAGGAGACCTCAGAGTCTGCATAACCACTGTGGGCACCCAGAGCAGCCCTCAGAGACCCAGCGGGCAAAGCCCAAGCCCTGGGAACTTCTTGGCCAGGATCTCACAACATGATATGGGAGGAACAGGTTGTTAGAGATGGCCTGTGTCATCCCTGGCCAGCCAACCAGACTGGACCCCAGTCCCTGGACCATACCATGTGCAGGGACAGGAAGCCAGCCAGTATCACTGCATGGTGAGTGGAGGCCCTGGCCTGGTTTTGTTTGTGTTGGAAAGAGGAGGTTTAGGTAAATGTTTTAAAAATTCAGAAATATAAAATATAAGCAGTGTGATAGCTCAGGCCTGCAACCCTGGCACTTAGGAGGCTGAGGCAGAAGGATTGCAGCCCCAGGTTTAATCAGCAAAGATACAGTTTGGGACCAGTTTGAGTTACATAGTGAGACCCTATCTCAAAACCGAACAACTAAAATGGTCTGGCAAAGGGGGTAACAGGGATGCGGAAGTGTGGCTCGGTTAGTAGGGTGCTTGCTTAGCATCTTTGAGGCCCTGGGTTGGATCTGCAGCACCACACAAACCAGACATGGTAGCTCATATGTAATACTGGCACGTAGGAAGTAGAGGCAGAAGAATCAGAAGTTCACAGTCATTCTTAGCTACACAGTGAGTTGAAGCCAGCCTAAGCTACACAGTGTGTTCCAGGGTAGCCTGGCCACAGAGTGAAACCCTGTCTCAAAAAATTAGCAAAAACAGCACCCCCACACACATACACACAACCCTGAGAAATTTTACACACACAGATTTCTGAATATGTAGTCCAGCTATACAGCTCTTAAGACCTCAGCCCTAATGCCTAAATACATTTTACAAATAACACCCACAACAGCCTAGGTCATGCATCCCAGCATTCATAAACACATACCTATCACAGTCTGAACAACACTAACTTGTGGCCCTCCTGTCACACACATGGCTCTGTGTCTCTCCCTCCTGTCACTGAAGCACAGCTTAGCATACACTTGAATTGCTCCCTACAGATGACTTTCAGGGTAGCCCAGCCTTTCAGTACTGCCAGACCCAGGGCAGAGTGTAATGCATGCATACACCTGAACACACATCCCCTGGTATTTGGGCAGGGTATTTCTAGAAAAGACCAGTGGGTTCAAAGGTTTGCGCTTTTAACCTATATTGTGGACAGAGAGAACAAATTTCTTTAAGTTGTCCTCTGATCTCCATATGTGCACCATGGCGCGCGCGCACACACATACCCACACACACTCACACACTCACACATATACACACACACAAACTCATACACCCATCATATATACATGGTAATAACACAAATTTTAAACAAAATTGAAAGTAGATTGATAGGAAGAAGCCAGGCACAGTGGTATACACCTGTGATCACAGGCCCTGGGAGGTAGAGGCGGGAGCATCGGGAGTTCAAGGTTATCTTCCAGCACACTGCAATCTCAAAGAGACCCCAGCTCAATGGAACAAAGACAAAGAAAACACACCATTGCTGCTACTAAAATTATAATATAATCAAACTAGAATACAGTTCCACTAGCTAGAAACTGCTCTCCAGACAGAAAGTGCCACTTATCTGGGCTCTGTCCCTTGCAAGCTCTGAGCAAAGTGACTCGTCTGTTTCTCTCTGTGACAGCACAAATCTCATCCTTTTAAAATTCTGACCACTGTAAACTCATGATGTTGGTCTACTGATGTATTAGTCAGGGTTCGCTGCTTGAGAAACAGAACTGGTTTTATATATGCATATATACATTGTGTGTGTGTGTGTGTGTGTGTGTGTGTGTGTGTGTGTACATGTAGAAAGGATGTACTACAATGGCTGTAATATATATCTTATAGAACCCAGGACCACCAACCCAGGGACAGCATCACCTAAATGGGCTGGGCCCTCCCTCATCAATCACTAATTAAGAAAATGAATCATATGGAAGTGTTTTCTCAACTGAGGTTCCCTCCTTTCAGATAACTCTAGCTTACGTCAAGTTGACATAAGACTGGCCAGCACAGGAGGTCTGGAAACCCAAGCCAGTGCCGCCCAGCTCATGGCTGGGGGGCAGCTGAGTCAGTGGTGAGAGTCATCTGTGTGACTCTGGGCTTATCAGGGGCTCCTGAGTATGCACTGGGAGCTCCCTTGAAGGGAGAAATAGTCAGTGCAGACCTCTGCATTCAGCCCTCCACAAGCCCCAACCCATGCATGAGTTTCTGCAGACAGGATTCCTGTCCCAGGTTTTATCAGCAAAGATACAGATGCTTCACGGACAGCAGGGCCCCCAGGAGGCCCAGGAGGAAAGTCTTGGGCCTGCCCAGGTGACCTGATGAACACCATCTGGTGGAGGTAGTACTGGGGTGGGATGATAGCCGGGCTGTGGGGACTCACAAGGTGTCTGTCATTCCACTCAGAGACAACGGAATGAGACAAGAAAAGACCCTCAAGGCCACAGTACCACTCTGGGAACAGCCCTAATGTTAAATACCACAAGGAGGGCTGCCTAATCCTCCATCCATCCTTCACCTCCTAAGTGCTAAGATAACAAGTACGTGCCACCATGCCTGGTGTGTGTGGCATCGGGGATTGAACCCAGGGCTTCCTGCTTCCAAGGCAAGCACTCTACCAACTCAGTTCCATCCTGAGCCCCTCTCTCTGTTTTTAAAGAGCAGTAAAAACACAAAAGATATGGGTGCAACTTCTGAGAAAACCGGGGCACCTACCACAGGCAGTGAGGTAAGAGCAGGAGTCGGGAGTCCCTGCTACCTCCTGGTCTGCACGTGGAAATACTAACTAATAACCATAACCTTAAGAGAACCAGGAATGTGTGAGCGTAAATGAGATAGAAAAACTCAGCTAGAGTGTATCTCCTGCCAGAGCAGGGTTGATGGTGGGGATGTGTTCAGTGGTTAAGAACCATCTTCTTCTTTTTTTTTTTTTTCCCAATCCCACCTCCACCGCTCAGTCTTCCGGAACCCCAAGCTCACCAGTCCTAGTGATTCAGAGGTGTGATCAAAGCCAGCGTCTCCCACCCAAGACCAATTCACCCAGCAACTGGGGAACCCCCCCCCCTGGAATAAAATTCCTACATGCTACGGCCCTCTTAAAACTCACAGTCCTGGGGAACAGGCAACCCATAAGGACAGGGACCTATGGTCCAGTCGGATGACCAGATGCGGAGGGCAGGGCAGAGGGACCTCACCTGGCATACTCCAGCCGAGGCAGCAGTAGGTAGAGCCCCACACAGAGCCCAAGGAAGACAGCTGCAGTGAGGAAGAAGGCGAGGGCGCTGTCCCGCACGTCACTGGATGCTGCCAGGTCCACTAGCGAGGCGACAGCGCTGACTGTCCCTCCCATGGCTCCTCCTGTAGAGGACACCACAAGGACATCACAATAGGCTAAGGAAGGCACATGGCCTCAGAAGTCAACTCCCCCTCCGGCCGCCCTATACACAGAGAGAGAGAGAGAGAGAGAGAGAGAGAGAGAGAGAGAGAGAGAGAGAGAGAGAGAGAGAGAACACCTTGGTGCTCACAGCATCTGAAGCTAGGAAGGAGGTTGGGGATGGGAGCGTGGGTCCCTGCAGCCTGAGTTCCAGAGCTTTGAAGAGTGGGCAAGTGTTTCTGTCCACCTTACTGCCTCTCCCACAACTACAGGAACTGCCCTTGGTTCCAATAGAAAATTCTTCCAATTTCCCCCAGATAGGTTCTACCAGCCCAGGCGGGGCTGGAAGCCAGGACTTGAGGCCAGGCAAAACACACACACTAGCAGAGCGATCGAGGAGATTCCCGCTTAAACCAGAACCCAAGCTGGGCGGTGGTGATGCACGCCTTTAATGCCAGCACTCGGGAGGCAGAGGCAGGGGAATCTCTGTGAATTCGAGGCCAGCCTGGTCTACAGAGCGAGATCCTGGACAGGCACCAAAACAACACGGAGAAACCTTGTCTCAAAAAAACAAACAAACAAATCAGAACCCAATCCCTGTTTGCCCACTTTGGGCTGTGTGCTCCCTGACACACCTCTTGACTTTTTTGTGCCTCGGCTTGCTCGTCTGTAAGTGGGAGTGTTATGAGCGGCCACCCCTTAAGATGGCTGTGAGGATTAAAAGGATTATTACATGTTAAACAGAGTCTGACGCAGACGGGAGCCAAATGCCAAATAAATCTTCAGATTCCCAATTAACTGTTTGGCTATTCCCATCTTTCACACATCAAAGCAGCAGCAATGGGGGTAAACCCTTTGCGGGGGGGGGGGGGGGGCACTTCTGAGAAGCTGTAATCCCCACCTGGGCGCTCTGGAAGAAGTGGAGTTAGCTCAGAGAGCCGCTTGGTGGCCGCCGGAGGAAGAGATCTTAACAGCCCCACTGACTGATCCCCTCTCCCTTCTAACTTGAATCTACAATATTATCAGCAGCCACAAACCGGGCCTCCGGGAGCTCATCCTTCATGACTCCCACTATCTCATCAGTTATGGAAATACATGCAAATGAGGACTTTGGAAAGAAAAAAAAGAAAAAAAAAAACACACCAGCACAAAACAAATGAATTGTTCCTCAGATGCCAACACGCATGGAATTCACAGATGGGCTCCTTTGGACAAAAAGCAAAGGGGGCTGGGACCACTGGGAGACTGAGGCATCTCAGCTGGTCCAGGGTGCTGGCCGGGTACCAGGGAAGGTCCCACACATTACCTTCCTTCAGTGCTAACATCTAAGTCCTAATCTCACCTACCCTTTTTACTCTTTAAGACAGAGTCTCACTATGTAGCCTGGCCTGGCCTGATACATTCCTCCTGCCTCAGTCTGTGACGTACTGAGGTTATAGGTGTGTTTCACCAGACCTGGCATCTCCCACTCTTCCAAAAATAGACTAAAAAAAAAAAAAAAAAAAAAAAAAAATTCCCAAGAGACACTCTTCTCTAGAGCTCTACAGGTGGACAAGAGAGGCCACTTGCCCTTGCTGGTGTCCAGCAGGGCTGAGGCTGTGCTGAAAAGCTCCACCAGGACAGAGGGAGATGAGGGGATAAGAGCCTCTTTTTGAGGCCAGCGGTGACAGAGGGATTAGCATTTGATGGCTGTTCTGCTCAGCCCAGACCTGCCTTTCTTGAAGCAATGCCAGGAGCATGTTGACTGTACTCAGAAAACTCAATGACAAGTTCATTTTTATTTTATTTTAGGCCCAAGGGTTTCCTGGGATAGAAGCAAAGCCTAATCCTATATCAAAAATGGCAAACAGATGGAGCCCATATCTAGACTCTGATCCACAGAGAGTAATTGCCTCAAGTGCTGGCTTGAGAGGGAATTAGAGGCTCAAGAGGGAAGATAGGGATCTATTAGTGATGTCTGGCACTGGTATAGAGTGGGGAGGGGATATGTGCTTGTCAAGGTGCTTGTCATCCCTGCCACATCCTACCTGGCATATTAACTAACAGATACAGTCCTGTGCATTGTGCAATTCTTCTCAGGTAGGCAAGTGTTTAAAGAAGTCTTCTGAACATCAGGGACACATGGGGACAGAGAGGAGAGCAGCCTCCAGGCTTGCTTTAGGGGACAGTGGTCTTTCACATAAAGCAGATGCTAACTGACCCAGCTCTGTTTACCTTGTGGGGCCATCTAGGTGAGAGAGAAAACCAGGAAAAGCATCCACTTCCAGACTTCAGCTAGAGAGATGCCCCAAGTCAGGGCCCGAGCAAGCCACAGCCTGGCACAGTCTCGGGGAACTAGGAGCTTAGTCACTAGGCCATTGGCTCTGATAGGACACAATCTGGTTCATCTTTCCGCCCCAGCAGAGGGTGGAGCCTCCATAAAACTAGAAAGGAAAGAAAGACAGAAAAGAGGGAGGGAGGGAGAGATAAAGGGAGGGAAGAGGGGACCAAAGGAAAGGAGGAAGGAGGGAGGAAAGAAGGGAAGGAAGGAAGGCTAGTTTCAGAAAGGATGCTTTGAAGGTACAGGGTGCCTCCATCACGGCTGTGACCCTATCTCCCATCTACCCACTCTTCTGCTGGTAAGACCTCCACACCTTCCAGGGAGCCACAGAGACCCATCTGCAGTCTAGTTGGGCTAAGGGCTGCGGAATTTGCTTCCCATATGGCTTCTATGGCTACATCAAAATGAAGTGCTGCCCGGGTCTTCTCCGATGCTCAGGCTCTGTACAGCCTGGGCCTATGCAACAGAGACAGCCCAGGCAAACAGAGCAAGGGCCACAAAGAATGCCACCCAGCCCTAGGCCTTAATCGAGTCACCCCTGTGGACACTGGGTAGAGCAGTGGAGAGCTAACTGTCTTCTCAATCCGCTGTCCAAGCTGCATACTGAGCAGAATGAACGACTCTCAGCTACCCAGTCTAGGAGGGTTCGCTTGGTAACACTAAGAAAACACAGGGAACCCAGGACACATTTCCTTTCCTGGAAAGCTCACTGTGGTTCCCTGTCATGGTGGGCTCTCACCTGATATCAGTGCCTGGGCATTCCTCATGGGGAATGAGCCCGTCAGGCCATACACGCTGCTGTTGAAGATGGTGGAGGAGCCGCTGACGATAGCCATGCACACAATGGTGACAGTGAAGAAGCCCCGGGTCCAGGAGGAAGTATCCACCTTCACCAGCACAATCATAACCACAAAGATGACCAGTGAGACGGACAGTGAGGCCAGAACACGGACATGCACCTGGACCCTGGGGAGAGGACCAGAAGCAGGGGGAGATGGTTGGATTCCCCTCTGGCCTCTACATGGATCAGCTGGTGAGCCACAAGAGAGAAGCGGGTGAGCTCAACATGCGGACTGTTCACTTCAACACTGTGACGCTTGGCCTCGGATTCTGCCTTCCTGCTCACCAGCCCTGTGACACCCAAGAAGAGACTTGGGGGACCTGGTTTCCATTTCTGCAGAGGGGTGTCCATCTACCCATGGAGGAAGGGGAGGCTCTGGAGATCTTTAATGCAGCACAGAGAGCTGAGCACTGTGCAAGGTCTGTAGACATTGGCACTTGTCACCAACTTATAAGGCTCCAGGCCAGGACAGCAGGCAAGACCCCTCTTCTCCTCCTTCATCTCTGCCCTCCTGTTAGACCTATCTAGTGTTTAAACTGCACAACCACCCCAGCTCCCTTCTTTAAATTTGGTAATGGGTAAGAGAAGAGGATCACCATCATTGATGTCAGAAATTTTTTGTGTGTGTGCCCAATTTTCTTCTAAACATTCTCCACATTCCACCTCACACACCTCCCACCCTGGCCCTGTGAGACAGGCACACTCAATCCCCTCCCTGTTCACAGGTAAGGAAGCTGAGCTCAGAAAGTTTTCGGAGCTGGCTTAAGGTCACTCAGCTGTGAGCCCGGGGAACTCTCATAACATTTCTCCTAGGTGGCCTCAGCTGGGACAGCAGCTGCTGAGACCATACCCTGACAGTCCAGTGCCAGGACCCCATGCATTCCATAAAAGCACTACCCTGTTCCCAAGTCAAGTGCTCCAGCTACCTCCCCAGCCCACCGACCAGGGAGGAGGGCAGGGATGGGGACCATCGGACGATGGCTGTGCATGTCTCTACTGTAACAGAGAGAACACCATCCTAAGGCTGTTCAAACCATCAGATTAGAATAAGCTCAATTAGATGCTCAATTCCATTCCCTAGCTGGGAGAAAAGCCTGATGAGATGCAGGGATGCTTTCTGGATTAAAACAACAACAAAGTCCAATGTATAAGGTAAGAAAGGCCAGATCTGTGTACATAGCTAGGTGTGAAGTGATTTACACAGAGGGAGGAAACTGTTAGTACAAGGAGCTCCTGCCCCTGGCTGATGCCTGAGATCCTGAGAGGGAGTTCAGGGGTGGAGGGAGAATGGAACTGTCCCCCCTTTGTAAGGGGAAGGACACAGAGGGAGTCCCTGGAAACTGGGATGGGATCTTAGGTGAGCTTAGCCCCAGCCCAGTCTCTTCTGTGACCCTGTGCCTTGATGACTGTCTTACCTACAGACACTGGGTGATGACTGAACTCCTGGAGCACAGGTATACACGCCAGGGTGGCAGGACTCAGTGCACCCCAGTACTAGACACTCTGGCAGGAGGGCTGGTGGCATCTCGGGGCACAGCTTGGGGGCCTCAAGGAAGAGAGCCCATATATCCTTGGAAGACACAAGAGTCTGGCTGAGCCTTGCAGAGATGAGCTGGAGACAGGCGGAACCCCAGACTGCACGTGAGCATCTCATCTGCCTTATGAGCCAGGCCTTAATCTTCAGAGCGGGCACAGGGTGGGTCTGCAGGCTTGTCTGCCAGCATCTCCTCTCTAGGAGAAAGTGTTTCTTCATGCCAGCATGATGGAAGTGATGGGCCATGCCACCCACACCAATCCAGATTCAAAGAACTAGTGGTCCTGGCTAACACAAGTCAGGGGACTGCACATGACCACCCAGTAAGTAACTGCATGAGTGTGTCCAACCAGCTGTGTGGGGAAGGAATGCATATGGAGTGCACCCCCATGATGATGCCCAGAGCCCCAGGACCATGGGAAGAGGAAGATTCCCTGGACCCAGCTATGCCTGAGGGCAAATCTGGCTTGAACTTTCAGTTAGAGAACAAATGGTTACTTCCTGCAGGCCATTTGTTACCGAGTGTCCCTACTAACACAGAGACATCAGAGCTCCAGGCAGGAGAACAGCATGGCCTGAATTTCAGAGACACTTTCAGGACATTACAGCCCAGGGTTAAGTTGGACATGACAGCCTACTGACTTCCCAACAGCAGCCTACAGCCAGTGGCTGGTGAGATTGGTGGATACCCACCCTAGATCCCTCTGGGGGGTGGAGGGCTCTTTTAGATTCCAGAGGGCTCTGGTGGCTCTCTGTGGGGCCGGTGACAAGGCTTCCTCTCCTGGCTACTGTAGTGGGTAGCCATTCCAGCCTTGGCCTGGAAGTTCCAACCCCCACTGAGGCTTCCCAAACGGTCACGCCTACAAGGTGGGGCCAAGAAAGGACGCTGAAGACCCAGGATCCAAATGAGAGGGATCTCTTGGTGCGCGGACCCTGGACGCTGGAGGTAGACCGAGCAGAGTTCTCCAAAGAACACCGCCGGACTGCGCCATACCTTTGCCAGACAACCTATCCCTTCATTTGTAAGTTACCCCACAAAATAAACCTCCCTTTTAACTACGTGGAGTGGCCTTAATAATTTCACCAATAGGCTACTTTCTTGCTTTCTCTACTTTCACCCCCAAATTTACTACACGCTCTTGAACTTTTCCTTGTTTGGGGGCCTGCTTTTGGGAAACTTCTAGCCTTAATAACCACTAGGACCCCACACTTAGGGTGTTTCTTCGTAGACTCTGTGGGCCTTCAGACAAGGTAGGGCAGGAGGGAGGGCCAAGTAGAACGGCTGGACTCTGGAGCCCACAAGAGCTATTATGACAAATGAACCCCAGTACCCTGGAGGCTTGCAGCCAAGCCTCAGATTGGATGCTCAAGGTGGACCCTACACACTTACCTGTCCCACAGAGCCCCACCTTCATGGCAGAAGGAGCCATTTACCCACCCACAAGATAGGAGATTACACACTGCCTGGCTTTGTCATGGATTTGCTGTGTGACCTCAGACAAACATTCACTCTCTCTGTTCCTTTCCTCCTCATCTCCAAAGTGAGGCTGGTCTGCGTGATAAGGAGATCCTACCAAAGAAATCCGCTTGGTGACATCTTGGGACAAATGTCAGTTTTAACTGATTGCCTGGGCACCTGGTGGGGACTGCTGGAGGCAGAGACTGGCCACAGAAGGAGGAGGTGTAGTGCAAGGCATTTTCCCAGCTGCACACCTCCCCCTGCTTCTAGCCACTTCCCTGAAGTTAAGGTGATAAGGTCCTGTGGGGTGCCTGGGGCTTGGGCAGGAATTGGTGGCTTCTTACTCAGCCCCCCCCCCCCAAGAGGAGCAAACAGCAAAGGCACCCACTGGACAGCTTGTACCTATCCCTTACCTGTCCAGGGCTCCTTCCCTCTTGCTCTCTTGGTACTGCCTTAAGCACCCTCCGGCACAGGCCCCCGGCCCCCAGAAGCCTCCTAGGAGCCATTCTCAATGTCCTGAAGCTGGATGCCATGAAGATGGAGGCCAGCCTTACATACACTGTTGGGGTATACCGCCTTTCCTCCTGCAGGGAGGGAGGCTTGGGATGGGAGCTCCTGGGATTCCAGGGTCTTCTAGGCAAGTGCTGGCTTGCCTAGTGTTCTACTCCAGGTATGAGGCCGGCTGGCTGAGGGACCACACCACACCATGATGCTGGCGGAGGGCGGCCCATCCCCACTTTACTCCCCTGCCAGTGAGAGCTCAGGACCCCGGGGGACTGATTTCTTCCCACATCTCCAAAATGTAAATCTAGCTCATCTGTATTTATAAAGCTGCAGATTTAACATAATAAAACACTTGGTGATATGGATGAGCCAGTCAGAGAAGCCAGGGTGCTCCAGGAGGCAGGGAGGGAGGAGACATTTCAATCTCTCACATTAAATAAAAAAAACAGCTTCCCCCTAAACTGTCCTTGGCAGCTGGCAACCACTGAGGCCAGAGAGCTGCTTCCCCCAGGGCCCTCAAACGTTGCCTGCAGCCTGGGCTAGGGAACCTGTGGACTGGCTTTCCTGCCCAGCCACCTCCTAACTACCCGCCTCCAGCCTAGAGCCAGAGGCCCGACCCTGCGGGCTACAACGCTGGAACTAAGCACTCACAGGTTGGCCAGCTTTCAAGTGCAGGCAGAGTGAGGAGATCCCTCTAGAAATAGATTCCTGCTCTAGCCTCAGTGGCCAAGCAACCTGAGGTGGTCACCTGAGTGGACTGTTTTCCTTTAAGCTGAAGGGTTCGGGAATATAAAATGAGAAGCTTAAGAGCTGAAGACTGTCAGTTTTCAGCTCTAAAATTTAGTTAACTGCTAACAGTGGCTGTCTGCTTTATAGCCAGCTCCTCTGTCAACAGCCAGGGGTTAACTTTTAACCCCCTTGCCCCTTACAGCCAACAACTGCCTGGACCAAAGTTAACTTTCAATAGTTGTTCCTACGTGGCTCCTAGCATGCATCCTGTGCCTGATACTATAAAAGGGGGCCAGTACCCGCCTCCATGACCACAGCCCTAGAATTCCAACACTGGCTATGGTCTCAGCTAGCTGATAAGCTTTTGTGCCCCGCAGTGTTTTATTTTTATTCTAATTTATTTTTTATTATTTTTCTGGAATAAAGTTTGCTTCTGGTTTAATAGACTTTGGTGGTCTGTCCCCCATTATTGTGTGACCCCGGACCCAACAAAGCAGGGCCATGATTGACTGACTGGCTATTGTGACTGGATGCCAGATACTCCAAGATCCCAAGAGGGACTTTTCACTGCTACTGCTGACCCCAGAAGAATTGGGCCAGCTTCTAGTTCCATGGCCACCAAGGAGACCTGTCAGGGATGTGGCCCCACTATGGCACATCTGGGACCAAAACAGGAAAAACAGGAGGTTGCTCCACCCTCCTAAGTTACTGCACAAACACGGAGATGCAGTGAAGGGGTAATAGGTATGTAGACTGCCCCCTTGTCAGATGGTGGCTTGGATCTAAAAAGGAGACAGGAATTCTCATCCACAGGTAAGTGAGTCGACCCAGCTGGACATATGCCCAGGGCCACAGAGCAAGTGAATAAAGAAGTCACATGGCCTGGAAGGAGGGGGGGGGGCTGCCTGCTACTGCAAGTGCTCCTGTCTTTTTGTTTTTCAAGACTCCTTTTCTCTGTGTAGCCCTGGCTGTCCTGGAACTCTCTATAGACCAGGCTGGCCTTGAACTCAGAGGTCTGCCTGCCTCTGTCTTTAATCTCTGCTGAGATCAAAGGCGTGCGCCACCACTGTCTTTAACTTCTTCTGACACCCTTCCTCTCCTCTCTCTGGGCACTGTCAAGAACTCTACCAGTGCTGAGGAAACACCCAAGTCAGTGCTTAGTCACAAGAGCAGGAGACAAACGCCGGCCAGGTGGGGCAGGAGCCCCAGAATAACCACTCTGAGAATGTCCTTTCTGGAGGCCAGGAATGCCAGTGTTATGCCTAGATCTTGGGGACCCCCAAAAGACCACCACAGAGACAGAATCCCAAATGTAAAAGCAAAGAGCCTTTATTTCAGGCTCTGGAGCTTGGTCCCTCTGTCTGTCCAACATAGTGGTGAGAGCAGAGAGCCCTGAGCTCAGGTGGGGCAGAGTTTTTATCATAGCAGAGGTTGGGGTGAGGGGATTTCCAGGGTTCAGGACCCTGATTGGCTGACAATTGTCTAGAGGTATCTGTAAAACAAAAATAGGTGTGTGCTAGACTCCAGGGCATCTGGCCACCTTATCTAATGGTTAAAATGTTTGGGATGTCAGGTACTTCCTCACCCCTGGGTGGATCCCTGGATGGTATCGGCTTAAGGCTTTTCCTGCATCTGGGTGTTGCCTGCCAGTAAGCCTGTCACAGAAGCTATGTCTAGGCCCCTAAGCCTGTCATGACTGCTGTGTGGTCAAGCTGGTTTGGGGCCCTTCACACCAGGAGATGTTCTGGTTCCCAGTCCCTTGTTATCTCTTAGCCTTGCCTAGACTTGAAGATTTCCCTGAAACAAAGAAGAGATATCTGAACACCTCATGGAGGAGCCAACTGGACTAACCATCTCATTCTACACCCCATGCTCACTGAACTTTCTGCCTTAAGTCCTCCACAGGCCCCACACCAGCAACTTCATGGTACCATATTTCCTGCAACCCTTCCTGCTAGACAGGAGCTCTGCCTGCCCCCCAAAGCTCCTGTCTACTTATCTATACCTTTCTTTCTAAAAACTGTCCTCTGCGGTGTGTGAATTTCATTTTTTTTAGCAACTCAAGAACCCAAAAGCTGCTGGCTTAGATAGCCCTAAGGCTGGCCCTGGACTTTGCTACAGCCTCTTCCTGCCCCACCCCCACCTAAGCTCACTGAGAGCTCAGAAAGGCTATGCTATACTCTAGGATACCTCCAAATTTTCCCTTATTACCTGCACCCCCAAAGAGTGTATGTCTGAAGTCCAGAGACATCTGCAGGTAACCCTAGGAGCCAGGAGGTGAGGCTGAGTTATTTCTTCTCTCTCAAACTATGCCTTACAGTGGTAGTTTTTAACCTGTAGGTCGAGACCCTTTTGGGGGTCGAACAGCCCTTTCATGGGGTGCTGTGGGATGTTCTGTATGTCAAATGTGTTGCTCTGATTGGTTAAAATAAATAAAGTGCTGATTGGCCAGTAGCCAGGCAGGAAGCATAGGGTAGGCAGGACAAGGAAGAAGAGAAGGCGGGGAAGTGAAGGCTGAGGGGAGACGCTGCCAGCCACCGCCATGAGAGAAAAGACATAAGGTAGTGGTAAGCCACGAGCCACGTGGCAAAGTATAGATTAATAGAAATGAGCTAAATATAAGAGTAAGAGCTAGACAATGGTAGGCCTGAGCTAATGGCCAAGCAGTTTAAATAATATGAATGTCTGTGTGTTTATTTTATAAGTGGGTTGTTGGACTAATAGGGCTTGGCAGGGGCTGGAGAGAAGCTCTCCAACTACAATGGGGGGTCACCTAAGACCATAAAAAACACAGATATTTATATTATGATTCATAACAGTAGCAAAATTACAGTTAAGAAGTAGCGATGAAAATAATTTTATGGCTGGTGTTGGTCACCACAACACAAGGAACAATTTTAAAGGGTCGCAGCATCAGGAAGGCTGAGAACCACTGTTTTGGAGGAATGTTGTTTCTTTGACACTCCCTCCACGGGGACATGGGGTCTCTGTCTCCTTGAAATGGAAGAGGCTTTGTGACGGCCTTGACCAGCTGAGTGTAACAAAAGTGACACTGTGTGGCTTGTCCCTGGCTTTCACGGAACATTTGCTCTTCAGCCACAATGGGAACACTCTCTGACCCCATGTGAGCAAGCCAATGAGGAGAGAGAGACAGGGAGGTGGGGAAGGATGAGCATCTCCTGCCCCTGTGCTGTCTGACTGCATCAGCATATTCCAGTGCAGCCTGGCTGACTCCAGAATCCCAAATAGTAGAAGAAACTAATTAACTGTTACTATTACAAGTCCCTAACTATGCTTTGGGATCTACTATACAACTGTGCCCGATACCATGATACGTTTTGAAAGATTGCTCTATACACAGGCTTAGAAAGCACATAGGGTGCGTTCTGCTCTTTCCTCCTGTGCCCAGAGCAGACATTACTAATCACTCCCAGCACCCTTGCTGAGGCCAGATCTGCCTTAGAATGCTTTTCAGCAGGAGATTCAAGAACTGAAGGACCAGAGCTGAATAAATTTGTCACCAGGGATCTAAAGTTTCTGAGACATGCTCAAGGGAAGCCCGGAATTTTGGACCACAGTGAAGTCATGATTATTGCCTAGAGGCAGCTTCAGGAAAATGCAAATGAGGTACTAGCACTGTTGCCATTGTCAGGTCAAACTGAGACTGGACAGGAAGGGACAGTCAGCAGAGGCTATGAGTCAGACCAACTTACTTTGCTCTCCAATAATTCCTTCCTCCACAGTGTACCCAGAAGCCTTTCTGAATCATTACCTATGAGATGCCACTGTGAGTAGGGGACACATTGAATGGTAGCCTCAACATATTACAGAGTAGGTAGGATAGTGCAGTGGGCACTGTTAGCATCTGGCTGCTCCGGGAGCATGTGGAAGAACAGCTTCTTTGGGCCATGGCCTACAACACAGCTACACTGTGTCCTGCCTGCAAGGGCCTGTGGCCCTGTAGGTCTCTCAAAGGGAGATGCCTCTTACCTGGTGTCACTGTAAGTGACTGTAAATGAGCACTGACCCCTAACTGGAGTCCCTGGCACCTGCTCCAATCTGCAAATTGCATGGCAAGGATGAACTGCCAGCCTCCAGTTTGAGGGGGACCACCATTTAAGATGAAAACTCCTACTGGAAAATAGAAGGGAAGGAAGGAGGCAGGGGGTCAAGGTCAGGGCAGAAGGGACAGTGACCTACCTGTTGACGAGCAGGAAGTTGGCCATGAGGCAGAGCAGGGAGGGTACAGTGGAGGCAACCGCCAGGTAGCTCTCAAAGTAGTTCTAGAAACACACAAGGGAGAAAGCTGCTGGTCACGCCTGGGTGCTGAGGGCTTGGGGGAGGGCGGCTTTCACTGTCCCCAGATAGCAAGGAGCCATGGCTAACTCCACCCACCTCCACGTGGTCCCAACCCTGTCTCCAACCTGACACTCATTCAGTCATTCACCAATGACAGTCAATGACAGCTGTGCTACCTTAGCTGTGCTAAGTGCTGAGGTCCCAGGGAAGCCTTGGACATTGTCCTCATCTCCTGGGAGGCCCACACTTTCTTTGCTCCGCTTGCCCCATCCACAGACTGGATCATGGGAGTGTGGCTCAATATGGAGCTAAAAAGGAAAGCCCCGCCCTGTTGGCCCGTGGACAGAATGCAGTAACTGGCCTCTCAGACCCATTTGGACAACTCCAGACCTGGGAGATTCAGCTTTCCCAAGCCTCACAAAGAGGTGGAGACTGTTCACCCAGAGCAGGATGAGGGAACTTGCCCAGCCACAGCAAGATGGGACTCAGGGCTACAGACCGGCCTAGTAAAAATTGGATGCATCTCTCAAAATCCCCAAAGCTGCCCACTCATTAGGAGAGACTTGATCGTGCAGGTATTATCTCTGGGCATGCATATCTTTAAAAATAACCTCAGCAATCTGTGGGGGAGGGGACTCAGTGGCCCTTAATGAGATGGCCCTGCCCCACTGGGAGGGGGTATGAAGGAAGGAAGAGAGGGAGGCAAGAAAGCAGAGAAAGAGGCAGAAGAAAGGAAGGAAAGAGGGAGAGACGAACAGAGGGAGAAAGGGAGGAAGAATGGAAATCAAGAAAGGAGGCAGAAAGGGAGGGAGAGAAGGACGGAGGAAAGCCAGCCAAGGACTGACTATCTTGCTTTGGTCATGAACCCCAGATGAGCTTTGAGCTGCAGGAAGGGCTTACGTATATTAAGCATTCGCTGTGTTACAAACAGGGGGGGATTTAAATGGATTACACCGGTTAACTCTAAGCAAACAAAAAGAAGCATCCGACTATTCCGCTCTGGAGTGCTTAAGAAATGCAATGCACAACTGCTGAAACAGATCGGCAGGAGCCAAGTGCAAAGAACAGCGTGCGTAAAACCCTCATCTTGTCTACAGGAGAGTGGAGGAATCCAAGATGTGCTTCTCGCCCCTCAGGAACGCAGTGCATCCCACTGGGAGTAACGGGAGGAGTGTGAAGGCTTTTTCACAGCTCCAAACCCAGAGAGCTGCGAGAATTTCCTGCTAAGTTTTTACAGTTGCTGCTGTTTGACAAACCAAAAGAGAGATGGGTTTCCAGGAGCTCCAGGTAGAAAGAGGGCCCTGCCTTGGAGAAAGTGGAAACTGCACGGGTGTGAGGAGAGGTCCCAGGGGGCAGCGGAGGGTCACACTGCACAGAACAAAGATGAAAGGGACAAATGTCCTGGGTACCTCCTGGTCTGCAGCACAAACCCTCTGGGGTCCCTGGGAAG
The DNA here is from genome assembly GCF_903995425.1 of Onychomys torridus. Taxonomy (NCBI): domain Eukaryota; kingdom Metazoa; phylum Chordata; class Mammalia; order Rodentia; family Cricetidae; genus Onychomys; species Onychomys torridus. Next base: position 42,930,102 of record NC_050460.1, read on the forward strand.
GCTGCAGAGGGCTTTGTGCTCTTTGGAAGGGGCACCCTGACTGTAAGGTGACAGCCTTGAAATTAAAATGATAATCGCAGCTCATCAGCCGTGAGCCTTAGAAATAGCCTTCTGCCTGTGAGGTGCCCCTTCATTGTCCCTGCCCTGATGGGCTCAGCAGAGCCTGCCCTGGGCTGGGCAGTCAGTCAATTACCTCCTGACACACTGGCTGAGTCCACGTGAGGCCAGGCAGGCAGGAGAGGGAAAGGACAGAGTGAGGGACAAAGGCCAGATGAGGGCTAGTGGGGAAGTAGAGACCCCCTACCTCTGACAAGCCCCCTCAGACCTGGAAGTGTGGCCACATGAGGTGGAGAACCTGTTTCACTTTTTCCAAGCCTGTTCAGGGTCCCTGGGTATTTTAGGGACGGGGATTTTCCGGGTAACTAACTGAATGTTCTGGTTTGCTGGTAGCCAAGCAGAAGGCTGTGCCTTTTAAGGCTGGAAAGATTTTCAACACTGGGACAACAGCATTGTTAAGTTTCAAAGCTGGGACAATAGCTGAGATGCCTATTAGCATATCAAAGCGGACCTGGCCTCCAGGTTCTCCCAATGTCCCTCAGTCCCTACCTGTTACAGGGTATAGCTGGCACAGCCTGCCCTCTACCCATCCAGGGGCTGGGCCGCCCTTCCCCGCGAGGCTCTTCCCTACATAATCCAGACATTTTGGTTACCCACCCCTTTTGCACCTCTGACCTCCCGGCTGCTGCACCTGGTTCCCCTCTCTTCCTCCCCACCACCCCCCATCCGTTCTCCCCACATGGCCCAGTTCAGCCTGGTCATATCCACTCTGGACTCCCCCAGATGTCTCTGCCTCTGACTATGCTCTCCCACATATCTGTAATAAACTTTATCCTCCACCATACCTAGGAGCAGTCATGTCCTCTCCTTTCCCTTTCATTTCATGGTTTCATTCATGCACGAGACTCCGAGTCCCTCGCTGTTGACTAAGCCCATTTCTCCACTTTATGAAGAACAAGCCAGTGGGGAGAATAGACTTAGGCTGGGCCACCACTGCATAAGCAGGGCTGGAGCTGCAGATGGTGATGTAAGGTAGATGTGGCACCACACCATTTGTTTTAAACTTCATCTTGATTCAAAGATACAGTGGTTTCACTGTGTGGTGTGTGTGTGTGTGTGTGTGTGTGTGTGTGTGTGTGTGTGTGTGTGTGTGTGTGTGTGACATTAGCAGCACTCTACCAGTGAGCTACAGCCCTAGCCCTCTTTATTTTGAAACACAAGACTCAACAAGTTGCCCGGGATGTCTTTAAACTCACTCTACAGTCCAAGCAAGTCTTGAACTTTTGATCCTGTCTCAGCCTCCTAAGTAGCTGGGATCACAGGCCCAGCCAGCCTGGCAGCAGACACTTAAGATGACTCCATAACCTCCACCTGGGGCATTCACAGCCTGCTGTCATCCATTGATCAAGTGTGGAATTTTAACCAAGAGAAGTAAGTGAACGTGACAGGCATATATGACTTGAGTGTCCATTGGTACAAGATGATGTCTTGCTAAGCTCTCCATCTCCTCAGCTGACTTTGAGGAGACAGGTGGCCTTCTGGGGAACCCCATACACCAAGGATCTGCAGGTGACCCCAAGTCGCTTAGGCTGGTCTCCTGCAAGAAGAGAATCTGTTGGCTCTGCAGCTGCCTGGTACTAGGCTCTCTCACAAACCCAAGTGAGCTTGGAACTGATCCTCCAATGATCCTCCTCAGAGAGACCCAGCCACAAAAGACCCTTGCTCATAGCCTCACAAAGACCCAAGCCACACACAGACCTCGGTGCACTTGCCTTGGGGAAACGAAGATATACTTGCTGGGAACACTGGTGTCTCCAGCCTCACCTTGCCATCTCTCTGTGGAAATGCACTGTTCTCCATAAATGGCACTTGATATACGTGCTACCCAGGCCCACCAGGCCTATGCACTGTCTACTATCCAGGCTGGCCCCTTTAGCTGTGCCAGGGACCCAGTATCTCTCCCAGAAGGGTTGAATCAATGCCCCAGAGTTAGCTCTGACCAATGAGAGGCAGGAAATGAAAAGGGTTATTATTCCCACCCTACCTGAGGTTCTGAAATGTGATACAGTTCCCCTGGCTTCTGGGGAGACCGTCCATGTACCTGGGTGGTATCTGTGTTTGCTGCTAAGCTGTGGCCAGCTCTAGGGTTCCCTGTGCCTGTCTCACTTCCTTGCCCCTCACTGACTCCGAGCAGAATCCCTGCAAAAAAGTTGGCTATGTGATGGGGGCCAAGCTTTGCCCAAGCCCTGGAGAGCTGTGTGATTTTGGTGTTTTTTATACAGCTTCCTGAAGACTGGAAGGCCGAGTGGGGGGGCCTCATGGGACAGCAGGTAGAAGATGCTGACCAAACGGAAGGGGAGGGACCTGCACAAGCTGGTTTTTCCACCTTAGCAGGCTGGGCCCCAGGCACAAGATCTGAACCCAGTGGGCCACCCTAGGCCGTCCGTAATGATGGCTGGGCAGTCACTGTTTATCCCAACAGCTCCTTCTCTCTTCACTCATTCCTTTGCTGGTACCCCACCCCCCCCCCGCAGTGCAGTACAGCCCAGTGCACATGTGCATGAGCAGAAAGAAGTTCCTCAGTGCCCAATATAAACATACTGCCATGGCCCAAGAGACACACAGTATGGTGAACGGTGAACACAGAAGGAGGGGTGACCAGGGGCTTCCAGTAGGCCCTGTCTGGGTATCCAGGGGAGTGTGTCCACAGACGTGGCAGAAGGGTGAGGTGGAAAGAGAGGGGGACTCAGCATGAGGTAATGAGGTAATGTTTTACTTTGCTTTGTTCCCTTTGGGAGCCAACCTGAGGCCTTGCTGTCCTCAGCGGGGCACACTGCCAGGATTCCAGATAGCCATGCTCTCAGGATGCTAATGCCTGGTGGGGTGGCGTGGGGTGGGGTGGCATCAGTCCCACTCTGAGTGCCCAAGAGCAGCTCCACCCAGGGATGCCTGCTCTGCTCACCCCACGCTCACTATCAGCATGCCGGGTTGTCTGCATCCTACAGACTTGGGCTCAGGAAAGGCTCAGTCTGTGGAGGCAGTGTCACCAAAGGCTACCTCAGTACCTGTGGTGACTAGAGTGGGCAGAGGAAAGCCACCCAGAACATTTTGAACAGCACAGCTCCCACACGGCCCTTGGTTCTTATTACAATCTGTCGGCGCAAGGCAGGCCTGGAACAGGCCCCCATTTTACAAATAAGAAGCCCGAGGCTGGAAAGAAGGTGATGCCTCCCTCGGTGGCTAAATCCTCATCGCTTAGTGAGGGTTACCATTGCTATGATCAACACCATAACCCAAAGCAAGTTGGGGGACGCAAGGGTTTAATTCATCTTTTGATGCTCAGGTCATACTCCATCACTGAGGGGCATGAAGGGCAGGAACTCAGGGCAGGAACTGGCAGAAGCCTTAGAAGAACGCTGTTTACTGGCTCACTCCTCCTTATGGCTTGCTCGGGCTTTCTTGTACCATCCAGGGCTACATACCCAGGGCTGACACCAACCCCAGTGAGCTGGGCCCTTCCATACCAATCACTAAGAAAAATGTCCCCATAGGCCTGCCTGCGTGCAATCTGATGGAAGCAGTTTCTCAACTGAGATTCCCCTTTCTCAGATAACTCTGGCTTATGTGGAGCTGACAAAAACAAACAAACAACAAGAAAAACCAGAATGCAGGCCAAGCTGGGTCAGGAGCACATGTCTGCAATCCCAAGGCTCAGGTGGGGAGATGGGCGATGGAATTCTCATGGGCCAGCTAGCCTGGCATATTCAGGGAAGAACAATAAAGAGACGGTGAGTCAATCGAGGTGCAAGACCAGGAGGCTGACGACCATCTTCACACTGAAGCACGTGGGTAAATTCAGAGATGCACACCCGATGCTGTTGGCAGGGCCTTCCCACACAGGACGGGGGTGGGGGGGTGGGGGACGACACCTGCCTTTTACTCTGTAATCAGGATGCCTCCCCCACAGTTGCACAAGCCATTATGGCCACGGTGTATCACCTGCCTCAGTGGCTGATGCAAGCCTTCCAAGTGGCTCTTGGGGCCTATTGGAGCAAGCCACGTTTCTTCCTCCAGGCCCTGTCATACTCTTCTGCCCAAGGCAACAAAGGTCGGGGTTGGTTGATACCTCTCCTCTCTGTCTGCAGGGTGACCAGGAGTGAGGGGATGTGAGAACTGTCCCCCCCCCACCCACCCCCTTTTTTTCTTCCACGAGCCGATAGCCCTAAGCAGTGTTAAAAAGAAAAGTCTTCCCCCTCTATTGACCATGGGGGATGGACGGACACGGTCAGTGGTTAAGCAGAGATCACTTTAAAGAGGACAGATGGTCCAGGCTGGGGTGTGGCTCAGTGACAGAGTGCATGCATGTCTGGTATACGTGAGACCCTTAGCTCCTTGCCCAGCACCACAAAACAATGACAAACCGCAGGAGGTATGGTGAGCAGCAGTGGGCGCATTTCCAAGCTTCTTCCTGTTGGTGTCAGCCTCCCAGCCCCAGGTAGGTGTGCCAGCACAGACGTGAGACGGTGGGCAGAGCCTGGCCGAGGGTACCTGGAACCAGCATCCTCTCAAGGGCCTGTGAGTGTGAACAGGCCACTCCTGGCCAGGCAGGGGGTAAGCTCTTCACTTGGGGTGCAATAAGGAAAGCCATTTGCATCTGTTGTGCTCCAGCGTGAACCCTAGGAACCAGAGGACCGCTCTTGGAATGAAATTTAAAAGCTTAGCCAAGCCAGCCGGCCAGATGTGAGGCCATTTTCCAGCAGAGAACTTCCTCTAGCCACCTCGCTGAGAGCACACCCACCTCCCCCCCCTCCCCCCCGCCCCGCGCCTCCCCATGCTAAGCGGCTCTTCTGGAAGAATCTAATTCTGGGCTCAGGGTCCAGGTAAAGAGGTTTCTCTGGGCAGGGAGGCCCTGAAATGAGCCTGTTTATCTCTGGCAGGGCTTGGGTAAGCTTCCTCTCCTCGGAATGCCATTTGGACCCTTTGATGTAAGTGGAGTACATTAGACATGAGCCACAGTAGCCTCCGAGTCTGAAGCTGCTGCCACTGAACAGATCTGTGTGGCCCCCACCTCCCAGTCTGCAGTGGAGGAGGCAGCTGGGCTCCTGCAGGGTAAGAAAAGTGATTCCAACCCTGGGGGTGGTAGCTCAGGGCAGCAGAGCATTACCTGGATCACAGGGCCATGAAATTAGCCGCAGTGAGCAGGCTGCAGCCAAGAACGATTGGCCATGCAGGCTCCTGCCATCAGCTCTATGGTTCCACGGCCTGGGGTGTTAAGGATGCATCCTCATCCTGGTAAAGTCCACTCTGCTCAGAACAAGGTAAGTGGTAAGCAGAGGGAAGGCCCTGGCTTCCTGTGCACCTGGAGGTCCCAAGGTAGAGGACATGGACTTGGGATATAGGAAGTTTTAGGAGCCCAGGTCCCCAGAGGCTGGCCAGTGTGGGGAGGGGAGGGGGGGTACCAAGCCGAGAACAAAGCTGAAGTTGAGCTCAGAGAGGGGAGCCTCAGAACACTTTAGCCAGTCAGTCTGAGCCACCACAGGTCCCGAAGGATGGGGAACCCCCCTCAATAGTTCCCTCAGCCCTGGGTCCCTTGATCCCTTGGGCCATCTCCAGGATGAGGTGCGCTGAGAAGAAATCTCGTTCTCCAAAGAGCAAGGTCTCCCCAGCCCTCTGTCCTCGTTCATACTTTCCAGTCCCTCCCAGAAGGTCAGCAGAGCTGCCCTTGTCTGCACAGAGTCAGGAGTGCTCCCTCTTCCATCCCCATCACAGGGGAGCACTCCTCTCCACCTCCCTGTCAGAAGGAAGCACTATTTCCCCCTCCCCTTGAAAAGGGGTAGGTAGGGGTGGGGTGGGGTGGAGGCTCTTCCTTAGCCTGTGCTGACTGAATCATTGCACCAAGACTGCCTGACTCAGCGACACTTTCTCCTCCAGGGCCGGCTGGCTGACTCTTCCTTCCCTGTGGGTCAAGAGCTTAAAAAAAAAAAAAAGCACTTGACCTCACTGTCCCTCCCCACACTGGGTCCTTCCTTACCTTCAGGACTCCTAGAAAGCCTTGGCTCCTCCCTCCCTGTGGAGAGCTCTGTCTGCCTTCCTCCTTGGCTGCCCTGGGAGACTGTTCCTGCCAAGGGTCCCCACAGCCTGCAGCCCCAAGCCAGGTCTCCCTCCTCACGTTTCTGGTATCACATGCCACATCTTCCAAGGTGGGTCCAAGATTGCTCTCCTCTGACCCTACCTGGTCTTGGAACGCTGGGGTGAGCCCTGATTTGGAAAGGGAGTCTTGGATCTGGCTAGAGTGAAGGAAGGTGAGCCCCACACCCAAGGCATGGGGTACACGTGAAAACAGAGGGTGTGCACATGGGGGTGGAGGACAGACCCAGGAATGCTGAGGGTCTGAGGCCCCCAGAGGCTGCAAGATGTTAGGAATGCTCTTTCCAGGAGCCTTGGCTCCCGGCTCCCCGTTTGATGGGCTGTTGAATGATTGAGAAGCACCTGTCTCATCTGTTGGCATCCACACATACCTCGCAGCCCTGTACAACCTGATCTGTGCCCAGGCCTGGTGGGCTAGGAGCAATTGCAGGTCCAAGTGTGATCCTCACCTTTCTGTAAACATGGGGATATAGTCCCTCCCGTCATTCTTGCCTGAGATGGCAGCTTTACTGAGCATCCTAGGCCCTGGAAGCCTGAAGCATTTGATCTCTGGCCCTCATGAGCCAGCCCAGTCTCATCTCATTTTGAGTATGTGAACACATGAATGGCATGTGTTCTTATGGGTGTGTGCACATATGTGTGTATTTGTGAATGTGGAGGGGGTCAGAGGTCAACAGCAGGTTGTGTTCATTGAGACAGGGTCTCCCACTGAACCTGGAGTCCATTGCTTACGCTAGACTGTCTAGCCAGCAAGCTCCAGGGACCCTCATATTTCTACCTCCCCCCCCCCCCATGCTGGAATTAAACACACATACTGCTCATGTGCTGGGGATCTGAACTCAGGTCCTCAGGCTTGCATGGTAGATACTTTATTATCTACTGAGCCATCTCTCCAGCCCTCCTCTCTTACTCCTAAAGATGGCCATGAAGCCCCCAGTAACCAATAGGGAGGAAACACGGAAATCAAGACCAGCTCTCCCCAAACCAGGGTCCCCCTGCCTTAGGCTGAGGAGTAAAATGGCACTGTTCTTTCTGCCAATCTTATAACCCACCCTTCCAAGCCTTCCCTAGGCCCCAAGAGGACAAGCCAACATCTGTGCTGTTCCTCTTTCTATTCCTCCTACACCGGAACCAGCCAGCCAAACAGTGGTTCTGGGGGCCCACAGAAGGAAGGGCCAGAGAAAAAAAGAGCCTGAGAAACACACACAACACACACACACACCAGTGACAGTCATGGTGAATGTCCAAGTCTGCCTGTCTCTCTTTCTCTTAAGCCATGGGGACACAGAAAGGTGGCCTTCTTAAAAAATCTGCCTAGCGCCCATCTAGCCATGCCTGCACAGGGCAGCTTCTATAGTTAGGAACAAGGGCCATGCCTGAGGCAGAGCAGTCGAGGGTACGCTGCCACTGGAGGGGCCTCTCCCCTAGCCTTGCCAGGTGCTTCCTCCCACACATGCGGGGTTTTCATTGTGGCAACAAACTTCTCTGAAGATTCACGTGGTATTAAAGCTACAGGTCATAACTGGATTCAGGTGTGCACACATATGGCTCTCTCTCTCTCTCTCTCTCTCTCTCTCTCTCTCTCTCTCTCTCTTTTCTCCATCCTCCTCTCTCTACCCGCCCCCCACCCCGATACCAGTGACAGCCTAGTGGGAACCCAATCCGTCCACTGCCCCTGCAGAGTTTTCTCAGCCAGGGCCTGCCCTTAAGAATAGAACTTTGGGCTTGTACAAGGCCTCTACTCTGCTTTGCTCCCAGCTTGCTTGCAACGATCAACCACATTAAAAAAGACACCAACAGACACCCAGGCTACCTTGTAGCATGCTGGGACGGGGGGGGGGGGGGCACTCTCTGGATGCTGAAGATAGATATGGAAAGAAATCAAATCGTAGACTCAAAGACAGAGGGAGAGATGGATGGGTCTGGCTGGCAGTGCAGGTGGGGAGGGATAGTGAGCAGGCAGGGAGAAGGGAAAGAGGGGGTGAGAGTTGCGGGGGGGGGGGCAGGAGGGGGTGCAGAGATGTGACTGACAGGGCCTCAAGTGAAGCGGAAGAGCTAGCAGGATGGGGAGCGCCGTCGCAGGTGTTACGCACTGGGAACCGCACGCTGGCCGGACTGTGGTTGGCAACAGAGGGTAGACAAGGAACCCAAAACATGACTCATTTTTAGTTCTTGGTTCTGCAAATGGCTTACAGCGGCCTAGGTCTACATGGGCCAAGGGATGGGGAGCTGGCAGGGAGAGAGGCAGCCGCCCCTTATGCCTGATGGCCACCTACCCACACTATATGGCAGATAGCTCGAGTCCCTTACAGCCCACTGACACCTGCTATCTCTTAATTCACTTTTGGTGTGTGTGTGTGTGTGTGTGTGTGTGTGTGTGTGTGTAGGGGTGTGAGGGAGGGGAGGGGTAGCACCATTATTTGGGATTTGACCTTTAAAAAGTTCATGACCAAACAGACGACCTCTCTTCCATCTGGAAAGAAATCCATGTCACACTAATATCTGCCTATCTCTAGGACACCAGTGTCCCTATACTGGGGTCACTCTTGCAGGTCTGGTCCCCCTGGCAGCTGGCCACATCTGCACCTGAGGAAGTGAGTCTGCAGGATAGGGCTGGGAGTTGAGTACACACCAGGTTCCCTAACACTGATGTGGGCTGCGGCCCTCGTCATCTGAGAAGCCACCAGCACGGTCCTTGAACCTGAGTAGAGGACACATGTCCTCATGCCTCACAGTGGCAGAAGGCTTCTTACATTACGGGCTACAGCCCACGACAGGCTAGGACGAAACGGGATGGGTCCAGGCCAGAGTTCCATCTTATTCTATTTTCCTTTTTGCTGCCCGCCTTTCATACCACCATTTCCTGAGGTGCTCTCAAGAGAGAGAAAGAGACAGACAGACAGAGAGAACCACATGCATGCCTAGAGACCAGAAGAGAGCGTTGTATTCCCTGAACTGGAGTTACAGATGATTGTGAGCCACCATGTGGGTGCTGGGAACTGAATTTGGGTCCTCTGCAAGAGCAATCAGTGTTCTTAAAAAAAAAAAAAAAAAAAAAAAAAAAAAAAAGATTTATTTATTATATATACAGTATTCTGTCTGCGTGTATCCCTGCAGGCCAGAAGAGGGCACCAGATCTCATTACAGATGGTTGTGAGCCACCATGTGGGTGCTGGGAATTGAACTCAGGACCTCTGGAAGAGCAGTCGGTGCTCTTAACCTCTGAGCCATCTCTCCAGCCCTACAGTCAGTGTTCTTAACCTGTGAACCATCTCGCCATCAGCGAGATTTAGTAAACACTCCCAGCAGGCTAGTTACCATCTCCACTCCTGAAAGTCTCCAAGGACACTGGCCCAGGGTCAAATCCAAGGGCAGACTATCTATCCCTCCCTGCCTGGTTTACACCATTGCCTGTTATATGCTACTCCTCATACCTGCATGCAGACAGGGCTTTATCTATTCAATTGCTTGACTCACATTTTACTGGGAATTGAACCTAAGACCTCTCATACACTAGGCAAATAGTCTAGCACTCAGTTCGTTCCTCAGCTCTTTCTTTCTTTCTTCTGAGTAACTGGGATTACATACAAGCCTACACCACCAAGCTAGGCTGAAGGAGAGTCATTGTATGTTTACCTAGAGATACCACTCACTGGAAGTATAGCTTTCTTGCAGACATTGGCTTTCCCAGGAGCATCGAATATTATGGTCAAAAAGAAGTGGAAACATTAAAAAGTGCAGACACAGAGGGCCCAGGAGTTAACAAGGATGACACACAGGATACTCGGCTTAGTCCAAGCTGACATGTATGTGTTACTGGGTGAGAATTCCTTGCCTCTTCAGCTGTGGTGATGTCCCCTGCAGCGATGACCAGGAGACTATGCCTATGAAGACTCTGCCTGGCACAGGATGCCCGCTAAACATTACAGGACTAATGGTCAACTTGGTGCCCCTCGCCAGAGGCTCAGTAAAGACTGTTGCTGTGGCCCAGCTTTGGTGAAGGCCTCAGAACACGTGAGGTAAAAATGTCAGGCCTTCTTCCCTCATGATTTCCGAGCACTGTGTACATACCACTGGCACAGAGACCTAGGCCCACAGAGCATGTCTTATCCTTGTCACACAGCAGGTGGGGATGTGACTGGCTCTCCCAGCTGCCCTATGGCCCCAGGAGGCAGCGCTGGCCCTGCCCTCTCCCAGGTATACAGAATTCATGACATAAATAACCCCAAACTCTTTTCACTTCTTCGAAAATCCTAGGTAGGTTCATAGTAGGTGTGTGTGTGTGTGTGTGTGTGTGTGTGTGTGTGTGTGTGTCACATGCCTTTCCTTTTCAAGGCTTCCTATCATCTTGCTTTGCACCCCCCATGACTCCTATCTCGAGACTCCATAGGACATACTGTTCCTGTCCTTAAGCCCTGGAGACAGGAAGAGGATTATGCAGCCCTTTTCCTAGCCATACTCACTAGGCTCCCCAGCCCCCTCATGGTGCAGCCTCTCCCAGAGACAGGGCAAAGAGACCCAAGGCCATCCCTGGCTGACATGTAGCTTGGAGACAACACAGATACACCGAAGAAGCAACCATGCTCAATACCGAGCCTCCCCAGGCCCCTTGCTCTGTAAGGGTCCTGTCAGCCCCGCCACCCTGCACCCAGGCTCTCTGTTATAGGGAGAGGTCATCCCTTGGACTTCCGGGTAGGTAGAATTGCTCTAATTCTCCAGACAGGAAACAGGCTTCCCACTGCCAGGTTTGGTAACTTGGCTTGCAATGGAGGAAGTTCTTTGAGATGGCTCCCTGGTGTCTCCGCTGCTCTAGCCACAGCCTACTTAATGACAGCTGCTTTTCACCCCGTTTGACTGGACCATTTCACTTTGATCTTGGTTCTTCCCTAGCTGTGCATAAACCATCCCCCCCACCCCCCACCCCCCGGTCTACAAAGCTGGGCATGCGTGTGCCCAAGTGAGTCAGAACTGGGTGGCTGGGTGGCTGGGGAGTTTGTAGCAGCTCCCTGGTGACTCCACTGTGGGAGGACAGTGACAAGTCAGGGCATGGTTAATGCAGGGACTCTGCCGGTCTCTGGCTTGATCAAAATCTCAGTTCTGCCACTTGCTAGCAAATGACCTTGGACTGGTTGACCTCAAACCTGGGAGCCTCAGTTACCCCATCTGGAAATTGGAGACAAAACACTAACCAGAATAGCGTGTGGGTGATGGATGCTAAGTCACAGCCAGCGTGGGTGGGTGCAAGCAGCATGGTGGGGACTTGGTGGCGGTCAGCAGATCATCCTCCAACAAGCCCTGTGATAACCCATCCTCCAGTTCCTCTTTTAGAAGCCAGTTCATCCTGGTTCCTTTTAACCCTTCCCCTCTGGAGTCGGGTGCCTGCCCTTAATTATAGGGGGCAGCTCCCATATTGTGCTATTCTGTGGCTAGGTCACTGGGACAGGGCTAGTAGGCTGCAAATACTGGAATGGGACTCCCTAGGTTCCCCCATTGGCTGAACCAGGCAAGGTGGACCATGGTGACCCCAGATCTGTTTTCCTACAGCATAAGCCCTCCCTTAAATCAGGGTATAACTTTTCTCCTTAACCATGTGATAACTAATGCCACACATCCTTGTGACATATTACCATGTGCCAGGCACCTGCCAGATGCTTACCAGCGTACGTCCTGAGGGTTGACAGTGCAGTGGGAAGGCAATCCTCCCAGTTCACTGGATCTTACATCCCTTGCTGTATAGTGAAATTGAGCCATAGTCACCAAAGCTTGGCTCAACATCCTGTTTTCCCTGACGGGGAAACATTGGTGCTCTAAGGACACAGATGTGAACCTGTGGCCTAGAGGGAGCCTGGGGGTTCTCAGGGAAACACCCATGGACTTGAAAACACACACACACACACACACACACACACACACACACACACACACACAGAGCCTCAGACACAGAGGTGGGGATGTTGATAAAGGACCATGACAGCCTGGGTCCAGGGGTGGAGGCCAAGGTCAGAGCTCAGGTCCCTGGGTTTCACAAGTCAGAAGAGAAAGCAGCCTCTCCACACACCTGCAACTGCCTCCTCCACACCTCTCTCAGAGCGTGTCCAGTTTTGTGATCGTCTACCTATCCAATTCCCCAATGCATTTCTCTCCAGCCCTGCCTTGCTGTGTGACCTTGGGCAGGTCGCTTAACCTGTTAGAGCTTCTGGCTTTCTGTCTCAGAAGAGGTTACTCAGATCTTCAGGGATAGAAGAGAAAGCCTGTGTCACCCCTGCTTGCCCAGAAGGCCGAGGAAATCAGGTTGCCTCTCAGCACCCCTGAGCTATCCTTTCACATCAATTGGTCTATTTTTGCGCTGATGGTTTTGGTCCAGTTGACTGCCCCCCACTCCCCCACCCCATGGGCTGTAGCTGAGGTTCTTATTGCAGAGAACAAAGAGGAGAAGGCTGGGAAGGCAGAAGGATTTCTAAACCATCTCCAGACCTGCTGTAGGCAATAGGAAATGAGCCCTGGGATGGGAGATGGCCCCAAAGGTAAGGGCTGTCAACATTCCTATCGGGCCAACATCCTCCACCTTAGCAACACACTAGAGGAAAGGCTGAACAGGAACAAGCTGTCTCCCCTACTCCCAGTGGCCCTCAGGACACAGGGCAGACCGGGGCTATCAGCAAGATGGCAAGACAGCAAGAGGGAGATGGGTGGCAATGGGTGGTACAAATGAGGAGGCAAAGAAAAACAGCCCTGTCAAACGCAGAAAGGCCCCAGCACGCTCGCTTCCCCAGCCTCGCCCATGAATCGAGGGGGTGACAGGTCTCTCATCTCTGATGCCAAGAGCCAGGAGCTGCGGGCAGCAGGCAGGTACTATGCCCGCACCTGCCAGTGCCTGAGCGTGGCAATAAAGCATCATAGCGGGACCTGGAACACTAAGTGCCTGCAGCTGGGAAGGATTGGGAGCACCATGTCCCTTCGCTGGCAGACAGACCTGAGGATGGACCGAGCAGGAGAGGGACAGGTGCACACACCGCCTAGCCCTGCCCTGGGGAGACAGACAGATGGACAGGCAGGCAGAGAGGTTCTGGAGAAAGTCCAGTGGGCTGTTTCAGTCAGCGAGGCCTGCAGAGAGCTGGATGGCTTGTGTCACTAGGTCCATAAAAGAATGAGGCCAGTCCCACATGATGCGAGATGCTGTTTACACAACACCTGGGACACTGGTGCCAGACCTTATCCCGTGGCATGGAATAATGGACCTCCTTGCCACAGCTTCCCTAGGAGGGCGGTCTAACCAGTCTGTCCATAAGGAACACAGAGAGTGTGCGGGGTCCAGAGCCAAAAGAGGCCATGTCCTGGGAGAGCTTTCCTAAAGTCCACCATTCCATCGGTCACCTGTGTGAATATGTAGGCCCTGACTCCAGGGTGGATCTGGGTGGAACAGGCCTGTCACCAACAAGTTCTCAGGCTGCTCCTGGTTCCACAGTCCCACGTGGGGGCAGTAGGATTCTAAGCCACTGTGGTCTGGCCCTAGGGGCTCTTTGGGTGCATATATGCAGCGACAGCCTCTGCTCTAGACCCCGGAGCCACCTCTGAATCCATAGGCATGCAGAAATGGCCCCCTCCCTGTAGCAGGAATCTTTTAATTTTTTTTTGAGCTGAGGACCGAACCCAGAGCCTTGCGCTTGCTAGGCAAGCGCTCTACCACTGAGCTAAATCCCCTGTAGCAGGAATCTTAACAGGTCTTATTAATAAAAACAAATCCGGGCCGGGTATTGGGGTGAATGCTGGAAGATCAGAGAGTCAGAACAAGCCACAGCTTCCTCACCTCGCCAGTTCCTCATCTGACCCTGTGCCTCTCAGCTGAACTGTGCTGCTCCAAAGCCTAAAAGCTTAACCAGCCAAATGCTTCTAGTTTCTGGCCCTCACGCCTTATATATCTTTCTGCTTTCTACCATCACTCCCTGGGATTAAAGGCGCTTGGCTGTATCCTTGTGGCCTTGAACTCACAGAGATCCAGAGGGATCTCTGCCTCTGGAATGCTAGGATTAAAGGCGTGTGCTACCACTGCCTATCCTCTATGTTTAATATTGTGGCTGTTCAGTCTCTGACCCCAGAGAAGTTTATTAGGGGTGCACAATATTTCGGGGAACACAATACCACCACACCTCCCATGCATGAGAACCATGTGGGTGGGGTGAGGGGTATGCAGCAGTCAGTGTCATTTGAAATATTAGAAAAGGCCAGCGTCCCTTCTGAACCTCCAGCTAGCTCAGTCAGAATCCCCGGGCTGGGTGTCATGGGTAGTTCTGGAAGTGGCTACCGGTGATGCAGGCATGTGTGATGCTCACAGATAACTCATTCATTGTGTGACTTTCGACACACAAAACTGAGGCACGTTCTGGAGGGCTGGCCAAGGACTCAGAGGGGCTTCCAAAGAAAGAGAAGTGAGCCACCTCTGGGGCCACCAGAGGGTTAGACTGGGATCTGCCAGCACATTCCTTCTTGTCTCCAAGGGACCCAGGGAGGAGGGGCACGTGGCTGAGCAGTGTCAGCCTCTTGTGTTGACATGCCTAAGAGCTAACCCTGCCCTCACCAGTAATGCAGGTAAAAAGAGCCAAGCTTTCCAGGTCCCAAGCCACTGAAGAACTACTCTTGATGGATTCCCATACCAGGGGCAGTCAGGCTCTTCTGAACCCTCCTCCCTTACTAGGCATTGACCTTGGACCTGGTATTGGTACAGTCTTCCTGAGGGGATAACATAGTCACCACCCTCATGGACGGAACGTTGCTGTGGTGACCTCCAGATGATCTGGATCCTCATGGGAGAAAAATATGACAAAGGGCCCTGAAAGCTAGTGCCTCCTTCCTGGGGCAGTTCCTGCTCATCCTTCAAATCCCTTTGCTCCAGGCCACAGTGACTTGAATGTGTTCTCAAGACTTCACTCACCCCTAGGATATAGGTGGCATATGGTCTGAATCCCCCAAACTTTCCTATATAGAAATCCATTCCTCACCAGGAGGGATGAAGAGGATCAGAACTGAATCCAACTAGGATATTTAGAGGGCATTATGGTTAGTCATGGGATGGAGCCTCACAGTTGCATCCTGGCGGCTTTTTGAGAAGAGGGAGAGGGACCAGGCTCACATACACAGATGCTCATCTTTCCTCATCACAAGATGCCTTGCGCCACCTGAAGATGCCACTAACAACGCCATCACCAGACACAGCCTCTCAACCGAGGGCCATAACCCAGAGCTAAAGTGATCTTCCTTTCTACAGAATGGTTACTCTCAGCCACGGTGAACAGACTGGTACACTCTGTCCCCCTTAGCTATAGGGCCTCTAGTTTATAACAGTGTTACAAAACTATGATATAAGACAATCCTTAATGACTATACTTGACAACTGTGTGTGTGTGTGTGTGTGTGTGTGTGTGTGTGTGTGTGTGTGTGTGCAGGACGACATGTTAACAGGTGTGAAGCCTTGGTTTTAAGCTCTAGGACACACAAAAAGACTACATTTTCCAGCCTTCTCTGTAACTGATAGAGTCGCGTGATTGAATTTGGGCCAATATAATGTAAAGAGGAGGAAGGTACAACTTCTTACAAGCAACAGGCATTCTCTCCTTTCTCTCTTCCTACAGATGTTGTAATGGCTGGAGCTTCAACAGCCAGCTTGGACCATGAGGTGACCTTGGATGTGAGAACTACATGTGGCGAAGCAAGCCACCGGCCCAAAGTTGATTGTGACAGAAAAATGACCTTCCCCCATTTTAGCTACTGCTGGTTGGAATTTTCTGTACCTCATAGCTGACTTAACACTATAAGAGCCACACCTTCAATTCCTGGAGGCAGAGACTGTATTCTAACATGCACCACTTCACACTGTATAGAACCATCATGTCCATCCTTCTTCTCCCACAGACAATGGCAGACAGTCTAAAGTATGGGCTGGGTCTGCCCAGCTCCATCCCTTCAGCTTCAGGAGGTAGAGACGGGGCCTGGGTACCACACAAGGCAAGGCCTAGGCCCAGTGGATTCTTCCTACTGTGCCCACACAGCCCATATTCTCAGCATGTAAAGGACCTTGCTCCAGAACCCCTAAGGATGATCTGGCTCCAGATTACCTGCTCCCCTAGTGAGGGAAACAGCCCTTACCAGGATGTCTGTGTCCTCAGAGTCCGTCCCTGAGGCCAGGCTGGAGCAGTTGCGGAGTTTGAATGCCCAGTACTCCTTGGCAGTAACAAAAAAGTTCCAGGGGAGTAGGCCCCCAATTCCCAGGCTGAAGAAGATGATGTAGGCTCCATTGAAGCGGTCCTCTGGCCTCTGCAGGCCGGGGGCTGGGTAGTCTAGCAGTTTCCCCAGCAGCGCTTCCTGGTCAGCTTTGTGAGGGCTGCCTGAGGCTCTGTAGGTGGCATTTGAGCTGTGGTATACATTGTCCTCGGAGGCAAAGGCCACTGTTGGGAGCAGAGAGAGACACAGACAGGGCAGGTGAGCAGGCATCAAGACTGGGGACTGACTTATTCTAGAAGACATCTCTAGCCTATGCTGGGTCTACCCTGTCCTTGAAGTCTGGCTGAAGAGCTTCAGGCTTTAGGATCAGGAAGAAAGTTAAATGTCATACTGGAAAAAGGACAGGCTATCAGAACTGTAATGATGACCTCAGAGGTCATCTCAGCTGTGCAAGGACAACACAGACAGTGCATATACAGCATGGGACAAGTGGTGTGAACATTCTTGCAGGTACAGATTGAGGCAAGCAGTGCAGAAGGGCAAGCCTGGGTTAAAGGTCTTCTTCACCTAGGAATCAGAACCCTTGATGGGCAAAGAACAAGCCCCCAGCTCTTCTACTTTACACAAAAAGTGTCAGTAGGGGGAAACACACACACATGCTTTTGTGCATGTGCTCAACATACCTTGGAAGATACACAAAGGTCTTCCAACAAAGGGAGACCCAGCCAAACATGGGGGCCATCCTGGTACCCTGGTGGGTATCTTTGGAGGGAGACTGGGACAGAGAGGAAGCTTCACTGTTAATCCTTATTTTTGTGCCTTTTGAATTTGAGCAGTGTGTATTAGCTGTTCAATCATCGAATTTGCCAGGAATAGTGGCACACACACACACACACACACACACACACACACACACCACTAAAACTCAGTACGATTCTGGAAGTAGAGGCAGAAGGATCAGATTCAAGGCCAGCCTCTCCTACATAGAGTTCAAGAGCTAACCTGGACTACGTGAGACCCTACCTCACACAGAAACAACTGCAGCACTTCAGAATGCCATGGTCACACCCAACATGTGAGCCAAGACACCCAGCTGTTAGGAGGTACTATCCACAGATAAGAAGTCTGAGGTTCAGAAAGATCAAGCCTCTTGTCCAGGTCACAGTGGCATGAAATGATACAGCCAGGCAATCTGCGCGCCCCCTGGGAATTCCCAAGCCCCAACCCTAGGGATGGTCTAGGAATGTGACTCTGCTGGTTCCAAGTCCCTGCAGACCTCCCACCTGAAGGCATCCCACAGCAAGAAGCTATGAGCAGAGAAGGTCCAAGGGGACCCCCATCAACACTGCTGCATGAATGGACTCCACACACACACACACCCCACCCCACCCCCCGACAACACCCCAGACTACTACTGCAGCTGTGCCCTGGAGCAGGGAGGCTGGAGGTTCTACAGTGTCCTGTCAGGGTGAGCAGGGCCCCTCTATAGCCTTGACTCACATGGAGACCAAAGATGACCATCTAACCAGACAGAGTATGCATGGAGGTGTACACACGTACACACACACACACACACACACACACACACACACAATTACTGCTTAAATAAATATAAACAGGAGCTGGAGAGAGGTCTCATCGGTCAAGAGCACTCGCTGTTCTTTCAAAGAACCTGAGAGTTCAGATCCCAGCGCCCAAGGCAGGTAGGTGGTTCAACTACTTGTAACTCCATTGAGTCTCTAGGAGAGTCAATGCCTTCTCGTAGCTTTTGTGGGCACCTGAAGGAACTTTCACACACCCACAGAAAGACACAGGTATACACACTTAATTTCTTTTTAAACGTAAAAGATAGCCATGAACCACAGAGGCCACCAGAGAACTTGCGAGGAGCCATTCCCAAAAGTTCAGGCTAGGAGGGTGGTGGGTGGGGGCGGGGGTGGGGGCAGGGGAGGGGCAGCGCGGGTGACCCAGATCCACACGCCCTTCTCAGCTGTGGTGTCTGTTCATCAAGGACCATTCAGCCTTGACCAAGCATCTGAAGTTGCCAGGGATCCTCTCTAACCGGGTCACCGGCGGTGCAGCAGACTGAGCAAAGCCTTATTACTCGTTATAAAAGGTAGCTGTGGCTTCGCATGAACAGAGAAAGACAAAGAAAGGAGAGGAGGCCAGGAGCTTCCCCAGGCCAGGCTGCCCCTGCTCCTGCCTGGAGTCCTGGGGGTAAGGACTAAGCAGAGCTGGAAAGGGTGGGTGTCTAGGGACTGAGAAGAGCCTAGCCAGCCTGTGTGCGTGCCTCGATGGCTCCTCAGGGCACAGGCTGGGGATGAAGAGCTAGCCTGACAGCAGGTACAAGTTCTCTAGGCAGAGACAGCTGTGGCACCCGATCTGGACCCGCAAAGCCTTCTGGATCCTTCAGGCTGACCTGTCCCCACACGCAGGATCAGAGAGTGAGGCAGGGAGGCCAGGTTCAGCCTCGGGAGGGGGAGACCCAGCCAAACATGGGGGCCGCCGCGCGCGCCCTCACTTACTGTGGCTGCCGCTCTGCTACCTTCTCAAGGTCCCGGGAGCCGGGCCCCTGCGCCTAGGGATCAGCCAGGCCGGGCTCCGCCCTTGCCCTCCCCAGCCCCGCCCAGCGCTTCCTGGTTCCCTGGCACCTCCCACCGGGCCCCGGCCCGCAGCGCGCCCCCGCCTGGCGCACGGCTGAAACTGCATCGGTTCGCCAAGTGCAAAAAGTGAGGCTCTGGGCCAGGACCCACCCTGTTAGCATCCCTCCCCCATCCCTCGGAAGAATCCCCTCCGCCTCGTTCCCGGGGGTGCCCCACCACTCTCTGACCCCCACAACAATTCCAGAGCAGGATGCAGCCCCAAGGATGTACTTGGCCTCCCAGCCTGGGTGGAAGGGGACGCAGAGCTTGAAGCTATTTGGTGGCCGTGAGTCGAGGCCAGCTCGCGCACTCAGAGCGGGTGTGTGTGGAGGAGCGATCCAGACGCCAAACCTCCAGAAGGGAAACTTTTGGGAGACTCCGAGATATAGGTCAGGAAAGGGCTGAAGATGGTGCCGGAGCTCTGAAGAGCTGGGACCGAGTAGGGGCTAAGGAACAGACCTGCTTTGTTTTGTCTTCTTTTTGAGAAAAAAAAAAAAAAAAGTGTGTGTGGGCGACACCTAAGAGTGACAGAAATCTGGGTCCTCTTTCTACCCATGCCCTTACTAGCTGGGTGACCCGGAGCAAGACTCTTCCTTCATCGCCCTGCAGGGGGCGTAGAGATGCTCATCTATCACCCAGCGCTTGGGAGGGGCTGGGGTTCAGGCCTCCCTCAGATACATAGTGAGCATGATGTCAGCCCAGGCTACTTGAGACACACATGCACACCTAGATACCTACATGCACACTCATATGCATGCACACACATGCATGTTCAGGTACTCACATGTACACATTGTACACACATGCACACCCACACAAACACCTGCACACATGGGTGAGGCTCAGAAATGAGCAGATCTCAAAAACATGGCCTTAGGCTCAGGTTTAAATACATCCTCAAGTGCAAGAGGAAGAAGTGGGGACTGGAGCATGGCCCTGTGGGAGACGCAAGCTGGCATGCTCCAGACCACCGTAGGACATCTCCTCCAGGGCGCAGAGTGGGCAAGGGTGCCTTAGGATCAGGAAAAGCCTGCAAACAGGAAGGTGGCCTGTGCAATTCTCCTCATCTCCTGTGTCGTTTACTGTAATTAAACAATGAGTAAAGCCAACTTGGGGAGGAAGGGGTTAATTTCACCTTAGAGTTTCACTGAGGGAAGTCCGGGGCAGAAACTGAAGGCAGGAAGCTGGAAGCAGAACCCAGGAAGGAACTTTGGCTTACAGGACTTGCTCTCAGTGGCATGCTCAGTCGTGTGTGTGTGTGTGTGTGTGTGTGTGTGTTTGAGACAGTTTCTCTGTGTAGCCCTGGCTGTCCTGGAACTCTCTGTGTAGACCAACCTGGTCTCAAACTCACAGAGATCTGCCTGCCTCTGCCTCCCAAGAGCTGGGAATTAAAGGCATGTGCCACCATGCCAGACTTCAGTCTTATTTCTTATCCAATTGAAGACCACATGCCCAGGGGTGGTACCACCCAGAGTGGACTGGACCCTCCACATCAATCATTAATCAAGAAAACGCCCCACAGGCCAATCTGATGGTGGCTTTTCCTCAGCTGAGGTTTCCTCCTTATAGATCTGTTTGAGATTGTGTCAAGTTGACAAAAGCCATCAGGAATGGGGAGGGCCACCCTTCCCCACAAGAGCCTTCTTTATAGAAGTAAAGTATGTAAAGTCCCCTTACAAAAGAGCAGCTTTTCTTACCATGTGTCTGAGGGTCGCTGTTGCTGTGATGAAACACCATGACCAAAGCAACCTGGGGAGGAAACGGTTGGTTTGGCTCACACTTCCACATCACTTCTCATCTTAAAGGAAGTCAGGACAGGAACTCATGCAGGGCAGGAACCTGGAGGCAGCTGCTGATGCAGAGGCCGTGGTGGGGTGCTGCTTACTGGCTTTCTTCCCTTGGCTTGCTCAGGCTGCTTTCTTATAGAACCCTGGACCACCAGCCCAGGGGTGGCCCCACCCACAATGGGCTGCCCCTCCCCCATCCACCACTAGTTAAGAAAATACCCTAGGGCTGGGTCTTCCAGAGGCATTTTCTCAGTTGAGGCTGCCTCCTTTCCAATGACTCTCACTTCTGTCCAGTTGACATAAATCTAGCCAGCACAGAGGGGAAGGGAGGAAAAGGAGGAGGTTGTCTTTGTTTACTTCCTACTGTTGTGGTAAACACTATGACCACAAGCAAGTTGGGAAGGAATGGAGTTAGTGACTCACATGCCCCAGTCACACAGAAATTGAACCCCATGAGGAGAGAGAGCAAGAGAAAGAGAGACACAGAGAGAGAGAGAGACAGACAGAGAGACAGACAGACAGAGACAGAGAGAGCATGTGCCAGAGAGCGCAATAAGTTGGGCAGATAAGGAGTTGGGGATGATTATGATCAAAATACATTCTATGAAATTCTTTAAAAATTAATAAAATGATTAAAGATTTAAATTTACAAAAGAAACAAATTGTGTATACACATTTCCAACAAAGTTAGTTTATACTTTTCTTGTCCGATAAACAAAGCAAGACAGAAAGGAGAGGGGCTTCCTGTGTATCCCCCTCCTGCCCCTCCACCCCCCCCCCCTCCCCCTCCCTGACCCTGCCTCACAGGTGGTGGGAGTACCTTCCTTGGAGTCAGCCTGGAAGGCACAAGCTCGTCTATCGGGATTTACCGGTAGATGCTGCCATCTTGTGGCCATTTTCCCGCCACTGCACAAGCTCCGGGTTTAGGCTTGCCGGTACCACCCCAGCCCACCCGCCAGGGTTCCAGGGCTCCCAAAAGGAACACACTCTAATATCCCTACAATAACTAGTTATAACCCAAGTCCTTCCCCAAGGTGACTCAAGCCACCTCTCCTTGCTGCGTGCTGGCTCATCAGCTCCCTCAGAAAGTTCTGACCTTTAGGGGACTCCGGCCCTTGAATCCTCGTCCCTGCTCCATACGTGGGACACCCCTTTACTTTCACCCTGAGCCTGTTTAGAGCCCGAGGTCTTAGTAACACCCTGAACACCCACATCTCTGTTTCCCTGGTACCACTATGCGCCAACCCTGGGCGGCTCACTTAGACCCAGTTTAAAAGTGTCGCTGGAGAGTCACCAGCAGGCAGGTGGGTCTACTGGAATCCATGACCACCAATCCAAGCCAGGGCTTCCCAGTATTCCCCACACACCTTAGCTCCGCTTTCACCTGCTTCAAACCGCAGGGCCACATCCCACTGGCACGATCTGTCCTCCGGTCCCACTTCACAGAAAAGATGAAAATCACAAGGGTGTTCACCCTGCCCTGTATCCCCTACCCCTCTTCTGCATTTACAATGAGGAAGTTCCTCTACCACTCCTTCTTAGTCTGGTCCCCTCTCTGCCCCACCTCACCCCACCCCCTAAGCCCCCTGCTTACTCAGGAGCCTCCTGGACCCACACTTTCTTACACTCTCCATCCCACCCTCTCTGTTGCTTTCTGGTCTTTCATGTCTCCACAGAAGCATAATCTACACAGAGATCTGTATGCAAACCTCAGGTGGTGCTTGTGGATGAATGCACATGATAACAACCGCACCATCCACATCCTGGCCAAGAAGTCTGTATTAGTTCCCATGCTTATTGCTGTGCTATGATACTGGGCAGCAGGAACTTAATGGAGGGCTTCTCTTGGCTCACACTTTGATGGCTCACAGTCCATCATGGGGGTTAGGGGAAGTCCTGGGAGGAAGAGCAGAGCGTGAGGCAGCTGGTCACATGGCATGCCTGCTCAGAGGCAGAGAGAAATGTATGCTGCCCAGCCAGGGACCCCAGCCCGTGGGATGACACCAACCATATTACTGCTGGTCTTCCCAACTAATCTTGATAGCCCTTCACAGACAGCCCACATGCTGTGTCTTCTGTCAGGATGAGGCTCAATAGTCACCAGCAGCCAATAGAGCTATACTTGTGCCCCAGAAGGTCCCTATGCTCATATAGCCTAAAACGAATCCCCTTCACACAAAGCAGTGTCAAGTGTTTATTGTGCCATGGGCGGTGGCCAGTGAACACATCTGTCTCTGCCTTGTGGTCTCCGTCATTAGGAAGGTCCAAAGGCTGAGGACCCAACTGCCTTCCTCACCTGTTTGTGTGTCTGACTCTCAGTGGTCCTGGCTGTCGCTGGGACCTGAGCTGGAGTCCCTGACCATAGTACAAGCAGCTGCTTGCTGTGACTACATAGGCTTTGTTGCGTGATGGTGATGGTCTCTGGGGGTGATCATCTTTTTGTGACCCAGGAATTATCCAGGGTGGAGTCTCACGAGGCTGATCTCCAACTCACTATGCAGCCAAGGATGGCCTCGAACTCTTGATCCTCCCGTGCTGGGATTACGGTTGTGCGGCGCCATACCTGGCTAATCTTCATCTCCTGGTGGAGGAGTGTCCAGGTCATTATGTAAGAGGAAATCACAGCAGAGAGAGACGCTGTGTCATAGAGACCCCAAGACACTCCAAGGCTACAGCGCTGCTGGGTCTTGTTACTGCTCTGATGTTTGATTCCACAGTATTTGAGAACTCACTTCGATGCCCCCTTTGCTCATTGTCACAGCTGCTTCTGTTCTGTCCAGGTGCTCTTTCCACTATCCTTTGCCCAGCCCCTCCCCGTGCTTGCCTCCTCCTACAATCATTTCTGCTAACCTTCAGAAGGACAGCTTCTGGTGTCACCAGACAACTCGGTGGGTGAGGGTTCGGGAACCTGTGTCAGTGGTGGGTGGAGAGAACCATCTCTGACCTCCACACTGTGGTACCTGTGTGCTCTCTCTCATACCCATTAAAAATAAACACAGCCAGGTGGTGGTGGCGCATGCTTTTAATCCCAGCACTCAGGAGGCAGAGGCAGGCGGATCTCTGTGAGTTCGAGGCCAGCCTGGTCTACAGAGCGAGATCCAGGACAGGCACCAAAACTACACAGAGAAACCCTGTCTTGAAAAAAACAAAAAACAAAAACAATAAAATAAAAATAAATACATATTTTTAGAAGAAGGGTCTCTTCACAGGGTCTGGAATTCTAGTTGGTTTTCTTTTCATTTTTTTATGGATATTAATTCACCATTTACTTCCAATGGAGATTTCTGTGATCCAGCTCTGCGGGGCGTTTACCCATCAACCCCACAGTTCCCCACAGTTTTCTTGAGTGGGAGCAGCAGGAAATATTAGATAGAAGAATTTATGTTGTGGAGATAAACAGACAGGAAATACAGGACAGCCTCGACGAAAGGGCCCTGACTGCCTCTGCCCCAGGGTATTTATAGAGACGCCAAGGGGGTGGAGCAAAAGACCTCCTCCCCCAGCACAGCCAAGTGCAGACCATCTCAGACACCTGCACTCAGGCCCGTGGCCCTAATCACCCTCTATGCGGACCTGCGGGGTAAAGCCACAAGGAACCTGAAAACGGGCTCACACACAGCGCTAAGCCTCACTGCTATTTCCACTACACACCAGAGGAGGGCGCTCCTGGGATGCCTGGAGAAAAGCATTCCAAGCTCCCTGGGTTGCGGTCAGAAGCAGGAACACTGGAACTTTGGGACAGCAGCTCCTTCCCGGGTCTAACTGCATCGGTTTTCGGGCGCCACCTAGTGGTTGCTTTCTTATTGTCCCTGTGACACATTGGCTCTACGGCGCAGGCGCAGAAGGCTTCGTTAGCCACAGTACCCAGGGCCATGTGTTCCAGGAAGTTCTGAGAACCTTTCCTTCTCAGGTCTAAGCTGCCCAGGTAGTGAGAGCAGGCCAAATGGAAGTGTATGTACACTTGGGTGCACACACCATGCCCTACCGCCCCTATTCTGCTGTGGCTTGATGGCATCTGTGCAGGTCTTGCCAAAGTCGAGACCCGCTGCTAAGAGGGGGCAACTAAGACCTCCTGCCATCCTGGGGAAGCGCTGCAGCAGCTTCTCCGGCTCCCACGACTCAGAGACACTGAGGTTTTAACCTCAGTCTAGGTACAAAGTTCTGAGGCCCGGCCTTTGTGATCTAGAGTTAATGGTGGCTTGGGAGACCCCTTTGTCCTCTATAGCCTGTCCTGTTTTCTCATTCTACCAGCCAATGGGCTTCACAGCTCTGTGCCAAGGACCACACTGTCCTCTCCACCCCACTGATCCCAATTCAACCACTCTCTCTCAGGGCAAGAAGGACCCTTGGTTCCTGTTCTCACCCTGTCCCCGGTGTAGCATCTACAGGCTTCACTTTTTACACTATGAGTTGCCCAGCCTAGCTCACACCCCATACTCCACCCCCACCCCAGGACATGTCCACCTGCCTGTCGTATCAATAAATTCCCCTTGAATTTCCAGACCTTCACCCTGGGGCAGCTTCTGGGGCCTAGAAACTCGCTGAATGTGGCTGTCTCAGGTCTAAGCTGCCCAGGTAGTGAGAGCAGGCCAAATGGAAGTGTATGTATACTTGTGTGCACACACCATGTGCCCTGCCTCCCTCCCAGAGCAGGCAAGACCCACAGGAACCTTGATCTCTGGGAGACACCCTGAATTAACTAAGATGAGGGTCTTACCACACGGATAAGAAAGCAACCACTAGGTGGCGCCACCCTTAAACGTGTTGTGGGCAGTGTGCTCCTCCATAACGGAGCCAAGGGCTCTCCAAACTCAAGGGACTGGAGCAATACAGGCTGAGAACTGCCGATCAGACCAAGTCACAGGGTGAGGACAGGGTGATGGGGACCAGTTTAAATGGAGGTAACCAACAGCCATGAAAATTAAAACGTGCACCTCTCCGCCTGCAGATTCGGCCATCTGCAGGAAAACTGACACAGGTCTATTGATCTCATTGGAAGGAGGTCACCTACTGGGAGAACTCAATGCTGTCCGTCATTGGCCAGGGAATATGCTGCCACCCTCCTTAGACGGTATTTGTCCCGGTTGTTAACTGCTAAGCTGTGCCTGGTACCCAACCACTCAACCCCTGTGTGTTCACGTCACTCTTACCCTGCCTGGACAGCATCCTCACAACACAGGCTGACGGCACCGAAAGGACCCCCAGCCTTAGCTGGGGTGCATCCTTCTAAACGGGGAGGCAGATGGGTGCTGGTCTGAGTCCATCAACCTCCCCCACCCCCACCTATGTTCTGTGGTTTAAGCCCTAGATGGTGAGCAGGGTGAGGTCCAGGCCATTCATGGGGACCCTAACTTGCTGTGCACCTGTCGAAAAGCCCATTCCCCTCCGCCCATTTCCCCTTCTGTACGGTGAGGGGGTTGGGCTGGATCAAGGATTGGAGCTCTCCCCTGCTGTGGATTGATGGGGAGAACAAGTCAATCACACCCAACTGCCATTAAAAGACACCAAGAAGACATCCAACAGACCAGGACCTGGATTTTTTTTTTTATTATTAGACTAGGAAATATAATTTATCTCATAAAAATTAATCTCGTTACAAGAGGAATGCTGAAGGGTATTTACAGGTTGTTTACAGAATGAACGGGTGGGACTGAGAGCATCCCCAGCATATAATCCAGGGACACAGCCATGTTCACATCCCTGCATCCAAGCTCCCAGCCACCCGCCCGCCGAGGGTGAGTGGAAGGGGCTGACTCAGATGCTTGGGAGCTTCAAGATGGGGACCAGAGGAGGGCCCTGGAAGATCCAGGGATGAGGAGGGTCCCCATCCCTCAGGAGGAGTCTGGCCAGAGCTCAGAATCATGGGCCCCGTAAGAGAGGGCAGGAGAGGCACGTAGGATATACACTGACTGACCCTGTGACAGCAAACAGGCATGCCCACCTCCAGTGGCACAAGCCCGGGCACAGAGGCCATGTCCACATGTGGGAACAGGTGTGTGCGTTCTGGGGGGGAGGGTGCCCTGATGTGCCCAAGTTGAAAAGCACAGGCATGCACACACACATGTAACACACACATGTAACACACACACACACACACACACACACACACACACACACACACACACGCTTGCAAACCCACATACACCCCAGATGACACACAAATACCCTGCAGGACCCAGCAACACCAAGCTGGCCAGGAATGGGAAGAGGAGGTTCCAGCTCACTGGATGCAGGAGTGGAAAAACCCAACAGCCCCGGCTCGGGCCAGAGTTGGCAGGTGTTACCTGGGTCGCTGCTACCAAACTGTCCGCTTGGAGCCCTACCCCAGGCTCCAGCTAACTGCAACCCACTCACCAGGCAGGCAGGTTTCTGAGGATGGGCAAAGGAGGGCATATAGACCACGATCAACTTCTCACTACTTGAGTGCCTTCTGAAGCCCAGAAAAGTGCGAGACCTCAAGGGGCCTCACAGATAAAAAGGACTCAGAAGCCCAGAGAAGGCAGCTATGTACCCGAAGTCACACAGCACAGCAAGGACTTGGTTCCTGGTCTTCCGACTCCCAGGGTGCAAATGGACAGAGGTCCCTTCTGTGCATGGGCTAACAGTGACCAGCAAGGTCATGTCCACAGGGATGAGCATCTTTGGCAGGAAGAGCTGAGGGCCACTGTCTGAGGCAGTGTTTACCTAGGTGCCGGGGCACCTTGGTCTCAGTCTCAGAGCCCCACCTCAGGAGCTGCAGCAGGGAAGCTGGGACACAGATGCTTGCTGGGTCTGTGACCATGAAACCTGCTACCCCTTCAGAAGCTCCAACTTTCAAATCCCAGGCTGTGGCCAAGAGTGAAGACGTCCACTTAGTAAAGGCTACCTTCATATCTCCTGACCCCAGCAGGAGAGCAGACGAAGGGCTAGAGAGAGACGCAGGGGTGTGGACCAGCCAGGGCCCACCTAGACACAAAGCCATCCAGCCTGAGAACCTGGAGGACCCTGCCCCTACCCCTCTGCAGGAGCCGCACCTCTGGGCCACATTACTAGACCAGGAACCTCCAAGGAAAGAGAGACCTGAACCATCTCCCCAGGTCACAGCTAGCCTGGGCCTCCATCCAGATTCTCAGAAACCCAGGAGGCTGCAGAACGGCATCTGCCTGGGGCTCTGGGAGGTAGGAAGACCACCCAGCTTCCACTTGTGACTTAGAACCCAGTGGCTCAAACCCCATACCAGCTCCCTGCAAAGCTGGAGAAATGGAGACCTGGTCGCAATTTAGTCCAATTTAGTCCCCGTGCAGTCTTTTCCAGACAACACCCATGTGCACATGTACACATCTGTGCACACATGTGCCCATGACCGCACTCGCCTGTGGCCCAGGTCACAAGCATCCCCACTCTTAACCACATTGGAGAATAAAAGGCCCCCTGCCCCCCCCCCCCCCCTTTTTCTTTTCTTACTTTTTTGTTTGTTTTTTCTTAAAAAGGACCTATCCAAGTATCTGGATAATAAATCATTTGCGTTTCCTAAGAAACTGGGTTGTTTTTTTCCCTTGTGGTTTTTGCTCACTGACTTATGAAGTGTTCATTCATTCTTCCTTCCTTCCTTCCTTTTTTTTTTTTTGCTTGTTGACAGGAGACAGCAGTTGGTCTGAACTGAACTCAACCTTTCAAAGAGGACCAGGGATAGGAGACGCATCCCGAGCAAAAGATGACGTGAACACAGAATTGAAACCTGTGGGCCCCCACCGTCACAGGCCTGGGGGTGGTGGGTTGTCGAGGGGAAAGTCTCTGGCCTTAGGCTGCCCCAGAGGCCTCAGCCCATCCCAGTGTGAGCCAGGAAACGGTGGGGCAGAGGATCCTGGCCTCTCAGCAGTAGAGCACAGAGGTTTTCTAAGGCTGTGGTGGTCTGAAGGTGGTGGCAGGGAGGGGGGTGAGGGACCATTCCAGCTGTGAGCCAGGGATGGCAGAGGCTGGACACCCCCATGGAGAGGCTGCTAGGTCTCCTTACACTGTCTCATACTGGTCCCACACTGGTCCCAGCTGGCCTGCGGTCACAAGCGCTCAGCAGTCCCCATCAGTGGCCATGGCTACTAGCATCTCACTCTTGCCCATCTCCTCCAAGGCACTCGCCAGGCTGTTCAGATCCCCATCATCTTGCTGCTGAGCCTCCCAGAGGTCCAAGATGACGCCTGTGGGACTAGTTTTGGTGGCGAAGTAATTCAGGTACCTGTTGGAAAGAAAGAGAAATGTTGGCTTCCCTGCCCGAGAGTTGGGAAGATCCAGGCGGTGAGAAGACCGTGGGCTCCAGAGTCCCTGTAACAGCTGTGGGTCTGAATCCCATGTCCTCCGACTGCAGGGCTGCACAGCCCCATGCACATCAATGCATCCTCTAAGACTCATCCCATCTCCAAAATAGGAACAACGTCAGTTATCTCCTGTGAGAGTCTGGGAATGCAGTATTCCTGAAAAGGCTCGTGGATGGACAACCTGATCTCCTACAAGCAGTGTTCAGAGGCGGGGCTTTGAACAAGTGCCTGGGTCCCGAGCCTCTGCATTCATCAACAGATAGATCCACGGAGGGACTCAACATCTGATTAAGGGCTGGCAAGACAGTTCTGTGGGTCAATGTGAGGACTTGGGTTCAAATCCCTGGAACCAACATAAAAGTCATATGCATAGTGTGAATGTCTATAATCCCCGTGTTCCTTGAGCACCCCACCTCAAGGAGCAGAGACAGGGGAGTCCCTGGAGGCTCCTGGGCTAGCCTGGCACACAGGCAGAAGAACAAAGTGACCCCGTCTCAAACACAGTGGAAGGTGAGGCCCGACACCCAAAGTTGTCCCCTGACCTCCACACATGCCCCATGCAGAGTGACACTTGGGAGGGTCACACATTCTGAACACACGCTCGTGACATCTAAATAGATGGTTGGCCAGGGGTGGACCTGTGGAAGGTGGGACATGATGGAAGAAACCAGTCACACTGGGGTGTGTCCTGCCCTGGCCCTTCCGGTCTACTTCTCAGGTGACTTTGCTCCATTGTAGCCCCCTGACACAGTGGTCAGCTTTGCTCTGATGTACAGCAGCGGCAAAAGCTGAGCAGGAGCCAAAGCCTCTGGAACTGTGGGCCGGGACCCATCTTTACCCCTTTAAACGGCCCGATGAACTCCGCAGTGGGGAAGAGTTGACTCCCACAGCCGCTCACATCTTATTCATCACAGCTGCTGATGAGGTCTAAGCTCGCCCAAAGCACCCTCACCTCTTATTCATCACC
Organism: Onychomys torridus; assembly: GCF_903995425.1. Taxonomy (NCBI): domain Eukaryota; kingdom Metazoa; phylum Chordata; class Mammalia; order Rodentia; family Cricetidae; genus Onychomys; species Onychomys torridus. Next base: position 42,960,208 of record NC_050460.1, read on the forward strand.
ATCATCAAAAGATGCGGGGACCCTGAGAGACCTTCCAAGCTGCCATGCTACCCACTTCTCTGGCGTTCACTTTCATTCTGGGCCTGTCCCTGCAGGACAAGCTCCTCTGAGGGTAGGAGAGGAGTCTCATCCATCTTTCTAAGGGTAGGAGAGGAGTCTCATCCATCTCTCTAAGCCCCTCCCATTTCTAGCACCCAGTTGTTTTTAAAAAATGGTTTTTTTGTTTGTTTTGTTTTGGTTTGGTTTGGTTTGGTTTTTCGAGGCAGGGTTTCTCTGTGTAGCTTTGCACCTTTCCTGGAACTCACTCTGTAGCCCAGGCTGGCCTCCAACTCACAGAGATCTGCCTGCCTCTGCCTCCTGAGTGCTGGAATTAAAGGCATGCGCCACCGCCACCACCTGGCTAAAAATTAGTTTTTAATGTGTACGTGCGTGCATGCGTATGTGTATGTGTAGGTCACAGGGCAAGTGTGTGTGTGTGTGTGTGTGTGTGTGTGTGTGTGTGTGTGTGTGTAGGTCAGGGGGCAATCTCCTGTGTCATCCTTAGGAACACCAATCACCTCATTTGAGGCAGGGTTTCTCACTGGCCAGGAGCTCACTATTCAGCTAGACTGGCTGGCTAGCAGATCCCAGGGACCTTCCTGTCTCCATCTCCCCAGTGCTGGGATTGTAAGTGTGTGTCAGCACGCCTGGTATTTTGACGTGGGTACTGGGAATTGAACTCAGGTCCTCATGCGTATGAAGCAAGCGCTTCTCTGTCGGAACCATCTTTTATCCCTGCTCAAGGCCAGGGGATAAGAATTTCCAGGAAGTGACCATTTGACACTTTCACCATGTACCCCTGGCATTCAGAGTACCCTAAAAGAGCCTGGGCACCGAGACGCTGGTAGCGACCATGACTACCTGGTGTCAGGGCTGGGTCTGCCCCTGGTATGGGCAAGGAAGTGTTTGCCTACACTATGGAAGAGCAGTGCTTAGAGAATCGATCGTAGCGATCACTCAAAGCCCACCTGGCTCACAGTGTCTCTGAGAGGGACACTGGGCAGGGGGACAGGGACCTCAGTGCATACAACCCCAGCTGTGGATCTGTCACTGATGACGGCACAAGGGGAGCCGAGGACAATAGAGGTGACCGTGGCTTGGGATACTCACCGGTCCATGGATAGTTTCTGTGCCAATAGCCGCCAGTCGTTGCCCCGTGAGCTGGGGGCGTCCAGGCTGTTGCAGATCTTCTGGCGGATGGACAGTGGTATCTTGAAGGCATAGGGTCCCAGCTGGGTGGTAACAGCATTGCCAGGGGCAGAGCAGAGTGCATCCAGGGAGCCAGCAGGTGTCTGGAAGGGTAGGGAGGAGAGTGATAAGGCCGGTGATGGACAGGAGCTCATCCCGTCTCCCTGCCTGGACAGGGGCTGAAGGGCTGAGGTTGTAGCTTAATTGGCCGAGTGCTCGCCTAGCACCCACGATGCCCTGGGCTCTACAATCACTTGTCTCTTCTAGGTCATCTCTAGCAAGGGTTGCTCGATGCCCTGTATCAGGTGTGACCTTACTTGGGATCAGCCCTGGGCACACGTTGACTCAGCCTTGGGAGGAAGCCCCAGGAGTCATAGCCATGGCCTAGGCCATGAAGAAGACCAGCTCTGATACAGGTAGAAAAGAGTCTAGGGGGCTGGGGTTTTAGCTCAGTGGTAGAGTGCTTGCCTAGCAAGCGCCAGGCCCTGGGTTCGGTCCCCAGCTCTGGCAAAAAAAAAAAAAAAAAAAAAAAAAAGTCTAGAGAGGACAGGAGACCTACCTGGGGGAGAGCTGGCTTGAGACCTGGGTTGAGTGCTTTCTACTACACTGGTCATCTTGGAGGGCTTTGTCTAAAGCTCAGTTTGGAGTTAGTGGTTGGGAGCCACAGGCCAGTCCTTAAATGATATTCCCCAAGACTTTTTTTTTTTTGGGAGATAGGGTCTCATGTAGCACAGGCTATCCTTAAACTCACAATGTAGCTGAAGATGACCTTGGATCCTCCTGCCTCCATGTCCCAAGTACTGGGAGTACAGGTGTACACCACCATGCCTGCTTTATTTGATGGTGGAGCCCAAGACGACACCACGCATGCTATGCAAGCACTCTGACAAGTGAGCTACAGCCCCAGCCTTGAGACTCTTATCTTCCACACGGGGACCACCATAACCTCTCTCCCTGTGGGTAGGTGTGACACTTGATCTGGTAATATATGCCATGTGAACAGTGCTTAGTAAGTAATGGTTGCCCGCTCAAGGTGCCCAGATCCCTGCTGTGACTCGAAGGGAAGAGGAGTCTTCACGGGAGATGCTGGGGAGTGAGGTACGTGTGTACCAGAGCCTCAGTCCCCTGGGCTGTCACCAACCCTCACCTCGGCCAGCGTGGTGTGCAGCTGGAAGATCTGACCTTCCCCTTCCACCTGCCGCACGCAGACTTTACAGGTGAACTCGGTGGAGGCCAGGCTGTGCCTCTCCAGGGTGAAAGTGCAGTGCAGGGCTTTCTGGCTGCCATTCCAGATGTGGTAGAAGGGAATCTCCTGCAGGAGAGGTAGGTAGGTAGGTGGTCAGGGTTGCAGGAGAAAGTAGGCATTTGCCAGAAGTGGGTGGGGACCAGCCTCAGGGAGGGCTGGGCCTCTGGAGGCAGTTCAAGTCTCTCTATGAAATGTTTTTCAGAGTAGGGAAAGCTGGCAAGCTAAATGGTGCTGACCCCCTTAGTTCTGGGAGTTGAGAAATGGGCCTGTATGGGAAGGGAAGACAGAATGTGTGTGTGTGTGTGTGTGTGTGTGTGTGTGTGTGTGTGTGTGTGTGTGTCAGCGTGCATACATGAGCTGGAGCATGGACCACCTAGGGCCTCAATGGTGGCATATGCTGCAGGATGGAACAAAGGACCATGAGTGCAGAGATAAGCAGAGTTAGTCTGCAAGGCTTGTATTTGTTTAGACGGGTGTGGCCCCAGACCAGCAACATGCAGTATATAAAGGGCCTGAAGGGGATGTGGAGGTGATGGGCATGGGTATTTGTGGGGGGTGAGGTGCAAGAGGGGCTATAGACGTCGCTGTCAGTGGCACAGAATTTAGGGTTGGGCCTGAAGATGGCTGGAAACATGGAGGACAACAGGCTGGGGAGACAGGACAGGGATGGGAGACCCGGGAAACAATGCTTGCTTCACTACCAAGGATGGAGCAGTGGTTCCTCCCCGCCCCTCCCCGCCCCTCCCTGCCCCTCCCCAGGCCCAGTGCTCACCTGGTACTTGGCCAGCAGCTTACTTCTCCAGTGGGCATGGGGGATGTCGTGGAGGGAGAGGCGCAGGTTGTGGTAACTGTCCTTAAAGAGCAAAGGCTTGGGCTCTTCTACCAAGTAGCCGCCCAGAGTCCGCTCCAGCTCCAGCACTTCCTGTGGACAGGGCAGTGGGAGGGGCTTGTTACCCTTGGCCCACGGGTCTTTTATACTGCCAGTTGCTAGTCTGGGGCCAGACCCATCTGATCCCATTAAGAAGGTGCTTCAGATGAATGGATGGGCAGATACATGAGTGGATGAATGGAATGGGTGGGTAGATGGATAATGGATGGATAGGTAGACAGACAGACAGACAGACAGACAGGCTTACAGGCTATGGGAGATAAACAGATAACCAGTAAACTGGATAGATGATATATGGGTGGACAGATAAGAGGGATAGACAGATACATGAGTGGGTAACAGGAGCTTGGAAGGAGAATTAGATAAATGTATAGATGGGTTGGACATACAGGTAGGATACTGAGTATATGAATGGGTAAACACAAAGATGATGAATGGATGGATGGACAGATGAATGGATCATTGGATAGATGTGTGCGTTAGGTGGGTAAACAGATATACAAAGGAGTAGGTATATGAATAGAATATTTGGAAGGAAAGATACCTGAGTAAAGAGATGGGTAGTAGCTGGATGGCCACATAGGCTGTTTACGTGTATAGGAAGAGTGTATAGGAAGAGTGGACAGGAAGAGTGGACAGGAAGAAGAGTGTACAGGAAGAGTGTACAGCAAGAGTGTACAGGAAGAGTGTACAGCAAGAGTGTACAGCAAGAGTGTACAGCAAGAGTGTACAGGAAGAGTGTACAGCAAGAGTGTACAGGAAGAGTGTACAAGCAAGAGTGTACAGGAAGAGTGTATAGGGAGAGTATATAGGAAGAGTGTACAGGAAGAAGAGTGTACAGGAAGAGTGTACAGGAAGAGTGTACAGGAAGAAGAGTGTACAGGAAGAGTGGACAGGAAGAGTGTACAGGAAGAGTGTACAGCAAGAGTGTACAGCAAGAGTGTACAGGAAGAGTGTATAGGAAGAGTGGACAGGAAGAGTGGACAGGAAGAAGAGTGTACAGGAAGAGTGTACAGGAAGAGTGTACAGGAAGAGTGTACAGGAAGAAGAGTGTACAGGAAGAAGAGTGCACAGGAAGTAGAGTGTACAGGAAGAGTGTATAGGAAGAAGAGTGTACAGGAAGAGTGTACAGGAAGAGTGTATAGGAAGAGCGTACAGGAAGAGTGAACAGGAAGAGTATACAGGAAGAGTGTACAGGAAGAGTGTACAGCAAGAGTGTACAGCAAGAGTGTACAGGAAGAAGAGTGTACAGGAAGAATGTACAGGAAGAGTGTACAGGAAGAGTGTACAGGAAGAAGAGTGTACAGGAAGAGTGGACAGGAAGAAGAGTGTACAGCAAGAGTGTACAGGAAGAGTGTACAGGAAGAGTGTACAGGAAGAGTGGACAGGAAGAAGAGTGGACAGGAAGAAGAGTGGACAGGAAGTAGAGTGGACAGGAAGAAGAGTGGACAGGAAGAGTGGACAGGAAGAGTGGACAGGAAGAAGAGTGTACAGGAAGAAGAGTGGACAGGAAGAGTGGACAGGAAGAGTGGACAGGAAGAAGAGTGGACAGGAAGAGCGTACAGCAAGAGTGTACAGGAAGAAGAGTGTACAGGAAGAGTGTACAGGAAGAGTGTACAGGAAGAAGAGTGGACAGGAAGAGTGTACAGGAAGAAGAGTGTACAGGAAGAGTGTACAGGAAGAGCGTACAGGAAGAAGAGTGTACAGGAAGAGCGTACAGCAAGAGCGTACAGGAAGAAGAGTGTACAGGAAGAAGAGTGGACAGGAAGAAGAGTGGACAGGAAGAAGAGTGGACAGGAAGAAGAGTGTACAGCAAGAGTGTACAGGAAGAGTGTACAGGAAGTGGACAGGAAGAGTGGACAGGAAGAAGAGTGGACAGGAAGAAGAGTGGACAGGAAGAGTGGACAGGAAGAAGAGTGGACAGGAAGAGTGTACAGGAAGAGTGGACAGGAAGAAGAGTGTACAGGAAGAGTGTACAGGAAGAGTGCACAGGAAGAAGAATGGACAGGTAGTGGGAAGAAGGGTGAATAGATGAGGCTTGAACAAGTAAAGAACGCAATCAGGCCAGAACGTGGCAGCTTCCCTGTTGATCCTCACACCACCCTCTGCCAGGATGAACACTAGCCAGCACCAGTGCCACCAGACCCAGCTGCAGGAGGCTGACAGCAGGGCCCCACCCCTTTGGGAGGCTCTTGGAATGTTGGGGTAGTCCAGTCCCACAGGGGACGTGTCTTCTTCCCCAAGGCCTTTTCATCTATATCACATTAGTCCCCAGCACGGAGCCTGAGAAAGCCACATGAGCCTCAGAGAAATGATTAGGAGAGACCCCAAGTCGGAGCCGGGAGGAGGCATCGGTCCGTCCCGTCTGTCCCATCTGTCCAGAAGAACTATGAGGCTTCCCAGAGGGCTACGGGAAGGATGGAGAAGAGAGCCAACTCTATATCCTCCAGTATCACGCTAGAACGAGACGGATGACCTGGGAAAGGGACAGTGACTTTGGGACATGTACGACAGGTGGTGACTATGTTCTCCACATCTGCCAATATCATCCCCTTCCATCTCTGCCTAACATCTCCTCATCTGCCCTTGCTTCTCCCTCACTTCCGGTCTCCATTGGCTTTCCCTTTGTGTCTGTTAGAAGTCTGGGCTATGTTCTCTCATCCCATCAATCCCTGGCCTGCCCATCTTACTGACCAACCACAAGGTCTAGCCTAATCTCTTGGCCACTGCCTGCTGTCTGGGACTTAGTCCCGGCTTCCCAACTGACCTTTGTCTCTTGTTTACCAACACACACACACACACACACACACACACACACACACACACACACACACACACACCCCACAGCTGCAGACCTTTCTACAGAGCACCTGTGAACAGGGGTCTGCCACAGCAGGGCTCCTTGCCCCTGGACAGCATCCCAGTTACTAAGCATGACCCAAGTTTTCTAACAAGCGGCTCGTTTCTCCAGCCCTCTCTGTCACTTAACACAGTCACACCTACACACTCCCTACACTGTCCACACATGCTGAGCTGCACACCTGTCTTGGCAGGAAGTCTTTCTGCTGTCCCTAATGTCCTTCCTCTTCTCCACCCAGAGTGACAACTTGCTATCCAGGGCTTAGGTCTGAGGTCCACTTTCCTCAAACCCCTCAAAAGAGATATCCCTGCTTGTCCCCCACCTCCATCCCAGAGTCAGGAGCTGTGGCCACCACCCCTGTCTGAGAATCCAATGCTGTTCTGACGTCTGATGACAGGAAGAGTGACTACTGACTGATGATGGACAATGGTGCCAGAAAGATGCCTGGCCGGGACCATGCACCCTGGGAGGGGAGCAACTGATGATGGGTTGTGTCGATGCCCCTGCAGTGCCCCCACATGCTCCTACCTTCAATGCCACAGGCATGTCCTCCAGACAGTAGACCCTGAGGCTATATTCCAGGGAGGTGCAGAGGGCTGGGGCAAAGATGGCCAGCTGGAGCCGCTTGACTGCTGAGCGTGAGTAGGACTCGCCCGTGAACACGTAGGTGCCTAGCTGGTCCAACAGGATGTGGCAGGACTTAGCCTCCAGCTGGCAGTAGCAGGGGGTGTTCAGGGTCTCCTCATCCAAGGTCACCACCTCCTACATGGGGAGAAGAGAATGTGGTCCTCTGGGCTGGGATCAGTCAGGAGAGGAGGTGTCCTGAGACTTGGCCACTGCACCCAGCGCCTCACCTCCCAGTGGCCCTGATGGGTCTGGGTCTTGAGCTGGAAGATCCAGTCTCCAGCGATGACTTCAGCACAGTGGGGCACAGTGAGGATGACAGGGCGGCACAGGAGGAGGCCCGTGGGACCACAAGTCACCGAGGGGCTCAATACTGTCTGGGTCCCTTCCGAAAGCGGGCTAAGGGGGCGGGCAGAGGGAGACAGTGAATGAAGGCCGGAAGTACCCATGCAGCAGGGGCACACTTCACTCCTGCAGGGCCCCCACCTCCACCCAAGGCCTTTGCCAAGGCAAGTCTCTGCTGCTGGGGGGGAGGGAGGGCCTGCAGACATCACAGCAGTGGGAAGTAGGGATGTGGCATAAACCAGGAAGAACATTCTAGATTTTGCTATTACGTCAAAACAGTCTCATCCAAAGCTTTGCACAGCCTCAAAAGTCTGGGGTTTTACATAACATTCTGGTCTTCCTTTACTTTTCTTTAAAACAGCACAAATCAACAAAAATACAAAAACAGTCTGGAGAGATGACTCAGCGGTTAAGAGCACGGACTGCTCTTCCAGAGGTCCCGAGTTCAATTCCCAGCAACAACCACCCGTAATGAGATCTGGTGCCCTCTTCTGGCTTGCAAGGACACATGCAGACAGAAAACTATACATAATAAATCTTTTTTTTAAAAAAAAAGCACGGGGTGGGGACTGGGGGGGATGGATATGAAAGATTCAGAAACCAGAATGAGCTGGGCATGGCACACATCTTTAATCCCGGCACTCAGGAAGCAGAAGTACGTGGATCTCTAAGTTTGAGGCCAGCCTGGGGAGTATATAGGGAGATGCTGTCTCCGTGGAGAAAAAAAAACAAAAAAAAACATTTGCGACCATAAACAAAACCATAGTGGTGCACACCTTTCATCTCAGCACTAGGGGAGGCAGAGGCTGATCTCTGAGTTCAAGCCCAGCCTGTTTACACAGTGAGTTCCAAGACACCCAGGGCAACAGGGTTGCACGCTCTTACACTACCCTCGGGAGAGCTGGTTCTAATCTACACAACCACCAGTGTGTCAGAAAGGGCGTTGTGCCCGTGTTCTTGGAGGCATGAAGGTATTAGCATGAGGGAAAACATCCTTGCAGGTTCCTTAAGCAGAACACTTCCTAATGTCTGTCCACGTTGTTTCATTAACTGCCCGTGACTACCATTCAGCTGGAATGACCTCTCATAAACAACGCACATGGCGTGTGTACACGCGACTCTCTTGTTCATGTTCTAGGCCCAGGTTTGAACTGAGACATTCCATGTTTCTTACTAGCTGTGACAGTTAATCTTCTCTGTGGACTTGACTGGATTCGGGGTCATGGAAGAGATGCAAACCCTGACATGCCTGTCTGTGAGGGTGTCCCAGAGAGGGTTAAGAAGGAGGAGAGACCTACTCTGAAGGCAGGTAGCATGTCCTGTGGGCTAGGGAACGAAAAGGAAAGGGGAACATTGGGGCACCGGTGTTCGGCCCTCTTTAGTTCTGACTGCGGATGCTCCACAGTCCTGTGACCACAGTCAGAGGGGCCGTCACTATGGTGAGCCCAAATCAATGCTACCTCCTTAAGTTCTTATCAGGCATTTGCCACAGCAATGGGACAGTAAACAGTGCACTCATTGGTAAATCCCCTTTGCACAGGAGGGAATTGCTGCTGCCGGGTTTTACTCATTTAGAACACGCTTTCTCCGGGGGACCCTGGACACTGGGGACCAAGCTCCAGAGGAGAAGGGGCACTGCCTGGCCAGGGCTGGAATGTCTACTCACAGGGTGCTTTCGGCTTTGTTGATAAGTAGATACATCTCATAGAACTTGCCCGGGGGGATGGCTCCATTTGGTACCAACAGGCTGACACCTAGGGAGGAAGGGAAGGTCGTCAGGAAGGAGGTTGGAGGAAGTAGAGGAGATAAGAAGGATGGGGTGGGACCTGGCTCCAGCTTAGAGACATTCCGGAAAGACTCTAGATTGGGGAAGAGAGGCGGGGGACAGATACAGGGAGCAGCCAGGCCACTCGGCCATAGCTGGTATGCCCAGGAATACAGGAGTCTCTAACATTGCTGGGGTGGGGGTAGGGGGTGTCAGAAGCCCCTGAGCTCCTTCTATACTGGCTCAGGACAGCACTCTGAAAAGCTGCCAGCTGATACTTGAACAAGTTGAGATGGGTACCCCGCCCTGCTGTCTCTCAAAATTAGGATCTCTCTGTGGGACTCTAACAATAAGAGCCATTCTCCCAACCTGACAGGGGCGGTGAGGCCCCTCCAAGTGCTTGACCCAAGACTTCCCTGACCTTGAGAGGCCCAAGTAGGCCTGATCTCAGGTCTTCAACCAGACTTCTCTATGTATAATCTGCCCCGAGCTTCACTTTCCCATCTGAGCGTCAGGACCACGGACCTACCTGTGCCAGGAATGCTCAGCCTCCCGCCCAGGCAACCAAAGGTGCCGCTCAGGCTGCTGCCGGGGTCTCGAGGCAGGCCCAGGAGCTGTTGGGAACCAAGGCTGGCACTGCGCAGGTGCAGCAAGTGGGTGTCCCGGGGGAAATCGCCTGGGTATGTGCCGGGCGGGAGGACACCCAGCAGGTCGGCTCCATCAGCCAGGCCAGATCCAGAGCCGGTGGTGCTGGAGTTATAGACCTTGATCTTGAGGCTAGGCAGGGGATCCAGCAGGGGCGAATTAGTCATTGGGATCTTGTCGGCGGAGTCCTGCAGGGCATACACGGGCCCACGGTAGATGCCAGCACTAGCTGTCAGGTCTGGAGGGGCGGCCGGGTGCAGGAGCTGCGGGTTGTCTGCAGGGGTGAGTGTGATAGTTAGACTCACCTTCCCTACCCATCACCACACTGGCCCTGCCTACTCTGTTCCCTCCGGGCCTTCTGCCCTCTCCACAGGTCTAGCCACAGAAGGCGCAATTGCCACCTGCCACGGGGAGCTTCAGACAAATGGAGAAATACGCCAAGAGGCTGTCAGGACCCCACAGCTCTGGTGACAGCTAGCTCCTCTGCTCTGTGGGCCCCCCACCATTCCTGCCACCCCAGGCTCCTCCAGGTCCTTACTAGGCCTTGCAGTCTTGAAGTTAACAGGGTGGAAACCGCCAGTGAGGGCAGCTGAGGAGTCAGTGATGTCCGTGTCAAAGTCCCGGCAGTTTCTGCGGTACACGACCACGCCCACGGCCATGAGAATTGCCGCAACCACAAAGATGGCTACCACGAGGCCTGCGTACAGCGCCACGTCTCCTGAGGGTTCCAGGACTGTAGAAACAGTAGGGTTAAGTGAGGGGCAGGCCCTTGAGGGTCCCAAGGAAAATCTAGATCCCAGGCTCCACCTGCCAAGGCAGATTGGTGGCCTCAGGGAAGTCTCACACCCCCAGGAGTCCATCTCTTCCCCCGTACACTGTCATAGAACCCCTGCCCGATTGCCCATCCTCTTAGGGTAGCGTTGAAGGTAACGGAACCAATAGGTCCGATTCACAAGCTGAGGAGCCCGGGGTGGGAGGCTCAGAAACACGCGGGGCACACAATTCCACCTAAATGACAAGGCTTCGCTCCGGGCCTACGACTTCCCTATGACCAAAGGCCCTGGCTCCCCGAAACCTCCTTAAGCAGTCTCCTCGGCCACGCCAAGGATGGGAGGTGGAGAGGGTGGGAGGAGTGGCGTGAGAGGCAAAGCAATGGATGGAGAGGTGAAGAGCAGATGGGTGAAAAGAGGTGAACTGGGGAAGGCCACCCATGGCTGCACCTCCTTCCTCCAGCAGGGGGCTATGGTTGCAAATAACTACTTATTGCCTGCCAGGCAGGAACCTGGAAAGGTCAGAGGCAGGGTCCACAGACCGGTCTAGGAGGATGGGAATATCCCATCCACACCGTCCCTTGTGCACTCAAGTAGATACAGGCGGCTACCGAGAACTGAAATGTGACCCGTGCAATTGAGGAGCTGTGTGTTTTAATGAATTTACTTCTAATTAAGTGAAATGTGAATTTTAAAAGCCACCTGGGGTGAGCGACCTTCACATCAGCCAGCTCAGGCACAGCCAAGATGGGGGCCACCAGGCAGATGCTCTTTGGTCTTGCTTCTTTTGGGAGCTCCAAGAGGCACTCATGTTTCATTAAAAGCAGGGAACTCTGGGAGAGGTAGCCTGAGTTCCAACGCCTGGCCTTCCGCACCCGTGGGTGAGCCCAGGCCTCCTAGCATGGAAGGCCATGGCTTCCTGCTCTGGGAGCCTGCTCACTTCCTACACTGCTTTTCTACTCAACAGTCCTCACTGGGCTCCCCCAGGGCATCCTGGCAACCAGGGAGCTGCTAGAGACTCTTCCTCAGGGCTGAGCTCCCCGCTCTCTGGAGGTTTCTGCCCCAACAGGAGCAGGCTCTTCCCTAAGCTTGGCTCAGATGCTCTCATGTCCTCACTCACACTGGGGGCCACTTGCTTGGTGATTTATACTTCCTAATCAGCCACCGGCCTGGCCTCTCGGGGTGCTGGGCTGAAGACTTCCCTGCCGGTTTTATGATTCCAGAATGATCTGAAATTGCTCTTTAATTACCACAGGCTAGTCTGAGGGAGAGGCTGTGTTGCTCTGATATTGCAGTCGCAGTGGCAAGGGGCCCGAGGGGCAGGAGAGAAGTCACCGGGGAGCTGAATCAGAGCAGTACCGCTCTCACCAGAGTGAACTTGGGAGGTGTGGCCCAGCTGCTAGGGGTACAGTGTGGGACAGACGTGACCCGGTCTCCCAGCACGTCTCAGAGAGGAGAGACAATGATTAGGACCATCTGCTCTGGCCACAAAAATATCTGGGTTCAAGTCCTGGCTCTGCTACCTTCCTAGTTTGTTCCTTGGACAAATTTCTTCTCTCTGAGATTCAGTGTCCTATTCTATAACAGGAGGGTAAGGGGAGGCCTGGGGCCTTTCTGTCAGCCAAGAGTCTGCTTGCCTCTCTGTGATGGGAGTGTGGCAAGATGCATGAGGCGGAGGGATCCTATGGGGCTGTACTGGGAGTGGAGGGAGAGGAGGATGTCATCAACTTTCCCTGTCCTGCACCCCACACCCATGGAAAGCCAGCCGAGGAGAGCCAGGGATCCCCAGAAGAGGACAGTCACAAAATGGGACTTACGTTGGCTTTTAGGGTCGTTTAGAGTTCTCTTATCTGTCAAGGGAAATAAAGGGGAGACAATGACATGGATGACAGATAAAGAATGGTAGACGAGGTGATGGGGTCACGGCACGGATGAGATGAAGGATGGGGGGGGTGGACGGACGCCCTGCGGGCTGCTCTGCTCAGGTTGGGCACAGTGGCTCAAGGCTGGGCAGGGGCAGAGGGGTCTGTCACCTGACTCCAGAGCACTCACTCTGCACACACAGCCCATCGGTGCAGTTCTTGGAGTCAAGCAGCGTTCCGCTGCAGTCCCGGCCTCCGTTCTGGGGTGGGGGCGCCATGCACTCACGACTGCGCCAGTGCGCACACTCTGTGCTGCAAGCCGACCACTTGCTCCACTCCGTCCATGCTCCATCCACTGTGGGAACACAGCACACGCAGTTATGCATTCGAAGAGCAACACAGAAACAGTGACACCAATGCACACACGTGCGCCCACGGATGCATGCATGCAACATATGTGCAGGCCAGTTAGTAAATCAATACCATATCCACACAGCCACAGGTCAGGGGTAGCTAGATGAACTCAGCAGACTGTAACAAAGATACTTAAGGTGACTGGCTCAGAGAGAGCCCAGAACTTGGGTGAGAAAACAGCAGACGGTCACGTATACATAACCAAAGGACAAGCACAGCTGGATGGACAAGGACAGGGGCAGATGAACAGAGGGAAGACAGACAGAGGAGGCTGTTAACAGGATGAACATCTGTGGCCAATAGGCATCCCAACAGATACATGCAGCAAGCTCTCTGGGGACCCCAGCAGTTCTCAAAGTCAGGAGCCCCATCTAGCTTCAGCTCACTGCTTGAGTCCAGCTCTCCAGCAGTCTGGGACAGAATTGGATACTAAAGACTACAGAGCATGCTGAGGACCTGGGGTCTGGACTCCTTGATGCTCAGGGGGCTCTATAGACATCCCATAGGCAGAGGAGCCTGGGCGGGGCTTGTGGCTCCTACCTGGGCACACGGTGGTGCAGGCTGTCTTCTGGAAGGCCTGTCCCTCACAGAAGGCACCTCCATTGAGTGGGGCAGGGTTGGTGCAGGTCCGTGTACGCTTCTGCCAGCCTCGGCCGCATCGATTAGAGCAGGGTGACCACTCTGCCCAGCTGGACCAGCCGCCATTCACTGGAGGGATGGGTCATCGCACAGTTAGCCTGGATCTGGGTTTCTCCGGGTTTTTCAAACCCATCACCCAATTTTACTAACCCAGCCACTCTGGTTGGAACCCTTCACCTGTGGGGCTGGGCACCTGAAAGGATTTAGGAGGTCACTGTCTATTGGCCTATTGCACAGTAACACAGAAAGGCTAGAAGGTTAACACTTAACCAAGGCCACCCAATGTGTGATCGGGTACCAGGGACTGAATTCCAGGAGAGGAATATGCTGCCACTATGGTTCTTCCCTCCATCCTTGGGCCCAAAAAAAGAGCAGAGAGCAGCCTGGGACAAAATGACTTGAGTGTGGAGATCTGGCTGTGACCCTGCCTTGGGCCTAACTCAGAAGAAGAGGGCCCTAAGAAGTAGGGGAGTACTCCTGGCTGGGGACCCAGGGTGCCTGACTTGGCCACTTATCTCTCTAGATTGCTTCTTCATACCGTTCAGGGGGCCCACTAGCCTCCTGGAAGTCAGGGTAGGTGGGATGTACTGCAGGTCTCCCCCCTAGCACCCGAGAGTTCCCACTACGGAGGACACCGAGGATAACCCCGGCACATCCGGGCAAGCACCCCATCCACACCGTAGACAATGACTGTAGCAGTGGTACTCCGGCGCTTGGCCACAATATTCTTGGCCACACAGGTGTAGTTGGCTGTGTCTGACAGGCGAGCCTGGCGGATGATGAGGTTGTGGTCAATGGTGAGCAGGAAGTTGGTGTCCTGAGTGGGGTCAATGACATCTTCATTCTTAAGCCACTCCACCTGTGGAGGGGAGCAGTGAGGGCTCATGGTCTGCCTGCGGGCACTGGGGACAGGCCCCCTGCAGAGGGATGGAGGGGTCTAAGCTAAGCATAACTAGAATACCCAACCCTGCCTATATCCACACCCAGGTTCACACCCGGCAGCAACAGGTGCCAGCACCACCGTGGGGCACATCATTTACCAGCGGAGTGATCTTGGGAGACCCAGGGCCTCAATTTTACCAACTGAAAGATGAACCCTAAATAGCACCTACCCCATGGGGCAGGGGTGAAATGTGACATGCTGGGCTCAGAGAAGTACCAAGCATGCACAGGCTGCCAGTGTCTATCCCTCAACCCCTAAGCTTCTCAAAGCTGCAGCCTCCCACCACCCCCCCCAAGCAGGACCCCTGGGTTCAGTCCTCAGCTCCGCTACTCACTAACAATCACAATCCAGGTGGCCACACCATCCCTCCCATCTCTCACGGAGTGGTTCTGCCCACATTGCAGGGCTGCCGAAGAGACCAAAGCCCAAAAGGTAGCAGTCACCACCCAGGTGCCCACTGTGCCCACTGTTTTGCCCGGGAGGGCACAAGAAAAGCCTAGGTGACCAGTACAAAGTTTGGGGGCTTTACAGCTGAGTGAGTCCTGAGTAAGAGGCCTGTCCTTTGCTGCAAAGCCACATGTGCCCCGTGAACTTCTACACCAGTGTAGGGCATGTGGAAAGAGGAAGGTGGTGTTTAGCTGACGGAGTAGACATCTGAACACACACACTGAAACCCGGTGGTATCTACAAGTATGGATTTCCTGGGTCTGTGCCAAGTAGGGGTGTCAGAGACCAGACCTGGGGCCTACCCAAGGAGCCCTGGGGTTCTCTTCCTGTGAGGTTGCATCTAAGGAGGGCTGGACAGGGTCCGGTGTGAGTGGAGTGCAGGAGAGGCAGACAGACAGAGGTCTAGAGGCTGTGCATGCCAGCTGCTGATAAGTGCCCTGCCTGGCTGGCCACATCCCCTCACCTCAGCCACAGGTATTCCCTCCGGTGGGCGGCACTGCAGAAGGACCTCATGATCCAACGGCACCTCCTTTGCCAGGGGCTCCTGGTCAAAGTTCTTACGCAGGTCTGAGAGGAGAGTTCCAAGTACATCAAGTGAGGGATGGGAACATGAAGTGCCCATTTCGCCACTAGGGGGCAGAATATACCTAAGGATCTATTTACTGTATGTAGGCTCCCTTCACCTGGGGACGCGCAGCCGCTCCCTGACTCTGGGACCTGGCCTAGAAGCTCCAGGCTTGCTTTCACAGGTGGCAAGGGCTGCTGGAAACCCTGGGGTCTGAGGGGGCCAGACTTCTGGGTCTAAGAGCCCGTGTGGGCTGGCATGCACATGGGGGGATCAGGGCAGCATACAGGCGATGCGGATGTAGGCTCGGCGGCTCTTGGTGGTTCCCGAAGCGCTCCAGGCTACGCACTGGCACCAGTAGTCCTCCAGGCCGAAGAGTTCTTCCACCTGCTGCCGGGACACCTCGATCTGCACCTCTCGCACCCGCAACCCTGGGAGAAAGGAGATTGGGTCCTCAGTGTCAGGGGAAGACACCACACCTCCCTTCTACCCCAGCCTGTGGCTCCCCTGCAGAATCCCATTGGCTCCCATCTGGAGCTATCTCTAGCCATCCCCCAGGTCTGTGTGAAAGCCAATGCCAGCCTTCTGATTCCTCGGACCCATTCACCACCCGGCTAACCTGGGCTTGTCAAGAACACGCATGTCCACAGACCCCTCAGCAGAAAGACCCGGGGCCACAGTACACTGTCTCCTGCCTTGAACTCCTCCGTCCCTTCTACACCCAGGGCACTTTCAGTTCCCCGCAGTTTGGGCTACCTGCTGGTCCAGGCCTGTGCCTCTTGTCCTGGTCACAGCTGTCC
The DNA here is from genome assembly GCF_903995425.1 of Onychomys torridus. Classification (NCBI taxonomy): domain Eukaryota; kingdom Metazoa; phylum Chordata; class Mammalia; order Rodentia; family Cricetidae; genus Onychomys; species Onychomys torridus. Next base: position 42,976,249 of record NC_050460.1, read on the forward strand.
TCCCATGCATGGGCTGTGGGGCCACAGTCACTATGCACAGCTCGTGGGGGACAACAGAACCCCAGGTCTCAGGGCTAGCAGGTACCATGTGCTCCGCACAGCAGGAGTGAGACCCATGCTGGCCCTGTTATTAGGAACCATGGAGTTACTTGCCATCACAGATCTGAGGACCCCAGCAAGCAAACTGCCTCTTGCTTGGGCTAGAACTCATGGTTGGCTCTGACTGAGACAAGAAGGAACTCGCAGGTCAAAGAAATAAGGACTAGTTGGAAGAAGCCAGGACAACCCACCCAAGAAGAATACAGAGATGTTTGGCAGGGCGCAAAGGGCCCTGGTTCTCTGCCTGCCTGGCACTATGCATACGCCACCTTGTTGCCTCCCCATTGGACATGGGGCTCAGAGAGGCTGAGTGACTGCCCCACAGTCACACAGCCAGAGTGACAGCATCTGGGTGGTGGGTTAAGCTATTATTCTCTTGTTTTGTTGAGATAGCACTTCATTATGTGGACCTGGGCTGGTCTCAAACTTTCCATCCTCCTGCCTCAGCTTCCTTGCAAAGGTTGGGATTGACAGGCTTGCTTGTTTGGTTTTGCTTCTAATTCTTTTATTCGTCAAGTTTTAGATGAGAGTGGGATATCAAATCTTTTACTTTAGAGTCCCGGTACCATGCTCACACCTGCCCCTGAACCTCCAGAGTAGCAGCGCTCAGTGGTGGTTAAGTCTGGGGCGGGGCTTCCCATCTGGGTGGGTCTGAAATCAAGGCTTCTCAAAGCGAAGCAGAAATTGAAGGAGAGAGAAGGGGGTGGACAGAAGGAAAAAAGTAGGAAAGACACAAATAGACTGAGAAGGGAGCATCGGGCGTGACCAAGGAAAAGAAACGGGAAGGGAGAGAAAGAGAGAGAGAGAGGAGGAGGAGGAGGAGGAGGAGGAAGAGGAGGAGGAGGAAGAGGAGGAGGAGAGAGCAACATCAGAGCCAGGTTGGATGCCAGTGCTGCTCCGCTTGGGTTGCCGGGCTCCCCTCTGTCTGGGGACTCCACTCTGTCGGGGGCTCTCTTCCTAGGTCTACGTTCTGGGAAAGCATTCTACCCAGGGCTCTCACACCAGAGACAGGGCCTGGGGACAGGCACCGTCACTGAGCCAGGGGCACTGGTGCCTGCCAGCCTGCGGGAGAGGTTTAGAGCTGCCGAGCCTCCACCTGGCAGCACTGTGGGCCCCACCTCAGCAGGAAGGGTCCTTGTGCCTCTTCCCGTCCCCAAGGTTCAGTCACTGTCCTTCCCTCCTGAGGATCTGGGCTGCGTTCCAGCAATGCTTGTTTGTTCATTCATGTAATATTTACAAGATAGGGCACCCCTAATCTGCAAGCCAAAATGCTTCCCCAAACTTATTTAGTTAGTTAGTTTTGGTTTGGTTTGTTTGTTTTTGTTTGTTTGTTTGTTTGTTTGTAGACAGGGTTTCTCTGCACAGCCCTGGCTGTCCTGGAACTCACTCTGTAGATCAGGCTAGCCTCAATCTCAGAGAAATTAATCTGCCTCTGCCTCCCAAGTGCTGAAATTAAAGGCATGTGCAATTTTATTATTTAAAATATCTTGCCGGGCGGTGGTGGCGCACGCCTTTCTTCCCAGCTCTCGGGAGGCAGAGGCAGGCAGATCTCTGTGAGTTCGAGGCCAGCCTGAGATACAGAGTGAGTTCCAGGACAGGCTCCAAAGCTACACAGAGAAACCCTGTCTCGAAAAACCAGGTGTAAGTGCCTGTGTGCCCAGCATGCATCTGGAATAAGAAGATGGTTTTCTGGAGTCAGCTCTCTCTTTCTACCACGTGGGTCCAGGGATTAAAGTTGGGGTTATAAGACAGGTAGGTGCCTTTACCCACCGAGCCATCGTGCCAGCCAACTTTTTATTTTTTTGCCATGTAGGGGATTGAACCCAGGACCTTGTGAATACTGGCAAGCGCTCTACCGCTGAGCTACAGCCCTTCCGACTCTCTTCTCACTTTTTGAGACAGTGTCCTAAAATAAACTTGAACCAGTCATCCTCCTGCCTCAACCTCCTGAGTAGCTAAGACCACAGCCTGCACCATGAGACCCCATTCCAAAATCAAAACCTTCCAAGCGCTGGCAGAATGTTGCAGAAGTTTCAGGTTTGGGAACATTTTGAATGTTGCTTTTTTTAAAAAAAAAATTGGGGGCGGAGACTATCTGATTCACAATCTGGGCAAATTCAAAGTCCAAAAAATTCTGAAGTCTAGAACACTTCTGGTCCCATGTATAATGAGACAAGGGCCACTCAGCACGTGTGAGTCTTTTCTGGTACACCAAGAACAACTTCTGTCTAGGAAGCACATCGTGAATGTAACTGGAAAATGGCACCATTTTCCCATAATGCAAAGTTATGGAAGGACAACGCCAGGGCTGAATCTTATGCACAAGTGCAGGACTGGCCACTGTGTGGGGGGATGAGGGGAGCCCTCGTTCCCTGCTGGAGGCTTGTAGCCAACAACCGGGGGACCAGAGGGGACACTGAGGCCCAGAGGAGCATCACGGCTGTGTGGCATCTCTCGGGAGCCCGGGCAGGGTCCTGGGTCTCACCTGTGGCCTCATCCAGGCTCTCCTGTGTGACGTGATCGCTCTGGCTAACCCACTCGCCATTGCACTTGAAGTAGATCTGTGTGGCGGGGAAGGCTCGGCAGCGCAGTTCCACGGGCTTGTTCTTTACGATGTAGGCGTCCTGTGGCTCCTGCAGGAAGTGAGGCAGCCGCTCCCCGGGTGCTGATGGTAAGGAGTCTGGGAGCACCTGGCCACCTACGTCAAGAAGGCCTGTGGAGGGAGAGTACCATGAAGTGCAGGCTGGACACCCCTCACCCTGGGGACCTGCTCCATCACTCACGCAAGCCCCCCCCCCCCCAGCAGAGCCCGAAGCTTCCCATCCCGCTTTGCGTCTAAGAGGCCAGACTTTGGGGGTCTGGGCTGTTTGTTAGAGGTCCTTCTTCCTTCTAACTGGAGGAAGTCGGGGAGACCAGAGGCGAGGACACCCCCCCACTGGACCTGCCCACATCTCCTGCCCTGGCTCTGCCTGGCCTCGGTCACCTCCCTCAGCAAAGCCTCAACACACAGGCTGAGGATAAAGCACAGAGCTCTGCCCCAAGCCACGGCTGAAGCATCCAGGACCTGAGGGGGGGGGTTGCTAAGCCCAGGGCTCTGAGCATCCTGCAGCCTCCTCCCAGGCTCACACCCTTAGTAAGACAGAGGAGGACCTTCAGAGCACACAGCTAGGCTAAGCGGGTGGCCCACCCCCCCCCCACCCTCGTGTGGCCAGGTGGAAATACCCGTGTCCCTGGAAAGAACAGCACCTTGGGAGGTGAGACAAACAGGAAGGGAGGACAGCAGGCCAGGCCTCTGATTGGTCACAATTCACTTAGGAAAATTGGCTCAGCATCACAAATGCAGAACAATCAGGCAGCTCAGGACAAGCAGTGGGGGGGGGGGGGGGTTTGTGCCCCCGCCACCCCCTCCCCCCCTCACTTCTCCTGGGAAAGTGGAATCCAGTGCAGGGTGGCATGGGTGTGTGTGTCCACGATCACATGCAGCCCTTCCCACCAGCCATGTGCTTGTCCCCGCAGTGGGGTCCTGACAGGCCTAAATAGGGCATCATGCCCTTGTCCCTCAGGGTCAAAAGCCTGTGCTTGGCCCCCAAGGAATCCCCCTGAAGGCAGAAGGGCAGGGGACACACAGTTCTGCAAGACTACAACAAACAAAACAAAAACGTGTCTGTTCTTTCTCTGTGTGCAACAGGAGATTGGCCTAAGGCAGGGGTAAGTCTTGGGAGAGAAGAACTGGACAAAAGAGACTGGCTTTTCGTGGGGAGAGGAGGAGGAGAGGGGGTGTGCAAACATATACCCCCACCCTAGTGGTAAACAAGAAACCAGCCAATGGGGTGCGGATCCATCTCTTCCAGAGTGTGACCCAGAGAGAGTGCATCCTGATGGGTGCCCTGCTCTTTAATTGCTGAACGAGACTGGGAGGGGGGCACCAGCTTCCTATCAGGCAGGCTGCTTTGAAGATCACATGATGGTCCTGAAAGTGGCCTGGCCCTTGGTAAGGACACATTGCCCTGTTGAAGTCGTACCAAATGCCTACCATAAGCAGCTGAGTTATCAAATTCTTGCAACAACCCTCTGTGTTCGTTCTGTTGTCTTTGTTTTATAGAAGAGAAATTGAGGCTCAGAGAGGTTGATCAAGTTGCTCAACGTCACACAGCAGAGTGAAGGTCTGAACCCAAGAAATAAGACATCCGGACTGAGCCCCCTCTTGGCACAGCAGGAGCCCAGGTGTGGTGGCCTCAGCCAGGTCCCAAGGCACCAGCCAAGGATGAGGGTACTTGGGAGCTCCTGGGGGCTAACTCTGTCTGACCTGTTTAAAGGATATTACCTAGCCCCTTAGACATACCTCATGATCACCCTCAACACAGTTGCCTTTACTTTCTAGCGTAGTGGTAGTAGATCAGTCCCATTTTAGTGGTATCACAAGGCTACAAAGAATTCCCAACAAGTGAAGAATTTATTACACAGTCAGAGGCAAGGAACTCAGCATGAATGTATTACTAAAAGCTCAGTCGCCAGTTGGAAAAATACCCAGTATAATTGCACATCCATGGTCATCGTGGCTCCGCTCACAATAGCAGGAAAATGGAATCAGCACAGATGCCCATCAATTTAGATGAACGGATACTGAAAATGTGGTGCACACACTCACTATAGAGTTTTTATTCATCCACAAAGAAAAGCAAAATTTGCAGGGAAGTGGGTAGATAGGGAAATTTATATTACATGTTCTTTCTCACATGTGGATCTGTGGCTCTTAGCTTCTAATACACACAGAGAAACACTCCATACACACATACACACAATCACACACACACACCCCTCTCTCATTTCAACAACTTGCTAACTGGGATGGCATGTGGGCTGTTGGGCCCAGCACAAGTTCTCAAAGCAGAGTTATCCTTACTCCAAGTGTCCGCAGTCCAGCTAAAGGAGGCCCAGGTGACATTAGTGTTGGAGCAGCTTCTGCTATCTACTGTTTCCCTGGGATTAAAAGAAATATCCCACAGCACCCTGAGGTGATATGGCACACAGTATGGGAACCGCAGCCCTAAGTCAGGGGTCCTGGCCTCCCCACTTTACAGAGGCCTTTTAGCCCAGGGGTGTGACCAGGCATCAAGTACAACAGGCTGGCCTCACTCTAGGTGGGTGAGGATGACCTTGAACTCCAGACCCTCCTGAGATCCACCTCCTAGGTGTCAGGATCACAGGTGTGCACCACCCAAGCCTCACTCTTAACTTGCTGTCCCTATGGAATAAGAGCTCTGTGGGGGTGATTTAAATGCTACTACCCCCAACTTTAACTCCCCCCACCTCCCGCCTCACTTTTCAGGGACCTGGGAAGACTCTTCTCCCCTGGGCTGCTTTGACAGACCAACAGCTGTTCATAGATGCCACTGGCTAGCTGTTCCAGTCATGACACTAACCTTGGAGGTCACAGAGCCTCCCCTCCTCTGGAGGTTCCAGCCTCTCTTGTGGTAACCTTGATGCCAGGCTGGGGCTGGGCAGGAGTGGGCAGGTTGTCCAGAGCCCCTGACTTGGTTCAGTCTGAACCAGAAGACCTGGAGAAGGTGGATTGCCTCTCGGGCCTCAGTTCTGGTCTGTTCACTTCAGGGTGTGACCGTGAAGGTCACCCATGGAACCAGATGAAAGTGTGTCTTATGAACAATGGTGCTGCAGTCAGTATGGACAGGTAGAGGATCTGGAGACCTGCATGTGACCAGCTCACAAAGAGGGGGAGGTGTTAACCAACAACATCAGGCAGCAAATTAACCCAGCTGGATCAGACTTTAGTTTCTGGCTCAGGGCTGATAGATAGTTCAGAAAGCTGCCCAGCTGTGGCAGGTTGCAGGCATATGCCTAGTGTCCCACACTGGTGTACAAGCACCCATCATTTTTAGAGGCCAGACTTTGTCCCCAGGGTGAAGGTCCCAGGACAAAGCTACAGCTTGGTGGGGAGGGTCTTGACACCTCCGTTGTGGACCTTTGTCCCTAGGGCCGAGGGACCCTGGCACAGTTCTAGGCATCTATTTACAGCAGAGCAGGGCCATGTGTCCAGGGCTGGCAGGCACAGGATAAGGAGGGAAGGAGTGGGTAAGGGAGATACGTGCAGAGCTGCCCCACGCTGGGCACATTTATCATCAGTAATCACTGTGGTTCTTCAGCTTCTGGACACTGGCTAATTCTCCCAGCCCCAACTCCCACTGCATGGAAAATCTCTCCCATTCACTGCAAACTGCTGTGCTCGGTGGGGAGCGGGCCGAGCTGGAGGAGACCAGCCAGCTTATTATTATGTTTTAAAAACACAAACCCCACAGACTGGACCCCTTCCTGGACACAAAGCCCTGCCTCCATCTGGCCCTGGCTCCTATAGGGTTCGGGCCGTGGTCCCCCTCAGAGGCTGTCACAATGCCCGTTACTGAAGACAAATGGGCTGGCCAGCTTGGAGGATACCAAGTTGCTCCTAACAAAGAAGGTCTCTCACCCAGCCCTGTTCCCACACCCTCCACAGACCCATCTGTGCCCATGATGTCATTTCCTGTGATGGCCACAGGAAGTGGCCTTTCCAAGAGAGCCAGTGGGGAAGGAATCTGTACCCCAGGAGTCCAGATGCTCCTGTTTGGTCCCCTCCAAGGCCCAGGCTTTGGGCTAGAGTAACGATGCTACTTACAGAGTGGGGGTGGACACATGGTCCTTGGGTCACCAGGCCACCCAAATTCACAGAGGCAGTTGGGGAAACTATGCTACACGCTGTCCCTCCAGACCCTTCCCCTGAACCCTGGATCCCTGGGCACAGACACCTCCACAGTTAACCTCAGTGCCAGCCTTGGTGGGGGTCAGAGCTCTGAGGACATGTCATCTGCTTCCTCCTTTCCTAGGTAAGGGGACCAAGGCCTCTCGCATCCACCTAGTCCAGAAAATGACCTCCGATCCCACTCAAGGCTTTCAAAAAACCTTTGTGGTACCACATATACCAGCCATGCAACAAGCCTGCGTCAGCACGGCACTCCATGTCACAGGGCCAGAAACTGAGGCTCAGAAAAGCCAAAGGGTACATCCAAGATCACAGCTACTAAGAAACACAGCACTCTCTCCAATCAACACTGATGATCCTGTGGACCAGTGGGGACAGCTTTGTCTGTCTCCTCAGAGCTAAGGACCAGGCCTCAGCCCCTTAAATCCACCATGTGGGCCCCCTTCCTCTTGGACTGACTCTCCCATGCTCCATTTGTGGGCGCCTTCAGATCACGTGGCAAACACCCCTCCTTTTTTTAAATTTTATTTTCGGATTTATTATGCATATAGTGTTCTGTCCGCTGGCCAGAAGAGGGCACCAGATCTCATTACAGATGGTTGTGAGCCACCATGCGGGTTGCTGGGAATTGAATTCAGGACCTCAGGAAGAGCAGCCAATGCTCTTAACCACTGAGCCATCTCTCCAGCCCCACAACCCCTCCTTCTTACTGCTTCCCAGCCTGCAGGCCCCGCCAGACCTTCCCCCATTGAACTTACTTTTTCTTTGACCCCTGGACCCACCCTGCCCCCAGCCTGGAGTGGTCTTGAGTCCTCAGCTATCCTTCCAACAGCTTTCCTAATCCTGTTTTAGACACCCACTCACCCCTTCAGAGCCCCTGGGACACCCCTCCCTGACCTCTAGCTCAGGGCCTCTTTGAAATGAAGCCCTTGCCCAGATTCATGGCTGGTGGGGAGCCTTTCAGCTCCAATGCTATGGCCTTGGGGCCTTCCTGAGACAAGCCTCCACACACTGCCCATGCTCATCTTCACCAAATGATGCTCACACGACTGTGTCCTTGGAGTGGAGCCCTAAAGCCACCTAGGTCACTATAAAGCAAACTTCTTGAGAGCCTGGGGCCCTGTCTGTTTGTGGAGCTGGGCCCCATTGGGAAGGCAGGCTTTTGTCTGGCTATGCTGGTCAGCCTCTTTGGAACTGGGGTAGCAGCTGGGGGGATGGGGGGGACGGGGCGGGGGTGCCTGGACCACAGGAACCAGCCTCTTTGGAAACCCTGGATCCTCATAACCCATCTGATCATTGTCCTCTGACACAGATACCAGGGACTGTATACTTTGGCCTTGGATCACACTACACAGAGCAGTGGAGCCCCTGGGCACTAGACCCCCAGGGGCATAGAAGGGACTTTATTTTAAAAATCTTTCCTCACGGCTGGGGTAAAGTTCAGCAGAACACTTGCCTAGCATGCACAAGGCCCTGCAGGCTCAATCCCTGACACTATACAAATAAATTACATTCAAATATTTCTCTGGGCTGTGGTGGTGCACACCTTTAATCCCAGCGCTTGGGAGGCAGGCCGATCTCTGTGAGTTCAAGGCCATCCTGGTCTACAAAGAGAATTCCAGGACAGCCTGAGATGCTATACAGAGAAACTCGGTCTCAAAGAACCAAAAACTTTTCATTTGCTTCTAATGAAAACATGTTTCGGAGTCTGTTCTGATTATAAAAGTAATCACACCCTTGATATTAAGAATGGTTTGGGGGAAATGGTTTTTGATTTTATTATTTGAGAATTTCATACTTGCATGGGCATGGCCTCTTCCTCCTCCATGAAGTAGGCATCAACTATTAATGCCCCACAACCCCAGGAATTTCTTATCTCCGGGCTCCTACCATCCCATGCCCTTCTTGATCTGGAAGTCATCGGTGTTATCTGAATCACGACTGTCCCTGGAGAGTCCGCTTCCCATAGGCCCTGGATCTTTCCCATCTGGGAGATGGGGTTGTTTTAATTTGCTTTGCCAATGTCAGGATGTTGGGCTTATCCAATTCAGAAGTCTAAAACTCTTCTCTCAGCCGGGTTTCCCTGCTGGCTGCTGATTCCTCTTGTCGCCTCTAGAAGAAAAGCAGGTGAGCCTCCGAGGGGTGTTAGGGTGCTGGCTAACAGCTTCTGGTTTTTTGAGACAGGGGTTATGTAGCCCAGGCTGGCTTTGAACTTGCATGGATCTTCCTGTCTCTTGGGTGCTGGGATTTCAGGTGTGCAAGCATGCCAGGCTGGGGCTAACATATTCATAGACAGCCTCGGGTTTCCACCCCCATTCCAGCCTCTGCCTGGCCTCTCTGTGATGACATGGAGCTGTAAAAGGCTGATGCAAGCTGGAAGAAGAGAAGGAAACAGACTCCGTGGGGCAGATGGAGCCGTTGCCAGCCCTCATGGGACGTAGGGCCCAGCTCAGCCCGCCTGTTTGCGCCTGCTGATGTAACCACCAGGCCGCCTTGGCTCAGGGCTGGGCCTGCTCACCTAGTTTTCCAAGGGAGCTGCAGGCAGAGGGTGAGAGGGCAGGAGGGCGGTGTGTGTGTGTGTGTGTGTGTGTGTGTGTGTGTAAGCAAGAGTCTGAGGAACTGCATGAGCATGCACTACAGGTCATAGAGACCGAGGTCACTTCACAGAAGCTGTCTCCATCTCTGATGCCCCCATGGCATAAACCTAGGATGTAACAGGCTCCTGGTTAGTTCTCACCCATGGAGTTCTTGGATGGAATAAGGAAGGAAGAAAAACACTCAAAACAGTCCCTGGCCAGCTGCTAGGCAGCTCGGCCAGCTGCCTTACCTCCTGGGGACTCAGTTTGTTTATCTGTAGAATGGGTGTGGTGACACTATACCCAACTTCTGAAGCAGTTGGGGGCCAGACAGTGAAAGCAGAACGTGACACCAAGGTGTGTGGATGGCTAGGGCACTTGGGGCCAACAGTGGTGAGTGGATGGAGGAGTGCTTGAGTCCCAGGGAGCCAGAGCCACAGGCTGGCAGCCCAGGAACTTCCACAGGAGAGAGTATGGAAGAGGAGTGTCAACTCCCCGGGGTCTTGGAGGAGCTAACAGAAACATGCTAGGGCAGAGACCTGCTGGGAACCCCAGAGGCACTGGGAACAACAGAAAAGCTTCTGGCTGCATGGTGAGAGCCGGACCCTCAGGGAGGCTTTGCCTCTGATTACCGCCCTGGCCGCTGGCCTTCTAGAGATCTCTCTGGCCCTTCCCCTGCAAAAGGGGAATGGGGCCTCAGATCATGGTCTCCCTGCTTGGTCCCTATAAGCCCCCAGGGCACAGAAAGTCACTGGACAGTACCAGCAGAGTTGGTACTTGGGGGTGGGGACTCCACCTCTGAGTCCCCAGCCCTCTTAGTTAGGGGAGACAGCAGAAGGGCCAGCCTGGCTAACACCACCACTGAAGACGGGATGATCGGCTTCCCAGGCCACAGAGTTGGGGAAACAACTGTTCCCAGGCTCCACACCCAACATCCTGGTCAATAGGTTCTCCCCCTAGCCCTTGCAGGTAGGAAATGGGCACAGTTACCTGCCCAAGTCCACAGAGGAGGAGAGTCAGTACCCAAACCTGAGTCCCCGCTGCATGCTTTTTTCTTTTTTTGTTTTTCAAGACAGGGTTTCTCTGTGTAGCTTTGCGCCTTTCCTGGCTCTCGCTCTGTAGCCCAGGCTGGCCTCGAACTCACAGAGATCCGCCTGCCTCTGCGTCCCGAGTGCTGGGATTAAAGGCGTGCACCACCACCGCCCAGCTCGCTGCATGCTTTTTAAGCCTTTTGGTGTTGTGTCAGAGCAACTCAGGTCCATCCCCGTCCGCTCCTGCAAGGGTTGCCAGGGGACTTTTCATGTGGAACCGAAAGAATGACATGGTCCCACACGGTGACAGCTCTGTTCTCTCTTGCACGAATGCCCTGTCCTCCCTGGGAATCCAAATCCTCACTTGATAAACAGACATTGCACTGTAGGACACCCAGTGAGGATGCGGCAGGGACACACAGGGCCACATCAAGAAGGCTCGAGACTGGAAGCCCCACATCTCGAGTACCGTCCTCATCCATGTCTAAGTCATACACAGCATCTCAATGGCTTCCGTAACTTGGCAATGTGAACCATCGCCGCTGTTTACCGAAAGACACGTGGTCACTAAGAGTCAGAGCCAGGTGTCCGACCCAGGCAGCGGATGTGCCACCAGCAAAGAGCAGTGCCCCCTGAAGACTGCTTCCCCTGAAAGGAACAGAGAGCCATATTTTAAAATGTCCTTAACTTCCTTCCAGTTCAGACACCTGCCCCTCATTAGCCCAGGGCACAGGCAGTGTTGCTGGCGGAAGGGAGAGTATCTCAAATAGGGCAACTTGAGGCTGTCTGTGGCCTTGGGTAGCCCAGCACAACTCCCTCTGAGACTGTCCATCCTCTGGTTCCTTTACTGAGCATCTGTGGCTCAAGAGTGGCTCCTAGATAGGAGTGGGGACCGCCATCAGCTTCCCAAGTCCCCTGGGATCCAAAGTTCAAAACAATAGAAGCGTTGGGCTGCCCTTGCTGCAGAGGTTTTTGTGGGTGGCTAATTTTAGCTGAGAACTCCAGCATTTTCCCAGCCCCGTCCCTGGTCACTGTCTCGTCCCTGGCCCTGGACAAAAAAAGGCTTCGCTTTTCCTCCCCAATTGTTCTCAGCTGGGAGCTGAGAACTGCCTGCAGATCAGGACAATTCCCTTTGTGCCTGTTTCCGGGTGGCTCTTAATAACTCAGGGAATGGTCAGCCTTGAGCTCCCAGCCCTAGCTCTCAGCCTCTACCATTTCAGTGTCCCCTTGCTATTCCCAAGAGGTGGCCTTGGTAGGCACATAACCTCAACTTCCTTCCAGGCTCCAGGCTCCAGGCTCCAGGGTCAGGGCACAGTGAGGAACCAATATGATAGCCACAGTTCAGAGAGGGTGTGAGTGGCCTGAGGTCACACAGCACTGTGGCAGAGCTGGTCCTGGATCGTGCATCTATCTATGTATTCCTAGGCCAACGCCGCCGTATGAGCGACATGCAGAAATTCTATCCCTTCCACCAGGGGTGCCTGAGTCTGACATTGACACCATTTGGGGGTGAAAGGCTGCCTTCCGGCTTTGCTGTCCTTTACCTGGCTACTTCTGGATCCTTCCTCAGGCCTCACCTGCAAAGTGCCCTGCTCTGACTGGAATACCCCACCCCACCCCGACCCCAGCCAGGGTCCCGCTCTGCTTCTGGTTTGTCTTCTTCATTGCCCACATCAGCTCCTCCAGCCCAGGTGGATCGACCTTGGAATGCTTCCTTGTTAGTATCTGCGCCCTTCCAGACCCCAGGGTCCGAGAGGACAGATGCTCTGCAACAGTACGTTCAACGTATACCACATTTGACCATGTGTGTGTGCACCGAGCAATCTACAGATCCTGGGACAGGAGCCTGGAGACCCACTCCCCACCCTTCACACACCCCCCACCCCACTCCCGCTGTGCCAACTGAAGCTACAGGGTCCCAGGAGACTGGCTGGGGCAACTGAGAGGCTCTTGAGGCTTGGGACAGGGGCATCTTCAGATATGTTGCTAGCAGTGAGGCCTCACAATGCTTTCATTTTGAAAGTTGGATAGCATAAAGGCATTTCTTTGTCTATTGCAGTGCCTCTGGGTTAGCCCGGCGTACGGTAGATAGTAGATACTTTTCATTTTTGAGGCACAGTCACAAGTAGCCCAGGCTGGCCTTGAATTCACTACGTGGCCAAGAATGACCAGGAGTTTTTTGTCTCTTCTTCCAGAATGCTAGGATGATCAGCCTGCGCCACCACACCTGTGTCTGTTGTGCTGGGGACTGAACCCAGGTCTTCGTGCATGCCAGGGCAAGCACTCTATCAAGTGAGCCACATCTCCAGACATTCTTGTGGATGCTTAAGAAGTGCCCCTTAGCCGGGCGGTGGTGGCGCACGCCTTTAATCCCAGTACTCAGGAGGCAGAGGCAGGCGGATCTTTGTGAGTTCGAGGCCAGCCTGGTCTACAGAGCAAGATCCAGGGCAGGCACCAAAACTATACAGAGAAACCCTGTCTTGGAAAAAAAAAAGAAAAGGAAAAAAAAAAAAAAGAAGTTCCCCTTTCATGAAGTACTGAAGCTCCTGGACTCTCCTCTGGAGGCCCCACCTTCCCACACAGACAAGAGGAATAAATAAGGAGCCTTCGGGAGGGTGCCCAAGGCCAAGGCCAGCCCCCCACCCCCACCCCCCAGCCAGCTCAGGGTGCCTCCCTGTAGAGGCAGGCTGCTTCTGTGGCCTGCCCCTGCGGCCACTCCAGCCGGGCCTGCATGCTGTAATTAAGAGTGCTCCTTTGCAGGCCCTGGTAATGAGGGGGTGTCTGGTGCCAGCCGTAATTACAGCCTGGTTGGAAGGCGCAGGGGCCGCCTCCGAGCCACATTACAAAGTCTGCAGCGGGACTCCCGCCCGCCCGCTCCCTATTTATGGGGCTGGTTAAAGGGAGGGACAGGAGGAGTTGATGGAGAAGCCAGCTCAGGCTGGGGGCTGCGGTCGGTCGTCTTGGGAGAGTTGAGAGCTGAGAGTCAGGGCCTGTACTGCTTTGAAACTATGCTCCTGCCTCACCCCTACCACACCCACGCCAACATTCCCATCCAAGGCAGAGGTCAGACATGCTAGGACACCAACTGAGACATCCATGTGGCTCTCAGCTAGGCCCAGGGTCACAGGCCTTAGGCAACCACCCCCAGATAACACAGCACACCTATTTACTTAACTAAGGGTCAAGGCTTTAAACAACTTGGTGTCCCTCACATAGCCAGTGAGGACAGATCCTCAGCTCAGGCCTGTGTCCCTGATGGTAGTGATACAGGGCAAAGAGCAGGTAGGGCTCAGCCAAGGCCGAACCGATGGTTTGCAAGTTGCTACCTGGGAGGTCCACTGGAATCCTCCTTTTTCTTTAACAGATGAAGAACTCGGGGTAGGGTATTGCTAGGTGGCAGGACACCTTGTTTACCATGTTCAAGATTGGTTCAGGATGGGGGTCCAGGGTTTAGACTCCCAGATTTAAGTTTCTGTTGGGATCCCAGGGTCTAGTAAGGTACAGAGCCAGCACCACCCCATCCTGAGGCTTCTAGGCACACCCCCAGGCAGGACAGACATCACTAATCAATGGTGGCACATCTGGACAGTGCATCAGTGCCCTTAATACAGTGAACTACAATCAGCTAATGAAGAAGATATTCCACCATCCCTGATTTAATCAGTCCCCACCCACATTTTCTCAACAACTGGAGGTGGGTGACTTGACTTTCTAGGTGAACGGTTCTCCATGCTTGGTCAGCCTGCCACCTCAACCCTGTAAATATGGGGCCCCTCAGTAGGCTCCCGTTAAACCCTACTGCAGGCTAGGGACCATTCTGCTGCACAAGACCCATAGGCAGCTTTTGTAACGAAGCAGAGTTCCCTAGAGAGTCGTCCAACACAGCATTGGGCATCTCTGTGCTTGGCTCCCATGCCCCGCTCCCTTCCAGAGTCTCTTCCTGGGCTTCTCTCACATCCCAAATACCTGAGGACTCACTCCAACAACCACGGCCCACTCGCCTCAGGTGACCCACAGGGATGTAGCCTCGAAGATGCCTCCCCTCTCCCACTCTGCTTGGAACCCTCAGAGCCTCTTCAAAAGTGCCTTTAATTCCAGAGAAAGGGTGGCTGTGGCTGGCTTCAAGGATATGTAAGAGTTGTCGGGTTGGGGATTTAGCTCAGTGGTAGAGCACTTGCTTAGCAAGCACAAGGCCCTGGGTTCGATCCTCAGCTTTAAAAAAAGAGTTGTCCTAGAGGATGGTGTGGGATGGGACTGGACAGAGTGGCCATAGCCCTGCCAGCCTCAGCCTCACTTTCACAGCTCAGGTCCTGACAAGGGAGACAAGGGAGCCCCTGAGACAAAGGGAGGTAACTGCCTCACCTCACCTGCTTTGCTTGAGCCAGGGCCGGAGGGCATTTTCAGAAGGGCATTCTAATTAGGAAATAGGGCAGCCAGCCACTGGGACAATGGGCCACACCCTGAACGATCAGAGATCTACACAGACTAGGCTCAGCCTGCTCTCTGACCTCAGGCAGCTTCCACCTCCTCTGTGGGGCTTGGGCAGGAACCCCAGTACTCCCCATGCCTCCTCAGACAGTGGCTCCTAGCACAGAGCACTGGATTCTAAGATACGGTTTCTATGCAGAGCTTTGGGTCTTGGAGGCGGGAATGGTGTTGATGAGGCTGGTGGAGCCAGAGAACCCTTCTGACAGAGGCATGGGAGTGAACCCCTGCAGCGGGCCACTGAGCCCTGATTCGACCTGTCCCCACCAAAAGTCCCTTTGGGTCGCTGGCTTGTTTCTCAGAAGTTTCAACTCGAACCCAAGCTGTACTATCCCAGGTGTTGTCCCCAACAGACAGTGGCTTCCACCTGAGGAACTATCTGTCCCGAATGAGTGGACGGGACCTGGGCTCCACCCTCCACCCTGGCCCAAGCACCTGTTCATTAGTCTCGGGTCTCTGTGTCCTGTTATTTCCCCCTCTATAAAATGGGAATCACAGAGACTCCCAGGCCACTCTAAGGTAAACAGAGTCACAGTATGACAGTAACCACAGAGGACTGAGCAGGACACCAGACTTCAAGTCTTCTCCACAGACTCCTACAATCTGGCTGTGTGGGGCTGAGCCTTTTCAGCCTCCTCAGCCTCGTCCGTGGTCTTGGATGGGGGAAACACTAGATTCTTATGGATGCAAAAGTCCTTTATAAACTGTAAAGGGCTGTCCGAGCCTAAGATTAGTCATTACAATTTTTCTAATGGTCTGTTTTAATTCATTCACTCACCTCCACCTTGCCGGCCCATGATGGCCACTTCGATCCCAGCTTACCTTTGTGGGACTCTAGCGACGGCTGGTTTACAGGACCCCCCCACAGGCCTGCACTTTGAGGACCAAGGTCCCCCTTGGACAGGTGACAATCATCCTTGAGCAGAGGGGAGGAAGAAGGGCTTTGAATGCTCGGGTTTCTGCTAAGAGGATCTTTACCCATCACGCAGATGGGGCTCTGCAGGGCTGAGAACCAAGCCCGAGAGAAAGAGCCACATAGGTGTGAGGACCTTGGTAACGGGGAGATGAGGAGGTAACGTGGTTAGAGCTCGCCACACAATTCCATCCTTGGCTCCTTCTCTGCCTTTTCCTGGTAGGAATCTGGTAAGGATTACTGGGAGGCCCCATGCTCTGTGACTTCTGGCAAGGCCCATCCTCTCTCTGGGCCTCCTTCCTCAAAAAAGGAAGTGCTAACTAAGTTCATGGCCTGTCCTGAGCTCTAGGTGCTGGGAACAGAGGCTCTAGGAAAAGTCTATCAACTGCTGGAGGGACATGGACGGGCTGCTTAGTTGGGGGAGGGGAGCTATGCTTAGAGGAGCCTTGGCCCTTAAGAACAAGAATGGGAGAGACTGCCAGCCTTTGGCAGATCTGCAAACCTTCCTCTCCTCTTGGCGTGGCAGTAGTGGGCAGAGACTAAGCACAAAGCAGTTCATGTGGATGCCTCCAGCCTCACCAAGAGGTGGGGGCCTGGCTCTGCCCTGCCAATAGCTAAGGACACCTATGTCACCCAGACACTGAAGGGGCCTTGCCCTTAAAAGGGACCAACACACAGGACAGGAACTTGGCTTCGAAAGCTGTGGGATTTTAGGTAGGTGATTTGCTTCTCTGGGCCTTATTCTTCACCTGTAAAACAAAGTCCCTAGATATCAAACAGAATAACCCCAATCCCATGTGTCATTACTAGCTAGATGGCCGGCCTAAAAAGGATGCTTAGAAAGAAATGTTTCCAAGTTAGGTATCACTTTTCTTGGACACACTGTCTACGTCTCTGGCCTTTATTTTCCTATCTATGAAGTGGGTGCACACCCACGAGACCATTGGCAAAGGCACTCAGTGTTTGTGGAAGCCACTGAGACCAGGTGACCTGGCAGAGGTCCCGGCACACCTGGCCATAGTCACCTCTCGGCCTTGCAACAGGCACAGGAGCTGTTGTCGGGTCCCAGGTGGCTGTTGGGCCCCCGGCCAGAAGCAACACCTTCCCAACCCACACACACCTCCAAGGAGCACCTGGCATGAGGAGGAGGGAGCTCACCACCCAGCAGAGGGATGCCAAGGAGGAGGGAAGCCAGAGCCTATGCAGGTGGCCCTGGGTGCTGTGCCCATTTCCCAATGGGGTCCAGCATGGGGACATGAGCCACCTAGGTGACTGACTGGTTTGGAGGCCTTCAGGAGAAGGAGGCCGGGGATATATCTGGGCCTTAGAATCTGAACTATGGGCAGCATTTATTCACTTAGGCTTAGAAATCTCAGCCCCAGACTCCTACCTTTCCCACGAGGTAATAGAATCATTCCATTTAGTGAGTGGGGGAGGTAGGGTTGGGGAGGTAGGCAGAGGCTCCGCAGAGGTGAGTGGCAGGCTGCTCACACACTGAGCTACAGATAGCTGGGTGGGGGGACCCAGGCTTCATTTTCCTACCGCAGAGGGAAAAGCGTGAGGTGACATTTGGGGTACAGTCCCTTCCTGCTCGTTTCTGAGTGTCAGACATAGGATGTTCCAGCTAAGGAGGGACCCACTCGGTTGTGGGGTTCCAGTGTTCTCCTCAACTAGCCTCGGCGGGACACTATACCAGATGCTGGCCCTTCCCAAACCCCCTCAGCCCCTGTCACCCTGACCCTCCCTGACATTCCCAGCCTGATCACCCAATGTCACCTTGGCTTCTCCAAGCTCATGTCTCTGCCCCCTCACCCCACACTGGCTGGAATGTACCGGTGGCTTGGCAGAGAGGCAGGAGGGCCTGGGCTCTGGACCCAGCTCAGTAGCTGTGTGACTTTAGACAAATCCTGACCCTCTTCCAGCCTTTGCTTTTCCATCTATCAATGAAGGGTCAGATGAGACTCTTAGATAGTCTATGATCACCAAAGCTCACTTCCTAGACACAGGCTGGGGTGCCGCTGAGCATCTGGGACCTCAAGTCTGAGTTCACCTCTTGGCTCCCCACTGGGGTGCCTGAGGAAGCTGGTCTGAGGAGTGCCAGGCAAGGCCACCCTCCACGTAGGCATCCCCACTGGTCTCCATCTGCTCTCTCTCAGAGCTTTCTAGACTGGGCTCTGGCCTTTGTCTGAGTCCACAATGTCCCCCATCCCGCTCTTAACCTGTGGTGGCTGCCCCTGTCACGAGATCCATTCCTGGCAGAGTTATTTCCCTCTGTGTGAGCTTCCATTAGGCAGGAAGTACACCAGTTGCAGGCGGGGCACAGGGGGAATAAGGTGGCCATAAATCACTAGCCTCTCCCCGCACCACCAATGCTGCTGGCTCGGCAGCACCTCCCTTCCTGAAGGAGCTGCAGCCCCGGTTACATGTGGCTCTGTGCGGGACCAGCTGTATGGGTGCGGCAGGCGGACAACTCGCCTAATCACTCCTGAGTAGGCAGGCCCTTAGGACCACAACAGTTCAACTCTCCTCAGAGTGACACCTGGCTATCCAGAGGGAAGGGCCAAGGATGGGAACAGACCAAGTCATTGGGAGGACAATAACAAGCTCACGGAACAAAAATCTAACTCCTTGGCCTCCTTGGGACATGGAAAGAATGTGACCCAGGGAACGTGGGCGTTCACAAAGATTGCAGCCTTGCCCCTACTTACAGCTACCTCTTCCATTCCTCACTTCCCCTTTGCAGCTGGGTAAGGAATAGCGCTTTTGTTCTGGGTTACAAGCTGAAGGAAGCCTCAGCCGATCTTCTGGAAGTCAAACCTGCCATCGGGAAGGGTGAGAATCGGCCTGCTAGCCGGGTGCGGAGCCTTGGCCTCCTCTGCGAACAAAGTTTGGTCGAGGAAATTAAATGAGATCACAGGAGTGATATTAAAGGAGCAAATTACTTTAAAGGGCTTCCGCTTGGTCCAGATCTGACTGCAGAGGGATGGCACTAATTAGCAACGAGGAGTGGCCTGCTCAGTAAAGCAGGTCCTCACACACTGGGGTTCCTAGGGGCTCTGGGAGTGAGAGCCCCCAAGTTCCTCCTTCACCATCCCCTCTCAATCAGTGAGGCATAGTGAAGTATGGAAGTTGGCCATCTGTCTGTGTCCATCTGCTGGGGCTTCTGACAATGAACTTGGGAGGTGATCTTACCCCAAATCCACAAAGCTCTCCAACAGGGTGTGTCAAGTAGGGCATGACTTTTCACCTACAATCCCCACTTCCGGGAAACTCTCCCAAGGGACTTGACTAGCTGTGAGCACAAAGATGTTCGATGCAGCCCTACTTATCAGCGTGAAGTGCCCCTCTGGCTGGGTAAAGAACACCTATGATGTGAACGCGCGCTCAGGTATGGCAGTGAAAATGAAGAAGTCTGTGCAATTATTCAAGGACGGTGGTGGAGGGGGAGGAGGGGGCGGGTGTTACCCGAGGAGATCAGAATGATATTAAGTACATGAGTAAACCATAAAACAAACCCGGGCATGTGCCTGAGAGGAAATGTACTAACAGGCAAGGAGGAGTCGGGTCTGGGTGGGAGCATGAGTGATTGTTTCTCAGAACTTTTCCCATCGTTTGGGGGGAACTGCGACTGCAGTCATCTGGATGGTGTAAACAAACAAGCAAATGAACCTCTTCCTGGACACTCAGAGCCTGGCGTTGTTTCCAAGGTCCTGGGGATTCTGGGAAGTGACCACTAGGCAACCATCTCAGTGTTGCTTACCCAGTGAGTGGCAGCTGAAGTAGCCTGGGGGCGGGAGCTTGGGGGTGGTGGCTATCCACCTATGCACCTGTTCCCACAGGAAAGTACCTCTGGGGACCCTCATTGTTCTTTGGCGAGGAGGAAAGTGAGGGGTAAGGGGCACAGCTCACTCCAAAGCCAGGAAATAAATCTCCTTCTTCATTCAGGTCACCTTTATTTGATGGGGACCCAGGGGGTCTAAGGACTCGTGAGAAAAATCTCCCTAGGCCAGGCCCACGCCATGGAGTAGACTCCAGGGGCCCATCCCGGAGGCTTCCTCTGACTATTTCCTGGCATTGTTGACCCCATTAATCCCAGCAGCAGCAGGACATGCCACCTAACAGTCCTCCCAAATCAGCAGACTGTCGGGGACACAGGTCTTCACAGACCTTGTGAGATCTGATAATCTGTGAATGAGGAAATTTTCCCCCCTCCCCCACTAACCACTCTTCTCCATCAGCTCCACTAGGACACCCCACTCCCCTGGTGCAAGAAGCCGTCCAAATTTGCATAAAATTTACATCAATTTGCATAGCCACCTGCTATAGTGGAGAGAGCAGTGAACCAAGACTCACACTTTGGAACCCAGTCCCAGTGATATGATTAAGTGACTGTATGACCTTGAGCAAATCACTGTCCTCTCTCAGTATCAGTTTCCCTATCTACTGAACTAGGGAACCGCATTGTCAGGAAGTGTGGACCTGGCTGGAGGATGGATGGAGCCGCTGCGAAGTGACGGCAGGAAGACAGACGGACAACATACAGCTGGGAGTGGGTCCCCACTGTAACCCTACTTTGGGCAGGTGCTTCCTGAACACTTCCTGGGAGACACCTGTGAGGCAGCATCTCTAACTTCCTGGCAACTACGCTTCTGCCCACTGTATCCCCACCCAGGCTATGGGGATGCCTAGGGAAGGATACACACTCATGTTCTCCCCCAGCTGTTCCGTCTCTCCTCCCCCAGGCTGCCCCTAGGGAAAAGAGTAACTCTGGCACCCTGGAAATGCTTTCCGCCAGGTGCCAGGGAGCTTGGTGTGGCCCCGGGGAGTAGGAGGTAAGGCCCCAGGTTGTCCTGGAACCAATTGGACACAGCACATGTATACACACTCATGCTTACCCACTGCCATATTAGCTTAGACCAAAACAGTAACGGAGAACAGGGACAGCAGTCTATACCAGCCTTTCCTGCAGAGTCCTTGGGCCTGCTGCAAATATTTGCTGGGAAATGGATGGGGAGGCAGTGGAAAGAAAGCCTCATTCCTGGGGAGCTGCTCTTGCGGCTCCTTGCATAAGATCTCTTGGGCATGGTGGCCAGGGAAGGGGAGGGCACCAAACTCTGGAGGGAGCCACTGGCGCCGGCTTCCCTGTGGGGTCATCAGCACGGGGCAGTCTGCAGTGCGGCTGTAACCAGGTTTTGGTGAATGAGGCCCGAGAGCTTTGGCAGCAGGGGTAGGGAGCTCCTCAGTCTCAAGCGAAGGTGAGCCAGGCTTTGGACAGTCCCAAGGAGTCTGCAGTGAGTGAGCTGAGTGGGCACCAGACACAGGGAACACGGGCTGAGCTGCAAAGGACCATGGGACTGTGGCTCGGCTGACAGAGCCCTTGCCGCACATACAGAGTCCTGGATTCATCCCCAACACCCTATAACCTAGGTGTGGTGGTACAGGCCTGTCATCCCAGCCCTAGGTAGGGAGACCGAGGCAGGAAGATGAGATGTTTCAGATCAGCTGGGGATACAGGAGACCCTGTCTCAAAAATGAGGACAAAAAAACTGAGCAGGAGAGTTTCCTCATACTGAGGTCCTTGGAACCCAAGTGCTTCTACCTTCTCTCCAGCTGTCTAGTAACCTCCCTGCTCCCCCGCTCCTTCAGGTCACATCCCACAGCTGGAAAAAGGTGATGAATAAATGCATGCTGGTGCTTAGCTTACCCTCTCCTTTTCATACAACCCAAAGTCTCCTTAGCCAGGGAACGGTCCCACCCACAACTAAGATGGGTCTCCCTATGTCAATCCCTGTAATCCAGACAATCCCTCACAGACATTCCCAGAGGCTAATCTCACACTGAAGACCTGCCTCCTGGCATGGCCTTGACAGTTAACTACCATCCATCCTAAGTGGTGTCGCCACAGTTGGATGTGCAAGGGGATACGTCACGGTTTTCTGGAAGGTGAAAAGGGGGAAGTTTTTTCTCTTTATAAGGTAGCCATCGGATAACCCCGTGAGAACCATTAGGAAGCAGTAACAAAGACTTCGTAATTTGGACCTGGCTCTACGTCCTCACCGCAAAGTAGACATCACTAAGTGATGCTGACCTTTGCAAACGGGTCCAGATGTGGCTCTAGATCTCTCAGCGCAACATACCGGGGAACAACACTCTCAAGCTTTCTGACATTTAGGCCACCGCTACCCGTGGGAGTCCAGGGAGGCTGAGTCAGAGACAGGAGCTTGGCTGGGACTCCAGGAAACACCCCAACACTCTCCTCAGGAATGAGGGTTTGGAGGGGGCAATGGTTGGGGCTTCCCAAGAAGGCTAAAGCATGTAGCCAAGGAAGGGGATACTGTTTGGGGGTCAGCTGAACAGCTGAAAGCTTAGGGTCATTCCTGAGGGTCGGTGGGGAAGGGCACGGCTCTAATGTCTGCCAAAGGCATCCTAAGGAACAGGGACTGGAACTTCTGTGTGCTAAGAGGCCTTCAGCAAGCTGCTGGCTCAGGCTCAGCAGAGTCAACTCTGGGCTTCCACACCCTGCGCTAGAGCTGGGGGCTGCCTGGCACCACAGCAGATTCCCCAGGGTATAGGGAGATCAGCACCTGTAGCCCCCACACTTTACACCCGGCTCTGTGGGAGCTTGGAATGCTTCTGCGTCCCATCCAGGCACCAGGACCAAAGCCTAAGCCCCGTGAGCACTGGGATCACTAGCCGGATCCCCAAGTATACCACCCTGCAGCCTGAGTCCTCCCTCTCTATAACGAGGACCGCCCACTTGGCAGATGACTGCTCTGCCCACTAGCTACGTGCCTTCACCCTCCTTGTTGGCTGTGAGGGAGGCAGGAGACGTCACAGGTCCTACCAGAGGCTCTCCTGTGTACAGAATGACAGCTGGGAAGTAATGCCATGGAAGCTCCAGATCCAAGGGTCTTGCCCAGATAATGTAGAATTGGGGTGACTGCCTGCAAGGCCAGGGTAGCAGTCCAACCAAACAAGGCTCATGGGAGGTCATCACTCTGTTGCTACTGTCCTTGTGCCTGGAAAGTCCTGGACCCTTGCAAACTGGTGCAGGGGAAGCTGGGCCAGGATTCTGGAGGCAGCCAGGAACCAACCATCTCAAATGTGGTCCCCTGTGACAGCACTGTTATATGAAAGCAAGAGTTCAGGTTGTGCCAGGCTCCAGTGCCAAGGCCCAAGCTGGCAGCATGCCTGAGAAGCCTAGGTGGAGTTCACATGTGGTGACAGCCTATGCCAAATGAGCAAGCTGGACATGTGGCCACTGTCCTATATTCGCGGTATATTCAGTCCTGGGGTCAGGTGCCAACGCAGAGGTGTACAAGGAAGGACTGAACGCCTGGCCACAGAATAGCTCATAGGAATGAATGCCCCTCAGAGTCCCTGTGGCAGCCATCAGAAGTGGTAAAGTTGGGACAACAGATGCCCAGGACAAATGTGTGTGCTCATCACCCTCGGGAATACAGAGGGGTGGTGCACAGGTGCATATGTGCAGATGGCCTATCTGATGGGGTGAGCATTTATGCCTTTCTTTGAGGGTGTATATGCCAGAGAGGACCCTGAGACGACTGTCTCAGTGTGCGTGCCTGCAGTGAGTGTGAGTACAGATGGCTTCCTGGTGTACCTGGGGGAGTGCCCGCTGGTTCCCGCTCATGTCAATATTCATGCAAGGGAGACACTTTTAAAACAAAGGCCTTGGGCTGCAGAGAGAAAAAATGCTGAGATTCTTGGGACCACGGAGCTCAGCGGATCTCCACAGGTCTACTGGGGGCTGTTACATGAACCGTGTGTCCATTCTGCCTAAAGCATAAATTACTAATGTAAATTAATGGATAATTGAAGCCCTTTAGGCCCCCAAAGTTAAATTATTTAGCAGGTAGTCAGGAATAGGAGAAAAGGGGAGGAAGAGCTGAGTTTAACACCCAAAGGGGGAAAAAATGCCAGCTCAGGGGGAAGAGAAAAGGTGCCCCTCCCCCACCCCTCCCACCAGCTTCCAGCCTTCTGCTCTGGGACGTCTCCCTACTCTGCCTACATAGCTTCTTCCTGGCCATGTAGCCTCCCAGGAGAACATTCCTGCTTGGGTAAGCACTGCTGGGCCAGAAGCAAGGCTGCTTCCCCTAGGGGTGCGGTGAGTGGGGGTATACACTGACTTCAGCTGCTGGGAGTGAGGACCAGGGGAGGCCTCAGGATGACCCCACACCGGAAGCTGAGAGCTGGAGCCAGGGGCTGGAGCCTTGGCTTACTCCAAGGGAGGAGAAGAGTGGTTGGCCATACACTAAAGAGTTCCCCATCCTTTCCCTGGAGGCTTGAGATGGACCTTTCAGGGGTCAGTCAGCAGGACACAATAAGACCTCCAAGTCACTGCTTCATGCCCTGCCCAGGGCTCAGCAGCCTCAAGATGGCAAAAGTCTACGCTCAGGTTCCTGAGTCAGCCTGGGCTTGGCTAGGGAGTAAATGTCAGGTAGAGTATAGAGTTCAGGGGAGAGCATAGGGCGAGGCCACTGGACAGTCTTAGCAATACCCACAGCTTGGCCAACAATGGAGCCTTCGGTGAGTAAGAAGGACATGAGCCAGGACCCGTTGACACGTTTTTCTCTCCGGCTCACCAATGGCTGAGAACTCACCATGAGTGCCCTTTGCTCATTCAGCTCCCATGGCACGGCGCCACGCCACATCGATGTCCTGATATCCGGGATGCTCCTTCTTTGGCACGCCTTGTCATTTCTGTGACTTCTCTGCTTTGGGGACAAGGATGTCCCTTAGCTACCCTGATTGTCTCTGGGAATGTCTGCCAAAAGGCTGGAGCTCAAATACTTTCCAGTGGCCGGCTTTCTGGAGAACCTGCCGGGCCTGAACATGCCACCGGTGGATGGTCAAGGCCACTGACGCTCACATTGGGTCTATGCTGGAATCTAAGCAAAGGCTCAGCCCAGACACAGCTGGCGCCAGTGCTCTTGGAGCAGCAGAGGCAGGACCAGACAGGTCCCTGGTCAGACGAGGAGGGAGGGGGATGGGCAAGGGAAGGGTGATGACTTGGGCTAGAGGGAAGTTACTGAATGCTCATTGCTCCCCTGTGGGTCTAACTCAGCTCCGTGCCACCACGGATCCGGCTGTGGCTCCGTGATCCAGAGAGGGAAAGGGTGGGGGGTAGAAAGGGTGCTGGCTCTTACAGGATGACCATCAGTCACTCATCCATCCATGTAGATGTTTCTCCCTCCTCAGCTGATTACCCATCATCCACCCAGTGATTCCTGATAGTCTGTGTGTATTTATGTCACTTGGCTGCTCCTCCGTGCAGAGGGGTACCCAGCTCCCACAGAGCAGCCTACCTCTCTTAGGAAGGCTCCTCTTGCCAACCCTGCCAGGGAGATTCCAGCATAGACTCCCCACTCCTACTCTGAACTCACCTGCCCCTGGATTAGACAGCCACCAAGCCACCCTGCTCCTTGGAGGGAAGCCTCACTGATACTCTTTCCTGGGACCCTCCAGCTGGCCGGGACCTCTCCATGCCCCCCCCCCCATTCTCCTTTGCAGGGCACAGAGCACCTTCTAGCTCTCAGTCCCTAGTCAGAATACCCTATGCTCTGTTTCTGTCTTTCTTGCTTTGTTTTTGTAGACCAGTCTTGTCTCCAACTTCTGGCCCTCCTGCCTCAGTTTCCAAAGTGCTTGGGTTACAGGTGCGTATCAGCAGGACAGGCTTAGAGTCTAGTTTTTCGTCTAACTTTTCACAGATGGGAACCTGGTTCCCCTCAGCTGAGCTAGCAGCTAGCAGAGGTCAAGCTTGGGTCTATCCTCTTGAGACACTTGCTATCCCTACCTAAGCCAGTTGCATACCTCACTGAAAGCCAAGGAACAAGCCCCAAGCATGCACGGGCTATCAGATCATTTACAGAACACCAGCTACACTATTTGTTCTACTTACTAGGGGACATGGCCACCCCATCCAGGCCACCTAGGGACAGAATACAACTCCATGGCATCCCTGCAGAGTCAAGGACCTCTCAACTGGGAGAGAGGGTGTCTAAGACCTATCTCAGAGGTCAGCTGGAAATGGGCTGGGGTCAGCTGGAAATGGGCAGACAACCAGAAGAGCCCAGGTCTTCTTTACCAGCCTGTGTGGCCAGGCTGCTATGGTACCCAGTCTGGTGTCTTAATCAGGGCTAGGAAAGCATCCACTCTGGATACATATACCCAATATACCCTGTTGTCTCCCATCATCAGAGGCAGCTAGGCTGCCTCTTCCTCCAGACCACCCAGAAGGGCAACTCAAACCCCCAAGCTTCTGTGTTCTCAGGCCCTGCCTACACCCCTAGGCTGATGATACAGGGTTCTGTCCCACTGGACTCCAGCTCCATCCACATGATAAGAGAGCTGAGCTCGAAACTTGAAGGGAGGTAGAAACTCCTGGGAGCTTCTGGCT
Organism: Onychomys torridus; assembly: GCF_903995425.1. Lineage (NCBI taxonomy): Eukaryota > Metazoa > Chordata > Mammalia > Rodentia > Cricetidae > Onychomys > Onychomys torridus. The sequence goes on from NC_050460.1 coordinate 43,002,521, forward strand.
CGAGCAGCGCTGGGACTTCACACTGTGAACAAACTTCCAGGTGACAATAACAGAGAGATGCTCTAAGGAGGTCCCAGTTGAACCCCAGCTTCACTCTCCTTCTCCAAACACCAGCCCCAAGCTTCCCAGAGAGCAGGAGTCACGGACGGCATGCACACACTGTGTAGTATTAAAAAAGAATCCTTTTCAAAAGTGGTCCCCGAGGGTAGGGGAAGGAGGTGGATGAGAAAGGAGCCGGAGGACAATAGTGAATAGAGTTAGGATTATTTCCTGAACTCTGACTCCTCGTGGGAACAAGGTTATGAAAAGCTTTTCTTTAAATGGTTATTATTTAGCGGGCTGCCCAAAATAAACACGAACATCCATTGCACGGAGCCAAGCAGGAAGCGAGAAACATCTGGGAGACATCTGGCTGCTGGAGAACAGGGATGTGGTGGGAAGCTGGTTGGGGAGGGGACAGCAGGAGCCGGACGTCTGCGTGCAGTGGTCACCCACAGTTACGCCCTGACACGCTAGCACGCCGCGCCTGTGGGCCAGCTGGCAACATAAACACGTGTACAGAAGCATGCATACAAGCACACACAACACAGGACGGTCCCAGGGACCCTGCAGGACCCCAGCTCATGGCAGGCTGGAGAAGGTGCACTCGGAAGCAGCCGTCCTTGCAAGCTGACACTCTCATGCTCCGCATCCGCATCCTTCCCTCTTCCCCCTTCCCTCTTCTCTGGAAGGCTGCTGTATTTATGTTTGCCCTTTACCTGATCCCCTCTGTGATTCTAGAAAAGCAGAAGGGGAAAGTGTAGTCTGGAAGTGACAGGAGAGCTGGACTACCTTGTTCTGTTCTGCTCTAAGCAGGGAGAGACCTTAGGACAATTCTTCAGGCTCTCCTGAATCTGTTTCCTCCGTTGGTAATACCAGCTGTGAGTGATGGTCCCGACTGGCTCCCCCAGAGGGAGAACACATGAGAACAATCTGGGGAGATTAGGCCACACCCCAGCATCCAGGCTTAGGATGCTACCATATTCTTGAGAGGTCACACAGTGGAAGCCACCCTCTTGCAGCAGGCCTAGGCTGCAGACAGGAACCTCATGTTGGCCTGTGGAGACCAGAGACAGCCTGGATTGTACACTTGGCACCCTGCACCATGTCTGTGTGGCCAATTATCATGTGTAGAGGTGTAGCTGCGAGATTCTGGATGCCCAGGGGTCCAGAGAACAAGTGTAGCGTGCAGGGCAGTGGATGTTTCTGGTCTGCTGGGACACAGCCCCAACCCTCTTGAGGAGACATGAGAGTCTAGTGGGGGACACTAGAGCCTGAACCCCCAGGCCACCATCTTCCAGCCGTGAAGAGCTTCTGCTATGAGCTGTGTCCACACACTGCCCTGTCTCAGGGGACAAGTGATAGCGCCTGGAACATTCTCTGGCCTCCCAAAGGAAAAGTGGAGCAGAAAGCCCCACTGGGTAGTTGTTATGCCCAGCAAGTGCAGCCCAGCTACTGTTCAAACTCTGTTCTCCCTGTGTGGGCTTCCCTCCGGGCAGAACCAGCCTGGAGGACTCCAAAGTGCCTCAGTTTCCTCACCTGTACAAATGAGACTGTGACACCCTGGTGACACCGGGTGTGCGGCAAGCCAAAGCCCAAAGCCCCTCCCTACTCTACTGGGAGGTCCTAGCTAACTAAGAAGGGCCATGAATCTCAGCCAAGTTGAATGACAGGTGGAGCCAGGGCAGCCTGAGTGCCAGGCTGCACACAAGTCCATCCCCACCATTTATTTGGGTGATCTCTTCAAATGGGGTCACATCCAGGGTGCTGCCCAGGGTAAAGGCCTCGCTCAGGAGTTTGAAATCACGACAAACCTGGCCTGACCCCTACCTAGTAACCTAGAGACATCACTATGATCCTGTGCCCTTGGGAGGCACTGAATTCAGTGTGGCTCTGGGTCTCCCCGGGGCAGCTAACAGAAGGTTCCCCGCAGCTCTACCTACCGATGGGTCAGGCTAAGAAAAATTGCTATCTCCCTGCCAGGGATCGCTGCTGGTTCAAGTCCAGACCATCCCTGTTCAGGAACAAAGAGAGATAAGCCCAACCGGCTTATCTCAGTCCTCTGTCCGCCTCTGTGACCCCTCCCTACCTGATAGGGTACCAGGTTCCACGGCACAAAAGCTGGCAGCTCTCGGACCCACAGGGCTGAGCTGCAAGGCCTTCAAAGCCTCTGCGACAGGTTGGTGTGTGCAGAGGGTTCACAGTCCCTCCAAGGACTGCCTTGGCCTAGGTGACCCACTAGGCTTCTTGGACCTGCTCGGGCCACCTGTCCTCCAATGGGAGAGGATCCCAGCTACACCAGACCTCAGAAGGCAAGGAGGCAGGATGCAAGCAAGACCCTAGCTGGTTGCTAGACTCCCCTCTTGTCTCCTCACCGGCAGCTTGAGGCCCTAGTTTCTGCTTCCATACAGGCAGTGCTCAGAACAAGGGCCTGGCACACAGAAAGCCTTTTGATGAACACCGTGTCTAAAATTAAACAAAACCACAGAACTCACAGCCTCAGCCTACTAGCTTCAGAGAGGGTCATCCAAATGTGCCCTCTAGGCAAGGATCTTCACAAAAGCCACCTTCTCAGCCCCTGGGTCTGAGTACCAGAAGAGGAGAGTCGGCCTAGGCCACAGGCATGCTTTGGACAGAAAGACAGAGAGAACACACATCCCGGCTCTTCCCCAGCCCCTTCCTCCCCCTGGGCTCTCAGACACCAGCTGAGAAGCAGTGGGGAAGTGGAGGGTACAAGAGAGCATGGGGCATCCACACTCATGCCTCCACACAGACGCAACCATTAAGAAGTCACTGCATGGGCCCAGGTGACCCAAAGTCTAAGGGGTGCAGAAAGGATGAGAGGAACGCTAACAGGCTCACATCTTCCCGATCTGTTGGCTCCATCCACAGTGTGGGCCTACCCCAGGCAGGCCATGCTACCAACCTCCACGGCTGGGCTCCCGGCTCCTCTCCCTCTGAGAACTGCCTTCCTTCATGGAGTCTTAAGGACGCTTCACTATTGAAATGGGAGAGTGCATTGGTGAGGAACCCACCTGTCCTTGGTAGCAAGTGGCCGGCCCAGAGGTGGGAAGGGGTAGCAGAGGGTAGCAATCAAGCATGACACCAATGGTAGTCTAAATGACCCCAAACCCGGAGTGGGCCTCCTGGAGGAGAGCAAGTGCCTTGTGTGGGCAAGCCACATTCGGTTGCCCGTGAGGAAGGAGTATGGTTCATGACCTCCAGGGCTACTGCACTGAGCAGAGCTTCTGAGGGAAACACAGAGGTACAGGGGTGGGGAAGGAGGGTTCACCAGGGGCAGCACCTACGGTTCCCCCTCTCTCTTGTATAAAGCCTCCTCTCCTGTTTGTTTTCACCAAAGCTCAAGGAAAGTCCTCCCGTGGACCAGCAGTTCCCAGTGGGCAGGCCCAGCGGCTTACATGCATAAGCTCACATTGAGCATCCAGCCCAGACCTACACTTTCTTTTTAAGAAAGCATAGCTCACAAGCTAGGCAATTATGATTATCATCATCATCATTATTATTATATATGTGTATGAGGGGTTTGCCTGCATGTGCATCTGTGCACCACATGCATGTTTGGTGCCCAAGGCGCTGCTGAGTTTCCATGTAAGTGCTGGGAATCGAACCCGGGTCTTTCAACAATTACAAATGTTCTTAAGCGCCGAGCCAAGTGCAGGTCTCCAGCCCCCACACCTACACTTGATCGCACAAAGACCAGAACCTAGGCTTCAAGTCATCCAGGAGCCATCTGGCACCAACTACCACCCCCACCCACCCACTACACACACCCACAAGAGAATCTTGCTCTTGCACTGGCGGAATGATCTCACAGACCCTCTCGCTAACATCCCAGCTGCTCATGTGGCAGCAGAAGAAAGGATACGTGGGTTAAGGGACCAGCAGGTGAGGAGCCCCGAACTGCTCAGACCTGATGCATCACACCTCCATTCACCTCCATGCTACTTTCTAGGTCTAGAGAAACCTCTTCTGGGTAACCAGGCTCTCCCTAAGAGTGGAGCCACTGTCTCGTGCAGATTCTTGTATAGGAAATGTTTTCCCTTGAAACCTAGCCACAATTCCTACAACCACCTGCTACCCACCAGCCAGCCTCTGGGAATGTACTTGAGGAGAAGCTTTGGCCACCGTGGAGGAGAGTAGGCAGCCTTCGCCAGGTTACAGGTAGCTTGGAAGGAGAGGAAGTGCTCAAGGTGACTTGCAGAGGGGCCTTCTCAAACCTGACCTTGCTCTCCCTCCACCTGGGACAGCTCATGGATGAGAGAGGAGCAAGGAGGCCACCGTTTGCAATTCTTCCAGGAAGAGGTCCAGACACCTTGTTCCAAAGCCTGCCACCAGGTCTGTGGGCAATGACAAGCAGAAATGACAGGCTATTCTGCATCGAGGTGAGGTGGGGAGACAGGTCAGCCATGGCAGGTCTGGCCATGGAGCCATACAGACCAGCTCCGCCTTGCTCTCAGGGGAGCCCTGGGAAAGTCATGGCAGATCCTGGTGGATTTTGCCTGGCTCTCCAGATCCCTTCTCTGAAACAGTCTATGCATGAGTTTCACAAGCCACCGGTGCCTGGCACTCCACCTCATGGAAAAGCTGGGGTCCCTAGCAGGAAGTTAGCAAGCTTTCCATCAGGACTGGGGGCCATGGGCTTTCCTGTTTCCACACTCCTATTTATACAGATGCCCCAGATTCCTATCTGGGAGTGTGGGGGGGGTGGGAATCAATGGCGGTAGCAGTTTATGGGCAAGTTAATGAAGTACTGCCTCCCCTCTCCCCTGCACCTGTGGGAAGATAGGGGAGGACCAGATCCCCAGCAGACCTGCACAGGAGGCCTCTCCCCCACCTCCTCACTTCTCCCAGCTCAGGTTACAGCCTGCTCCCACCGCCCCACCCCCACTCCAGACCCTCCCGCTGACCGCAGATAAAAACTGACTCGAGATAAGTATACCAGCATACCAACACACACCATTCATCCCCGGTAAAGACATTTCTAGCTTCCAGGCAGGGGTTGTTATGCTAAGGATGGAGTCAGGAGGCTTCCAGCCCAACCCCACTGCCCACGATAGGCACTGGGGGTTATAAACACTCTACCATGAAGGCAACGACTCTTGCACTCACCAGTGCTCAGGCTCTGTGCTAAGGACCTTTGGTGAATTCACTGCCATCTGATACCTTAGGGCTCATCTACCCAATTAACAGACCAGAGAACTGTGGCTACCTAAGGCCACAGGATCGATAAGATGAGCAAATTTCAGATCGAGGCTCCAATAGGAGCACCAAGCCAGAGAGAGGGCTCTCTGAACAGAAGACTGGACTGGCAATGTTATAAGGCAGAATGCTCTCGATTCCATTGTGTGGTTGAAAATGAGGCTCAGGTGGACTCGGTGACTTGTCCTAAAGACTGAGATGGGAAGGGCAACTTGAAGCCAATCAGTTGTCAGAGCCTGTTCTGATAATCCCAGGTCTTAGTGACTGACAACAAAAAGGGGCCTCTACTCACACCCAAAGGGACCAATTCCTGGCTCTCCGGCCTCTACTGTTCATCCCACGCTGGGCTCCTGGCTTTCCTTCACCATTAGCAGCCTGCACACACCCATTCCCACCTTCCCCTAACTCTGACAGTCCTGGAGCCCCAACCCACATCCAAATATCCCTCGCCCTATTCCCTTCAGGTCTGGGCTATAAAGACCCCAACTCCTGAGCTGCTAAGCCAAACTCCATCTAGATGCGCTGTATGTGTGTGTGTGTGTGTGTCTGTCTGTCTGTCTGTCTGTCTCCCTGAAATAGTTTCTCCGTGTAGTCCTGGCTGTCCTGGAACTCTGTAGACCAGTCTGGCTTCAAACTCTGAGATCCACCCATCTCTGCCTCCTGAGTGCTGGGATTAAAGGTGTGCGCCACTACTGCCCAGCAATAGACACTTGCTCTTCCCATAAGTGGAATGAATTCTGCAAGCTCCTTGGATGTGGTTTGGGTAGTCTGGGCACAGAAAAATATAATGAAAACAGGGGCTTCATAATTGTCAAGAACACAAACAGCTCTGTGGTCTTCTGGAGCCTCAAACTCCAGGGACCCTTGAGCCTGGACCTCCTCATTCATCTCCCTAAAAGAGATAAGCAGTCTTCCTTTGCACAGAAGTCAAAACAAATCTAGTGGGATGTTCAAGCAGTGGCGTGGGCTGGGGCTAATCAAGGTAGGGTGGGAGACCCGGCTCCCAGAAGCTCCACGAGGCACGTTACTAAGTGGGTGCTCTGCTGAGGCTTAAGGGCAGCTCCTTCTATAGCCCAAGACTGTATATTTATGAGCTGAAAGGCTGGGGGGGGGGGTGGGGGTGGGGATGGCGCTCAGGAGGAACCCAGCCCATAGCGCTAGATTCTTAGCCTTCTGGCTCCAGGTCCAGGAAACCATAAAAGATGAGCTCGCTGAGCTTTCCCACCCCCAGCGGGTGTTTTAGGGACTGGGGAGGGGCTGGTAGGGAGGCTGGGGGCAGGGAAGGTGAGGAGTCTTTAGCAAAGCCTGCACAAGCAGAGAGTGCTAGGTGGAATGGTCTTCGCCTCCTCATAGGCTCTACCCTTGACTGGGGTTCCTGGCCTGAGCCTTACCATAGGCTGGACTCATTATAATCATGGGAATCTACACCGGACCAGAGTGAAGTTGGAAGGCTATGGGAAAGTGGTGTCTGTCCCCTCCTGTCCCTACCAGAAGACATCCTCGGTTTGTAGCAGTAACAGGAGAGATCCAGAGACCTTAAAGGAGCTTGCCCCCAAATCAGGGAGCGCATCAGTGACAAGACGTGGGTCAGAACAGAGGGCTCACCTCCCAGTGAGGCAGGGGCTGTGATGCTGGTACCAGGAAACAGAGGAGAAGACTGCAGGCTTGCCGCAGGGCTTGGTGTTCCCTTCTGGTCCTGAACGGGTCACCCTATCATAGACTGCCTGCTGAGTCCAGAAGCTCTGGGGGTAGAGGATTGGGGAGGGGGGCGGGGCTCTAAGGCTGGGCTTCTAAGCCAGAAGCCAGGGCATTTATCTTGGGAGACCACTCCCCAGAGTCTCTGCCTGGGCTCTAGGAGCCTTCTGGTATTCCTTCTCCACATTCCCAAGTGTCCTGAGCCCTTCCCAGGCCAGCTGCTCCCACAGGATGTGGGTGTCTGGCTGGCTGCAATCTCTACCACATCCCCTCTGGGCACCGTCCAGGCCAGTGCTGAGGAGTGCTTGACCACGGAGGTGACCCCACTCTTGGCCTCCATCTTGGCCTGTGGTGGCCCAGCCTCGAATCTGCATGCCCATCATCCCCCTCACCCCCGAAGAAAGCCAGCCAGCCAGTCCTACCCTAAGCAAACCAGCCCTTCCTTGGCTTGGGGCTAAACCTCCTGTGGAGTTTAGCAAAAACAAAGATGGTTGAGGGCCTGGGAGGCGGGGGGGGGGGGGGGGGGGGTGGCTCTGAGCTCTCAGCACAGTCCCTGGTGGCCCCCTGGAGAGGGGCTGTCTGCAGATAATCAGGGGACAGATTTGGAAAGAAGGAGGAAAAAAAAGCACCCAGGCGCCAGACAGGATCCTTATCTGCTGGGGCGGAATGTCAGAGGCAGCGCAGTGGTGCAGGAGGCCTGTAGGAGGCCGCATCTACATCTGCAGCCTGGGAGGGCAGTGGGGACCTGCCTGGGTCCTAGGGGACAGACATGGGGGGGAGGGCTTTCTGGCCCAGACAGGCAGGAATGCAGCCTACCCGGAAAGGACTAGATGCCACATCCTGCAACCTCTCCTAGCTCTAAATTCTCAAGGTTCCCAGCAAGAACACCCAGACCCAGCAGTTCCTAACTGGCAGGGCTGTCTGAGTCACAAGACTAGCTGGGTCCTCTGGCTACCTGTACTCCTGTACCCCCCAGAAACACCATGCAGGTCCTGCTCTGCATTCTAGGACATTCACCCCCTCCCCCGAGGCGCAGGGCATAAGGAAAACATTACACAAAGGCAGGACCCAGCAGCCCCAAGAAGGCCACGGAAGAGCATTATGGTCCCGGGAACAGGGTCAGTGAAACCCCAGTTGCAGCTGGCTCCAGAGTGGAAGGCCGGCTTCTGGTGGGCACTATTTCCCTGTGATCGATTCCCTGGCCAGGAGTTTCCTGGGCCTTTTCTCTGTGACAGGGTCAAGGGCACAGGCCCCAGGTCCCTGTTCAATTCCAGGATCTACCCCTGTGAACCTGGAGCAGGTAATCTGAAGCACCCACTGCCAGAGGCGTCAGCATCCTTAGCTATAAAATGGGCTTTCCAGTGTTAACGTTCCATGGCTCTGTACAGGACCCAATAGCCCCCGGAGAACCAAAACTAACTAACAAGAAAGCCTGTGGACACAGATAGCTCACACGTTATCATTCACAGAACATCAAACTGTGCCCCCTTTGTTCTGGGGCCACCTGTGAGCCCGGTTCCAACTTCCTGGTGACCTCATCCAGGGGCAGTAGCTGGAGACTACAGGTAGCTGAGCTGGAGGGCATCTCTTCTGTGCCCCTCCCCCAGCCCCAGGAGGGTCTGGCTGGACTGTCCCTGTCAGCCCCATTAGCTGCTCTGGCTGCTGAAGGAGCCAGGACAGGGCAGTGGCTTCAACCCTTGGGGTTGAAGTAGTGGACAGAAGCCTGGGGTGGGTCATAGAGGAGGTGAGACAATGGGAGTGTGTGTTGGGGGGGGGGGGGGGGAGTCCAGTGGAAGGAACATTGAGAGAGCTAGCAGGAATCTCCAGCATTTTGCGGGCTGTTATTCTAGGCAGCTTTTTATTTATTCAGAGGTTGGGGATGCGGCTTAACAGCTGTCAGCTCAATATTTATTACAGGAGCATCAGCCTGTACTGCGGACCCTGTGATGGGGTGACCACAGGACCCTCTCCCCCCATCTCCTTAGTGTGGACCATACTTGAAAACCGTGCAAGGAAAGGCTCAAGGCCTTACTTTCCTGAAAGGAAACCCAAGCCAGGCCTTGGTTTACTTTGGGGGAAACTGAGACATCACCCTAGCTCAAGGTCACAAAGCATACTGGTCATCAGCTAATGCTCTGGGAGAGAAAAGATTCCAGACCACATTCAGAGATGTGGTTTGGATGCGACCTGACTGTCAGCCCAGGCTAGGTGTAGGCAGAGCTAACCCAAATCCTAATGCAAGACTTGCCTCCAAGGTGCTCAAAGTCCCTCAGTTCCCTCCTCTGCATAAGCAGGGTCATGCCACCCACCCCATACCCTGGCTGGGGGTTACAGGAAACTGGAAGGTACCCTGTAAGTAGAATTTGCTTATTCATTTCTGTGTGGCCTGGGATGTGCCAAGAGACTTGGAATGGGGGCTTATGTCCGTCCATGGTCACCAAGTGTCTTCCTTATTAGGTTTCTTACAAAGGCTTCTAAAGAAGGCAGAGGCGACCCATAAATCCTCACCAAGAGTCCCTTCCTAACTGACTCAAGGCATGTAAATGACCCGGCGCATCACTGGGAGTGCCAACTGGCGGAAGTGGTGGTGACATCATGCGCCCATCCGGCTCCAAGCCTTCCAGCAGCCTGAGGTCAGCTCACAGAGCCATGGCACCTCCCCCAGTAGCCACACGCTGAGCCAAGTGGAGCCTGGCACTGCCAGGACTGGGGCTGGGCTGCCAGCTCCAATTCCATGAGTCCTTCCTTCTTCACATACCCACTCTGTGATGGCTTCTCCTCCCGGCCCCTCCTCCTTCGCATCTCTGAACAGCCAGCACTCCCCGGCAAACGTGAGATTGCTGCTTCTCATATAACACATGAGCTGTGGTGTGAACTTCTGGTAAACGGAGATCTTATTTAAACTGCATGCTATCAGGGGAGGAGAAGAGACAGGTTCCAACATAGCTCAGCTGTCTTGCCAGAAAAATGGAGGTGCTGGGGGGGTGCTGGAGCCCAGAGCCTGAATCAGTGTTTCTGAGAAGTGCTTGGGGGTGGGGGGGGAGGCAACAGGGCCCAGGACAGCAGTTTGCATTTACCTGGAAGGGACAGACAGGGTACCACTTTCCAAGGAGGGTTTAACAAGGAGGTTACCCCTCCAGGGAACTGTTTGCCCTGAGGAACAAAATACCCTGAGTCATAAGGCATCCCCAGAAAGGTAAGACTTGGATAGGATGTGAGAGCACATGGCATATCTGATCCCAGCCCTCTGCTTCCTTTGCACAACAGAACCACAAAAGAGCTCTGACAGATCCCAGGTCCCAGGTCCAAGCCTACAGCCACAGAAGTCAGAACTTCTGGGTGGATCTGGGTGCCCCAGGATCCCACTGTTCAGCTAAGGTTGGAGAAACCCAGAACTAGAATCACCCCGGGTCTTGCCAAGTCCTGTTGTCTGTAAACTCCAGTGGAGAAAGCCAGGTGTGTGAGCTTGGGGCGAAGTCTAGCTGATGCTGCCATACATAGGACACAGCATTCACTTAGCAAGCATCTGCTCACTGAGGCCCACTCTGTGTGGGACACTGGTCTGAGCATCGGGATACCTCCCTGAGGGACACAGCCCTGCCCTTGTAGAGTGAGAAGCCAGGTGCCTGATGAAGCAGGGAACGTCTGTGTGTACGTACACACACACACACACACACACACACACACACACACACACACACACACGGTAACTCCAGATGGTGGCAAGTACTGACAGGTGATTACGAAGGAGGCCTTCTAGGAGGGGACACCTGAGCTGACACATGACAAAAAAAGAGAATCAGTTAGGTCAAGCTTGGGGTTCCCGTACTCCACACCAGGGCAGGGTTCCTTATGTGAAAACAAGGGCTCTTCTTCTCCATGAGCTATGGAACCCACACTCCTGTCGACAGCTCTCACATTCACAGGGTGTCCATGGTGGTGCCCTGCCATGTTCAAATGGCACCTAGCTGGACAGGAAACACTGGAGGCCAATGGGCATGATGGTTGTCCTCTCTACCCCTCAGGAAATTCTATAGGCTACTGGGCGCTGGAGACATTAGCAAATGCTCAGCTGAGAGAAGGAAGGGGTTTGAGTCTACTAAGCTAACCCTCCATCTAACAGGTAGGGAAACTGAGGCATCGCTGCTTTGTAAGGGTTAAGGGGGACAATGGCCCCCACTGTGCCTCAGCTTGCTGCCTTCTCAGTCTTCACCACTAAGCCCACACCAAGTCACTCAGTTGCTCTCTGTGTAAACAACCTGTCCTGGGCACCTCCGTGGCTCCCTGAGTTTGTGGGGGGATGGGTGGGGTGGCCTTTCCTCTCACACTATCAAAACCACCAAAGCTCAGACAGAATGGTAGTAGATAAGGTTATGTAGTTTGAAGAAGTCTGGCGGGATCTGGAGTCTCCCTTGTAAAAAGGAAGAGAGGTCCCAGCTGTCCAGTCCTCAGTTACATCACAAAATGAGAGCGGAACACAGTTGGGTTGGAGTGTGTACCCAGGAAGAAGCCAGACGAGCATCCTCAGGAGGTTCCTGCTCAGGAAAAGCAGGCTGGGTCACCGGCCACCACTCAGTGGACAGACAAGTGAAATCGGCTTCTAGTTTAGCCACTGGCTTGCTAAAGAGTCATCCCTGATTTCTACCTTTGGGGTAGGTAAGGCCTGGAAGCCAGTCTGTATGGCCTTGGCTCTGCAGGACACTTGGGGACCAGCAGCTTCCCACTCTGAGCCTGGGGGAAGGGGGTCCTGCTCCATCAGCAAAATGCTTGCCTTGAGTTTGACCTCCAAAACACATATAAAAAAGTTATAAAAAAGGGCATGATGGCACACCCTTGTAATCCCAGCCCTGGGGAGGCAGACACAGGTGGATTCCTAGAGCCGGCTAATTAATCTGCTAAGCAAGATCCAGACCAATGAGGGACCTGGTACAAAAAGAGATGGATGGTCCCTGGGGAACGACACCCCAGGCTGTCCTCTGACCTCACCACACACATGCAGCTTCACACACAGGAATACACACATGCACAAAGCATGGAGAAACACGGGAGGGTGAAAATACAAGCCTTGGGAGGCATGCA